>NC_081420.1:29738035-30085535 GCF_949786415.1 Peromyscus eremicus
TCAGATAGCCAGCCTAGGGAGTCTCAGAACATCACAATCCATACTTCTTCCCTCTCCCCAGACAGAAGAACACAGCATCCTGAGATTGTGCCCAGATCCTGTGACTCTTCCCCATAATTCCTCCAAGTCTCTTCAGGAAAGTTGGGGCAGCTTTATTTAAATGACTGGCCTACTGCTTGGTCTTTTCATCTGACCCACCGTGTGACCCCTACACTCCTGCCCATCCTGATGTCCCTTTAAAGTTGCTTCTGAATCCTTGAAGTACTGTTTATTCCACCCAGAAGGTCATCTACCCCCTCTCCGTCACTGAGTTCAAACTACTCACCCTTCCCTCCTTCACTGGGGCAGGGCAACCTCAGGGCCTCTGCTCTGTCACCCTAGTGACGCTGCCTCAGCCAGTTCTGTCATCACTCCTAAGTGCAGTCCTTTCTCTTGCTGACTGTGTCTCCACCACACTTGGAGCTCTCTGAAGACACAGTGTAATGACATGGTACAAGGGGGCCTTGATGGCTTGGTGCCTCAGTAGGTGCGAAGATAGATGCTGTTCTGATACTTCTGCCTCCAACCATGTGGAGACCTGGGTATGGACTGGTCCCTGTCATTTTTAATAGATTCAAAAGCTGCTTGGTGCACTCAGATATGATTTATCCTTCTCAGATCTCTGATTCCATCTGATGACCAGGCTTTGCTTCAGCTTCCTTCTCAGTTCTCTATATAAAATTCACAGGTCTCACTTTCCTAGGGCTACTACTAGGTCTAGACATAATTTACCTTGTTACAGGACTAGATAAACTCAAGAGAACAGATGTCAGTGTAACTTTTTACTATTGACTTCTCTCAGTATCTCCTGGATAATCAGATAAAAGAAACAGTTTTAAGGTTTGTCTATATGAAGATAGGAAAGCTGTCTCACTTCTGTTCACTCTGATGATGGTTAGGGAAGCCTCCCTCCTCCTCTGCTCCGTCAGCCTCTTCCATTCAGTAAATTTCTTCTGGTTATAGATTTACAGATATTTCATTGGGCTGAAGCCAGGAAATGTTCATACTTTTTAACCCAAAGTCATAGCCTTTTGCTATGACACCAGGATATAAATCTCCTCCAGCTGTCTGACAGATACCTGCAGGCTCCTGGAAAAGATGCTGCTACTGTGTCAAGATATCTGGTCTGATGAAAATTAACAGACTCCAGAGCCCATTTTGACCCCATCCATTTTCAAGCCTATTTTAAAATTTCACTTCCTCCTGGGACAAGGCCAACCCACAGAGAGTCCTCCAGATACGCCAGACCCCGCACCAGCTCTGAGGATGCCAACCACCAACAGAGGATTCCCCCTGTATGGATGCACCCTCCACTTCCAGAGAAACAAGAGATGTCATGGCTCATGTCCTCCTAAAGAATACATCATCCTTCAATTCACTGCTAGTACCAGCTCTCCAGACTCAAGTAGGCACCTACCCTACAACCAGAACCTGGTTTGGCAAGATGTCTCAATAAAGGGAATATCCACCCATGTGTCTCACTCATTCACACTTGCCTCTTCAGTACAACCAGGGCATTTCTCTGTTCCAGTCTTTCTGACAGTTATCTCTCTTCCTGTGGCTAGCCCCGCTCATGAGACCAACGGTAACAATCTATTTTTTCTCCTAGCTACCTGTAGTTGATATATTATGCACCCCAATAAACTTATCTCGGGGTCTGAGAACAGGACAGCCACAATATTAAACATAGAGGTTAGACAGCAGTAGCACACGTCTTTAATCCTATCATTCTAGAGGCAGAGATCTGTCTGGATTTCTGCAAGTTCAAAGCCACACTGGAAACAGCCAGGCATGGTGACACACATCTTTAATCCCAGGAAGTGATGGCAGGAAGCAGAAAGATATATAAGGTGTCAGGACCAGGAATTAGGGCCTTTTAAAGCTTTTAGCTTGTAGCAGCAGTTTAGCTGAGATCATTTCGGATGAGGACTCAGAGGCTTTCAGTCTGAGGAAACAAGATCCGCTGAGGAATTGGCCAGGTGAGGTTAGCTGCGGCTTGTGTTCTGTCTCTCAGATCTTCCAGCATTCACCCAATACCTGGCCCCAGGTTTGTTTTTATTGATAAGACCTTTTAAGTTTCATGTTACAGCAACCTGTTTTCTCAGCTCCCTCAAGGAACAGGATTGAGATCTCCATGTCTTAGGTGGCCACAATGACAGCCAACTGAATGCTCCTTCACTCACACATCCCTCTGTACATGATCCCAACTCCCAACTTCCTCCTCCCACTTTGCCCCACAATCAGCAGAAAGCAGTCTTGGGATTCAGTGCCCTTATTCCCTCACTTGCTATCCATCACTCAACTTTTTATAATAATCAACATGGAGGAATGTTGGCATTCTGGCCCGCCCCTTGGAGACCTGCCCAGCATTCTGAAATAAATCTTCTTTTAAGGAAACCTCTCCCTTGTTCTTCCTCTTCCTCCTTTCTCCCTCCTCCCTTTCTCACCATGAGGTGTAGACACCTCCACTTTCCCTCTTTCTGTCTCGTTCTTCCTCTCTCCCTCTTTCCCTCTCTTTCTCTCTCTATCTTTCTGTTATGATAAACTCTCTCCAAGTGAATGCCATGCCTGGGGTGTGAGTGACTTTCCAACCTGTGATGCCACCCACCTTGTGTCTGTATGGCGAGTCTCCCTCACCCACTGGTTCACCAAGGCTCCTGTTTGCCATGTCATTACACAAGGGAGATGTCTGGCCCTACAATTCTGAGCACCTGGCTAAAGGTGGCATTTGAGGATGTCCAGTCACCATGGGATCACTGATTTTATAATTGGAATGAAGACAGCTAGGACTGGTGTAGAGCCTGCTGATCTAAAAGGGTCCAGAAGTAAGAGACATTATTTTACAGACCCTTGAGAAGATGGCAGAGATAATCAAATGGGCTATGTTGTAGGATATGAGGGGAAGCAGGACAGAGGACAGTGGAGAAGGCCCCTGAGACCCTTCAGCACCTATGCTTGACTGAGATGGGTCAATAAAGCTTCAGGACTCCAGCCCTAAGACCAGCCTCACTACCACTGACCACTGGGGTCTCTAGAGAAGTCCCCTCTGTGAACGCCCACCAGACACCACTTGCCCTCAGTCACTTTTGCTAACCCTCAGGTCATGGACATTCCCCTGGACTCAAGCTGGACCTTCTAAAGCTTGCCTCTGCTAGTCCCACAGCCCTGGACTGAGCCAGTAGCCCTCACCTGCCAACTTCACAGCCTCCTGAAGCAGTGTTCAAGGCTTGATGCTCCTGAAGTGCAGCTTAGCAGCCTGTCCTGTTCAGGAAGGCCTTTTATTCACTGCAGGGGGCTGACATCATGCTCAGAGCCCCAGGCCAGAGGAAGAGGGACTGGCCTGACCTCATCCAGCTCTGTCCTCTGCAGGGTGGGGATAGGTGAGAGTCAGTGAACTCCTGGTCCCTTGAGAAAGAAAAATCTAGTAGGAGCCCGGGTCTCTGGATGACAGGACACAAAGAGAGAAGTTCACACCTGTATTTCTCCCCAAGATCAAGGTTCCATTTGGCTGAGCCAGAGAGCTCACTCAATTTCACACTACCTGTGACACACTCTGTCTAGAAATCTCTCCTCTCCATGTGCTCTCCTTCCTGGATTATGGAAGGCCAGCTTTTCACCAATCTTTTCCTCCCAGAAGCTTCCTGGTGCCAATGGCTTCCCCAGGGTGCTCATTTTCTGCTGCTTGGCTCCATGTTTCCACAGAGGCTGCTCACACCCCTTGTCTTCTGACCCCTGACCCAGCAGGGAGTGACAGTTGCTGAAGGGACAGAGGCTTCTGGCTTTCTGTCTCATCTTGCTTGAGGGAAGGTTGGCTTGCTTACGTGCAGAATCTGTGTCCTCAGTCACCCTGTGTTCTCCACCCCGGAGGGGATTTCAACCGTCCCTTCCTCTAGCTTCTCTAGCTCCTCTGCTTTGACCAAAAACTTCTGACCATCTCCTGCCTTAACTGTGTTCTTGGGGACACTTTTCACTTTGGTCCCACATCACCGACACAGCTGGCCCATAGTTATTGTCCCTCCTTCTCTGTGTGTCCTCTGACACAGTTTCTCCTTCCTGTTCTGCTTCTCCTTCTTCCTCACCCCTGCTCCCTCCAGAGTCCTCCCTGTAATTGTCCTATTTATCCTCCTCCTTCTATTTAAAGGCCACAATAATTTTTGTCTGGAATGCTCTGACTTTTTTCTCTTTGTTTGTCTTTTATTTCCTATATGTAGTCTGTTGGAACATGGGCCTTCCCTTCAGGGCAGAGGTCACTATTAATAGTCTAGATCTCACATAATTCTTTTCAGCATCTACTGCATCTGCCTTAAGTTAGTTATTGGTGTCATCCTCACTGTACTTCCTGCTTGATGGCACGTGGAGAACTGACAGTCCATGGTATCTATCTGGTGGGAAATGGTGCTGGTTACCTGAATCATCTGGCTTGCAGTGTTTCCCTTTGCCCCCATGAAGACCATGGCCAGGGCCGAGGAGATGCTCATGGGTGAGAAAAATACATTTTCTGAGCCGTCTTCACCCAGTATTTTCAAAAGGTTTAAGGCAAAGGTGCCATTTGTGTCCCGCAGAGTATCCATGATAGCGAGTCTGGAACGAGGGATTGAATCAGTATCACACGAATACAGGCTGATGTGTAGGCTGGGTCTTCACTTCACTCACATAGTGATGCTGCACCTCAGTGAACACAGGGAAAACACAGCCTGGAAAGTAAAGGTCACGTGCAGAAAGTGATACAGCCCTGCTGGGGTAACTCAGGCCAGAGCCTTGTCTTCCTCATGTGCAGAAATCAGTACACGGGGAACCAGAAGGAAATGGCTCAGAGGACAAGAGGCAGGTAAGGACCCACCAGCCAGGAAGTCCACGAATGCAGCAGTGCAGGCTGGAAGCAGGCAACTGTAGAAGCAGGGCCTGTCAGCTCTGACATCACCCCCATGCAGTTGTCAAATTATGTTCCCCAGTCAGACAGTACAACAGTTCTAAGATTTCCCATCAGGCCCCCTGAGCAGTGGCTGAGAACTCACAGAGCATGGGAAGGGAATGCAAGAGGCCACAGGGAAGAGAAGTGTGCCCAGATGTAGTGATCAGAACAGAATACACAGCACAGCTTTACACTACTGCTGTGGACAACTAGACTGGACTGTGAGATTCTTTGGGCCCTGGAATGGTGGCACACTCCTTTAATCCCAGCATGCAGGAGTCAGCTCTCTGAACTCAAGCCCAGGCTGGCCTCAAACTATCATCCCTCTGCCTCAGCCTCCTGAGTACTGGGACTACAAGTGTGCAGCACCACACCTGGCTTCCCTCCCAGTTTTTTCTATTTGCTGTTGATTTCTGTCTGCTGATTCTACATGTCAATCCATGAAAACAGACACGCAGATAGAGGTGCCAGTGAACCTGGTTTTTGGAGCTAAGTGTGAACCATATGCTCCCTCTCTGTGTGATGACACAAGTCATAGGTGCAGTTACTGAGGGTAGTCCTGAAACACAGAACACTCCCAATATGAAATGACAACATCAGCCATCCCTGTAACCTGGGCTTCCAGCACTAAAATCCCTGATCTCATGACCTTAACCCAAAGATTACTCAGTACATCAAATATCACAGCATAGTCCTAAACCACACCAGAAAGGTACAAACATCCTTAGGAATAGTCCTATCACAAAGTAACTGCCCCCCCTACAACCCCCCACAACACACACACACACACACACACACACACACACACACACACACACACACACACACACACGTAACCTGAATTAACTTCATCTAGCATTTCTTCACAGTCCAGTGTTCCCAATGACAAGAAAAGGACATAGAAATTGGCTAGGCACTTGAGGGTCAGGGACACCAAAAGAGTCAGTTTCAGTAATGATCCTGGTTCACTGGCCAGGAATGCTAGAAGGGAGCTCTGTAAAGCTGGATGTCTAGATTATCATGGTAAAAAATGAGTTACATTTATTTCTAACTTTAGCCCATCTCCCAAATGATTGAACGGTATCTTTTCGCAGGGAGGAATGTTGCAGGAGCTGTGCTCAGGTCTCTCTGTTGAGACCCATGAAGGAAAAGCTATTTCCTTCTGACCAAGAGACTGGACTCTACCTCAGGCCTGGGTGCATCTAACATTCCAAGCTACTCTCAAACAAAAGAGTTAATCACCTGGCTAACAAAACAAGGAGAAAGGGAGAGGAAAAGTAACTCACAGGACAGCATGTGGACTTGACCTTCAGCATGGTGGATTCCTGCTGCAGTCCACAGAGGTATCTCCAAGCTGTGCCTGAGCACTCACTGCATGGTGGATTTAGCTTTTGCTAGTATAGACAAAAAAAGAGTTTCTGGGCTAAATGCTGTTTGATGGAGGTATAGACCCACTGCTTCCTAGACTTGGTGGTGAACATAGATTCCAGATCTGGCAGTAAAAGTATCTCTGCCATGTAGAGAAGCTGTGGGGTTGGGCTCAACAGCCAAAGTCACCAGGCAGCTTAACAGTTTAAAATCTCTCCTGGTCAGAGAAGGACTATAGATTCATAATAAGACAGATTCAGATGAAATAAAACTCTAAATATTTTACAATATGTGTAAAAATGTATGTAGGCTTGGAAGAGAGAGGAAAAGGAGTATATGCAGTTATATAAAGAAATAGATGTTTAAAAAATAAAGTCTTTAGAGAGACAATAAAAATAATATAAAAGTTAAGCCACATAAAGATGAAAATAACAGAGTCTGGATTCTGTTGTCTTTAGGATTTTTAACTTGAGAGAGACATTTGATTGCAAAGGCTGCTGTGTTAAATATATATATTTTATAGTATCTTGACTTCAAAATTTGTTCTAAGGATATGTTGCTTTGGCAAGAAGGCTCTGCTTCTGTTTTCAAAGGAAGCAAGAGGCTGTGGATTTGTTCCAGCTTAGGATTGATAAGATATGATCAAGCGAGATCTCCTGATCCTTGACAGATGGTGTCTATCAACAAAGATTTTATAGATGTGTTGTGCCTAGATCGCGACCCCCAGAGAGACCACCAAGGATGAGTGTACCAGAATGCAAAAGCAAGGTTTAATTTGGGATATCCAAAAGCAATACAAGCCTAGGCAGGGACATCGTCCAATAGATCCAACGCAGTGGAGGCTGGAGGAAGTGCCCACCTCTCTGCAAGCTCAGTTTTCAAAGGCAAAAAAATCACAAGGTTACATCATTTAGGGGTGCTTGTATGGGTACAATTCTGATTGGTTTGTGTCTAGGAATTCCAGAAACTACGATTCAATTTTCATTCTAGGGAGGTGGTTGCCTGTCATCATTTCTCATTGGCTGCCCCTAGATGGGGGCATCTGGTGATTACACAGTCACTATGGAAATGAGGGTTGGGACATTCCATGGTCAAACAGTTACCTAGGGAACCAGGGAGAGGACATTCCATAGTCCGGCAGTCATTACCTCCTGACTACCTTTTGACTTTTTATTTTTACACTTCCTGGTTTCTGGAATCTGGACTGACAAGTTTCAGTAACTCCTGACCTGTTCCAGTAACCTATGGCCTGTAGCTAAAAGGAGAAGTCTTAGGCTTTAGTTTTAGGGTGAAAGCATTTTGGTCTTATTTTGGTTCCACAGATGGTCTTCCCAGGAATTGACCATTATCTTGAATTTGTTGGTGTCCAGTGGCCACCACTGGAGCCACACAAATATGAGTGTCCTGCATTGCCACTGGAGCCATGGTGATGTCCAGGCCAGAGATTCTGCCAACCTGTCCCTTGGTGACCATAGGGTTTAGTTGGGGAGGATATCTAAGATGGGAAACATTGACAGATAAAGCTACCACTTTAAGTGGTGCAATTATAATTCCAAATGCTCATCTGAGTTGTTTTATCCTGAGCACAGCAGTTGCACTTGAATATACTTCTCTTTCAGGCAATAATTGTAGCTCCACAGTTACTGGCCCACTTCTCTAATAGCAGCCCAGCTGGACTTTAACATCTCACCAGATCCTCCTCCTACCCCTGCCAATAAATGTAGTTTTAAACAAATCTCTATAGTTCTATTTATCAATAAGTCTAGGGAGTCAGCAGGGAGGTTGAAAAGCAATTAGATGACCTTCCCTCTTCATCAGTGTCTCCAAAAAGAGTGCTTCCTTCTGTTCCACCAAACCAAAAAAGACTGCCACACTTGAAGTCCTTCCCTATCAGTGGCCTTGGAGTCCAGCTTGCAAAGTCACCTCCAGGATTCAGGACAGATGCTACAGCAAAGTGAAGGGAATTTAGGATATCTCTAATGTGAGGGTTGAGGAAAAACTCACATGGCTGCTGATCCAGTCCTGTCTCTTTATTGTTCTACCCTAGTACTAAATCTTCTCAGCTCTAATCCTCAGCTCTCATTCTTCTCAGCTTTTCCCTCTATCCATCCTACATATATTTACAACAAACTTTTTATACTAAAAAATTTACAAAGGCCAATATCTGAGGGAGTCAAGTAACCATGGCAATGCCCATTTTCAAGGTTCCTGGTGTAAGACTGAGACCTGAAGTCAGGGGCACAGTGCATGGAGAGACAAGCTGCGGAGATCTGCAGAAGGTCAGGTCTTATCAAATAGACTAGCAAGAGAAGAATTGGCATCATATCTTAGGTAGCTTTGTGTTAATAACCTTGGTTAGAATTGGCATAGTAAGCCGGGCGGTGGTGGCGCACGCCTTTAATCCCAGCACTAGGGAGGCAGAGCCAGGCGGATCTCTGTGAGTTCGAGGCCAGCCTGGGCTACAAAGTGAGTCCCAGGAAAGGCACAAAGCTACACAGGGAAACCCTGTCTCGACTAACCAAAAAAAAAAAGAATTGGCATAGTATTTAGGCTGCTTTGTGTTAATAACCTTGGTTAGACGTCTGTAACTCTAACCTTGTGCATCTCTGTAAAGTTTTTAACTTATGATCCATTTACAGAAACATTCAGTCTAGTTTGAAACTGCTCTGAGGTTTTAAATCAGCAAAATGTATGTAGCTTTTCTTAGATTGGGGAGAAATTGTTATTTTCTTATGTTAGTCTGAGTTCAAGGAAAAAGGCACACCTTTAAGTTCTACAGTCCTCCAGGGACAATAGATCTAATTGTGAAGCATATCCTAGTATATTTTTTATAGATCAAAATTATACAGATTAGTGAGAAGTCATCTTCCTGACCATCCATGCATATATATGCCCAACAGATGGAATATATACATGAGATAATGCAGTGGGAAAACACCCATAGCTGTTCTTAGGGAAGAAATGAAATGGCACATGAGAGAAACTACAGACAGGAGCAACTGATTGTTTACAGTCAGTAACTCCATGTCCTTGGCAGGTGGGGCTCCCCATCAGAGAACATTGTGGGTCTACCTGCTGAACATTAGTTGTCACTTGCTGTATACTCCCATGGCCTCTTGCTACCAGCAGCTCTCAGCACCTCCCTACTACTACCTGTGCATCTCTCTGTCTTTTAGATGCCATCTGACTCTCTATGATTACTTTCTGTCAACTAGTTGCTGGCCCTGCCTCCTGACCCAAGGTTGATATGTTTAATCAACTGTGGTGGTATTGTGTTCCCCAAAATATTGTGCACACTAATAAATTTATCTGGGGTCAGAGAAGAGGACAGCCACAATATTAAACATAGAGGATAGGCTGTGGTAGCACACAACTTTAATCCTAGCATTCCAGAGGCAGAGATCCCTCTGGATCTCTGTGAGTTCAAGGCCACATTGGAAACAGCCAGGCGTGGTGACTCATGCCTTTAATCCCAGAAAGTGAGCCTTTAATCCCAAGGAGTGATGGCAGAAAGCAGAAAGACATATAAGGCATGAGGACCAGAAACTAGAAGCATTTGGCTGATTAAGCTTTTAGGCTTTGAGCAGCACAGTTCAGCTGAGATTCCTTCTCGATGAGGACTGAGAAGCTTCCAGTCTGAGGAAACAGGATCAGCTGAGGAGCTGGTGAGGTGAGGTAGCTGTGGCTTTTTCTGCTTCTCTGATCTTCCAGCCTTCACCCCAATAACTGGCCTCAGGTTTGATTTAATTAATAAGACTTTTTAAGATTCCTGCTACAATCAACTCCAACACAAACTCGGGGTTCATAGTGTTATATATCCCACAACACATATGATTGGTGAGAAAACAAAATTTATTTTGAAATGGCTTTTAAGGACTCACAGAATTTAGCTATTACAGTTGGTTGTGGAGAAATACAATAGTCTACAAAAGCATAATTTCTGCAAAGAGAACATGTAGTAATCCAAGGTAGTTCTCATGATAGATGAGTTGAGAGAAAGTGGTAAAGGTCAGCAGTTAGAAGACCACACTGTCTGCACCTGTCCCCAATCCTAACACAGTGATGGGCACATACCTGGTGAGTGTGGACAGTAAAGCAAAATGAAGTTAAAATGTGCATTAAGGACCAATCACTAGTCAACTGCAGTAGCTGTCATCATCCACAGAAGCATTTACTATGATGTAAGCAGGTTAAGGCAAGTGATGGGGAGAGTTGAGGAGCCAGGAAATCACAGCATGTAGAGCTGGCATGCTTGTCTGTGCAGTGAGGGGGCATTTATTTAGGGTCACCCTAGAGAACTTTGTAGGCTCTCTTGTGGGAATTGTTTGCCTCCTTTGTTGTTTACACAACAGGAAACCCAACCACTCTGTGATCCTGTGACCTGGCAAAGGGCACTGATGAATGTCGGAATAGGAGAGAGGAATGTGGGCATCCTAAGATCAGGCTGCCAGGAGGAAAGTGCCCCCATCTTGGAACATGGGTTCAACCTATATGTCCATCCTCACAGGGTTGTAAGAGCTGTGAAGATACTGAATAGAGAACTGTTTCCCACATAGTAAATGTGTCTTTATGGAGAAGAGAACCTGCCACAGAACAGGAGGGTGTTGGTTTCATTGTGCCTGATGAAGAAAAGGAAGGGGCGGTCAGCACAAAACGTTGGGCCATCAACACATGAGTCATAGTGTATATTTACCATGGTGGAGGCTGCAGCCTCTGTGCTTTCTTCATTCACCTCCACAACACTCTTGTGAACACACTTAGACACACACAGGTTTCTCTCCAGAGACATTCCTGATAAGTCAGCTTTGCCCCCTTGGAAGATATCCACCATTCCCAAGTGCTGAAACACAGACTTCATGTCATAATTCTCTTGCAGTTTAAATTTTGGAAGGAAAACCCCAACATCAGTGCTCCTCATAAAGTCTGGTTTGGTCCAGGATGTTAACTTCTCAAAAGTGAGATTGTTTTCCACCTGACAAAACAGAATTAGAGACTTTCAGATTCACAGTTGAGGTCTTACCCAGAAGCTCATAGGCACTTCCCACTCACATTACCCTACAACATTATACGGGGGGACCTGACAATTCATGTGGCCAGGTAGTGTGAGGATCCCCTGTCCTGTGAGCTTGTATGAGGCTTCACAGATGGGCATGGAAGAGAAGTAGCCGATGGTTGGGAAGACCTGGCTGTCCTCTCCTAAATCATTTCTGAGACATCTTTTATTCTGACAGATGTCCATGTCAGGTGATTATGGTTTAGGTTGTATTTGTTTTGTTTTCTTGATCTAGACTTAGTTTTGAAGATAGTACATCATTGCAGCTTTTTTAAAAAGTGGAAAAAATAAGGACTTTTGGTGTGAGCCACACCAGAACGAAGGTCTATCCAGGGTTGGATTCTATGCATTTTGTGGCCTGTTATGGCTTTCAAGGGAACTTTCCCCCAAAGGCTCACATACTGAACCCTTATTCTGAAGCTGGCAGCAACATTTAGTGATGCACCTATGATTTAGACATGAGGGGGTCTAGCAGAATGAGGAAGTAGTTACAGGAGGTGTACCTATGAAGGTCATCCTTGGTCCTTTGTCCCTTCTCCTTTCTCTGCTTCCTGTTTATTGAAAGGTCTGTAGTCTCTGTCATTCTAGAAACCATTGATGGGGACAGGTAACTTGAAATGAACCCTCTGAATCTGTGATCCAACATAAATCCTTCCTATCCCGGGTAATTCATGTCAGGCATTTTGTCAGTGACGATACACTAACACCATAGACGCCACAGTGAGGAAGCTGGATGGGGAGAGCCAGGGGAGCTGTTCTGCTTACAAAGATCCCTTAGGTCATGCATACTCCTCTGCCTACTGTTCAGAGGATGGCTGGCACACTGTGGGGTACCCTGCTGCAAGGAAGACCAAGATGTGTCATAATGCTCTGCCTGACTCTGTCCTCCTCAGCTGCATCCCTCCTCTTCCTCTTGGTTTGGGTAAAGTGCAAACTGTCTATTTTATGTTCTCAGATACTAAAAGAAAATACTAAGGAAGGTCATGATATGGGTTATCTTTATTTTGGGTGGCTATATACCAAGCCAATGTGTAGAGTTCATTGTCTGAGTTGTCTTCATTTTATCCTATCAGATAGCCATCTCCATTTAGTGATGAAGTTATGTTCTGTGTCAAGGTCACACAACCCACAATGGGAGTCTCAGACACAGCTTTGACCCAAAGACCAGCACCTGCACTCAGCTCTAAGCTGGGTACCATCTACTCAGATGGAAATTGCTAATCTGCAAACACTGCTTTCTGTTCTAATGAGAATGGACACTGGATTCTTCTCAGGGACATTGAGAGAAGTGCCTCACCTTGCTGAGGTCCACACCATCATCTGGGAGCAGGACCACCAAGCTCAGCTCCATCCCCTCATAGGGCATCACCAGCACCTGTGCCTGAACTTCTTCCACATAGGCAAGTTTAAATACGTCTTCCTGATACATCATCTGCACTGGTCTTTTCTCCCTCTGAACAGAAGAATCCAGAACATAAAAGATATTAATGAGAGAGTTCAGAGGGTTTCCAAATGAGTGGAATTTAACAGCAGAAGTGTTTTTAGCACTCACAATGAAAACACTATTCATGGTACAGTGAACACTTAGTCAATATCTATAAGCCTCTTCCTCCTATCATCAAAATATTTGAGTGCAAGCTGCATGGACTGTTGTAGATAGGGTTCTACAGTTGTGATGAAACACCATCACCAAAACCGACCTGCGAAGGGAAGAGTTTATTTCATCTTACAACTCTCAGGTCACATTCCATCACTGAAGCAAGTCATCAGGAACTCAGGTAAAAGCCATGAAGAATGCTACTTATTGACTTGTTCCCCATGGATTACTCAATCTGTTTTCTTACATAGCTCAGGACCATCTGCCCAGGGTTGGAGCTACCCACAATGTGCTGGGCCCACACCAATCAAGAATGAAGAAAATGCCCAACAGACTTGCCTCTAGGCCAGTCTTATAGAGGCAATTTCTCAGTGCAAAGTCCTTCTTTTCAAATGGCTCTAGCTTGTCTAATTTGACAGAGCAACAACCTGGATAAGGATTAACTAGGGAAAGATGATTTGTCATCCAGCAATAAATGTGCCACTCAAATATTAATATTTTAAAATCCTGCTTGGGTCTAAAATGATCGAAAGCCTTTGTCCACAGGGTAGCACCTTTCGGAGCCGGACAAACCTTTAGGAGGTAGGGCCTATTGGGAGAAAGTTAAGTATTGGTGGGGGGAACACCTGAAGAAGATCTTTGTACTACAACTCCTTCTTGTTTCTCTCTTTTGCTTCCTGACTGCTGTGAGGTGAACAAGCCCCCACCATGCATTTCCTCCATGCTGTACTGCATCACCAAAACCCAGAGTGATTGGACCAACTGACCCAGACTGAAACTTCTGAAACCATGAGCCCAATTAAATATTTCCTACTTTAATTTGGTTATCTCACAGGGTTTGCTATGCTAATGGAAAGATGATCACCGGCACACCAGAAATAGGGTTGCCACCATCTAACATTGTCAACCATTATATCTAAGGCAACAGCGAAAGCAATTGTAAATAACAGAAAAGCTCTCATAAACTAGACGGAGATATTTTCAAAGTGGTATAAATGGGACTACAGACAGATATATCCTCTCAGAAAACAGTCTGGAAACAGGAGCACACATGCTCAGAGGTTCACGATGGATCACAATCTTATAACCCACCACAGAGCAGAGCGCTCTAGAGCACAGGTATTCACAGGCTAGGGCAGAGCTCCATCCTGATAGCCCAATAGGGAGAAGGAAATTCCCAGTTAAATGGCAACAAATTGGGGACCCTCTGGACTGATCTCCATGCATCTTTGTGATGCATTACAGTCTGATGACCCATCACAGGTAGATAGTTCTTTTCAACACTTGAAAAGTTAGGGGCCGTCTGGACAGATTCTCGTGAATATTTCTATGATTAATCCAGTTTTTTTCTGTTATGATAGTCCAGAGGTATTTTTTAAACACAGAAGTGGGCTGACCATCTGGGAAGATCTTAATTACAGTGGTACATTAAACATAAAAATTTGCTACAGACCACCCATAATGAAGATTAAATTACTCAATAAAAGGACTTATTTTTATAAAGCTTTTTAAAACACCCATAATAAAAACATAGTAAGGAGTGTATCATTCATGATGCTCCAAACCACATCAAACTATATTTTTATAGGTATAGGGCAAACAATTCTAATATCTACTTTAATTCAAATTATAATCCAATTAAGACTGAAATCTTAGTCACTCAGTTTCAATATTAGAAAGTGATCAATACTGTTTAATAATGATAAATTGTGCAATAATTTTATATGATTATTTTAATTAAAAATAGCTCTGTTACATAAATATTCATGTTACTTTCTACTTTGCCTCATGTTCCATACATAGATTATACTGTTAGCAGCTTAGTTTTGCTGTTCTAGAACATAAAGAAAATTTAATTTCTAAAATGAAGTGGGAACAATGGTTTTATGAGAAATTATCAGAAGCAGTAAGAGCCACCAACAGGATGTAAAATAACACAGGGTATAAATACTCTTCATTCCTATCATTTTCTACAGTTTAACCTTTCATTCAGAAATATGTTTCAAATGGTTTTCTGTGCTTTCCTGTTCTCTTTCTTTCTGCACTGAGGATCAAACCCAGCACCGACATAGGACATGTGAACTCTACCAATGAGCCCCAGAGCTACACATTTACAATTACACCCTTCCATGCAATCTCTCCATCACACTGTCACAAACCTTTGGACACTGTTCCTTACCTGGTTCACTTTAAAGGGCATTTCCCTTGTGCATTCTTTGTCAAACTCTTTTTGCCACTTTCCTTTGAAATATAAGGCATTGACAAGAACCAGCCTGGTCTCAGAATCAACTGAGCCACCCGACAGCAACTCTGGAATTTTCCCTTTTGAGGAAGCAGAGATTCATTCAGGCTCATGTTATACATGTGTGAGAAATGAACTGATATGACATCTGGGCAGGTCCAAGCATCATGTTTTCAAGTTTGTGGAATGTGGATAAACATATTAAAAAACAAATCAAAACAACATACAAACACCCATTTTTGACTTGATGTCATGCACAGGAAGAGCATGGCTAATGTGTGGATATTGAAAAACTTCCAAGTCTCTCAAGGAAAGCAGGTTTGAGAAAAGCAGAAAAAGTGACTCTGGGATGAAAAACAAAGAAACAGGAAATGTGAAAAAGGTCACAGGGCACCAGAGTTTCCACCTGCATGCTAATGTTGGTTGCTATGTATATTGGGTCTGGAATCATCCAAGAGACATGTCTCTGGGCAGGTCTGTGAGGACAATTCCCAGAAAGAGTAACTAATGGAGAGGACGCTCTTCCAAGGAACCAAAGGCTTCCTGTGCTGCCCTGATATAAGGACTGAGAGGGAAGCAGCACTGTTTGGTCTGCCTGCCTCAGTCCCTGCTGGTGAGTACATCGACACTGTTCACATCTCTGCAACTGCGATTTTCAGCTGACACTGGAGCCCATATGGACTAAGACTAGTGACTCTCCAGAAACATCTAGGCTTTTCATTACCAACTGACTGTTAAGGTCTCCAGCCTCATAGACTGGGCAGCTACCAGATTCTCAGCCTGTCCATAAGCCGATGATCAGTAGCTGATTACTCAGCCTGTATTGTGTGTGCCATTCTATTAAATCCCCTTAGTAAAACTCTGTTCCTTTAGAGTACTCTGACTAATACACTACTGTGAAATACAGCATCTCATCTAGTACTCTGTCATCATGCCCGGCTACATACCACAATATGTCAGAGACTCAAGTACAATTACTAGTTTGGAGGATGTATTACTATTCTTCACTTCAGAGTCCCATCCATTCCTAGAGGAGATAATGCAGATAGAAGGACACATTCTCTTCTTCTCTATTAAGGAGTATCCTTTCAATGATCAAGACAATCCTTGCTAATTTATGACATCAAGAGTGCATAAGAGGGGCTGGAGAGATGGCTCAGCCGTTAAAGGCTAGGCTCACAACCAAAAATATAAGAGTGCATAAGAGGTAAAGACTCCAACAAAAAACTCACAAACAATTGCTGAGATGTTAAGAAAATATTCTCATTCTATTCTGTCTGTCTGTATCTTTCTTTCTCTTTCTTTTTCTCTCTCTCAGCAGAAATAGGAATATACCTACTGTTACAGAGACATCTGAATGGTTTAATTATCAATGATCTCAATGATCTCCAAGACCAATGCTGAAACATGTCATCTCTGAATTAAAAACAACTAAGTTCAACCCCCATTGGGTCAGTGTAACTAAACAGCCCTTACAGAGAAAATCAAGTCTCACTAGTTTCATCAAATGTAAGGAAGGGATCTGAAGCAGGAAATGTGGAAGCAGAAACAGGACTCCTCTTCAGAGGTAAAGGTGGTGTTGACTGAGGTAACACAGACTGTAGTAAAATCCAGCCCAAGGGCAAGATTATGGCCAAGGTCTACCCGTGCATCTCCATCTCAAAAATGGTGGAGTCACCTGGCCTGCCAATGGAGACCACCGCTGTTTTCTAATGCAATCTGTTAGACTAGAAATCAGGCCCATGAGTTCTCAGGACATTTGTATCAGCCCCTCTCTCCTAGAGAAATACACAAACAACTCTGTTTATAAAGTCTGAGTGTCTGAGTAAAATCTCCATGAATTCACTGAGGTCTAAATTATATCATGTGACCTAGCTGGTCTGTATCCCCTTGACTCTGAAATAACAGTGAGATTAGTCAGTGGGGGGAGAAGGGAAGTTAAGAGAAAGGAGGGAGGGAAGAGGAAGGAGGAATGGATGGAAAGTACAAGAATGTGGGGTGTGAAATAACTTGAAATCCTGACCTTCAGTCTGTTTGGAGACCCATGTGTTTATGTGTTTCCGGGACTCCTCTGCTGCTTTGACAAAGGACAGCTGCTCCAGCTCCGAGTGGTAGAACTGAAGACAGGACTCCTTAAATGTCTGGAAAGAAACAAGTTCAGTGAGGTAACATTGCAAAATATAGTGTCAGCAAGTGTTCCAACCTTCTGAATACTATGGCATTAAAAAATAAAATACAACCAAAATTAAAATGAGTGTAAATATCACTTTAAAGAACAAACATCTTTTTATACTAGGCCTTGTAAGTGGGAATAACCAGATATGAATAAATTAAAAATTACATGAATAAATAAAAATAAAAATATTTCTGATTTGAAATATTTCAAGATATCAATATAGAACTGTGATCTTTGGGCAAGATTCACTATGTAGCCCAGGCTGGCCAGGAACTCAGGACCTTTCTGTCTCTGTCTTCTAAGTTTTCAAGTGCAGGTAGTAGAGATGTAAACAATCACAATGACTAGAACTTGATCCTTTATTTTCCCAAGTTTTTTAGGGTCCTTCCTCTGTGATCTGTAGCAAAAAGTATTTGACTACAATTGACATCATTCTACTGATACAACTTACTGGGAGGAATTCACAAGTGCTCTCTGCAAAGAGCCTGTTGGCAGTTCTAAGCGAGTATTTTCTGTTGGGCTTGTTCAGGTTACTGAGCAGCCGCTGGAAGCCTTGATGAACGTCTTTCTCTGTGTTTAAACCAAGTGCCTGTGAAGGAATAGAATAAAATATTATGAACTCAGTGATGAGATGTTGTGGTTGTAAATATAATTTTCAAGCTGAAGAGTTACTCAGGTAGTGAGGTAAGGGAGGCTCTGATGCGAAGCCAATTAAAAGCAGGAATTAGCTTTAATTGCTAAAGAATAATTACAAGTCTATTACTCTAAAAATAATATAGGTCTTAGCAACCCATGCCTCAAATGATTTCAACATCTTTCTTTTCCATTGTAATACTTGGGACTGACCCTAGCTCTAAACAAATGCTAAGCAAGAGTTTACCAGCTCTACCACTGAGTTATGCTCACAAGGCCTTCCCTCCACCTTTGAAAAAACTTTTCATTTGAAACTAAGTTGCCATTGCTAGCCTTGGACGGGGATCCTCCTTTCTCACTCACCTTAGTAGCTGGAATTAAAGCCCTGTGCCACATGGCTAGCATGAATCTATTTGTGCACCATTTTCTAGGTAAGTCTGGTCAAAATTTTGAGATTTCCTCCAAGTTATTATTCTGGAAAGCTCATTGCCCTGAAAGAAGTCCTGAGGTAGGGGTCAGGGTAGAGAGATGGCTCAGCAGTTAAGAGCACTGGCTGTATTTCCAGAGGTTCAATTTCCAACATCCACATGGAAGCTCACAACTGTATGAAACTCCTGTTCCAGGGACTTTCAGATCCTTGTACAGACATAAATGTGGGCAAAACATCAATGTACATAAATTAAAAACAAAAATTTTTTTTTAAAGAAGGAGGTCTCACAGGATTAGACTGGCTTTTTTCCACTTTGGCCCCTGCCCCATGAAACAGTGTGTGCACATTCCTACCCTCCCTTCTCAGCAACTCTTAGGCATGTGAAGCAGGTGAGGGGTGACAGACAGCTTACCTGAGACATCTGGACTGCAGTGTCTCCCTTCGCCCCCAAGAGGACCATAGCTAGAGCAGAGGAGATGCTCACAGGAGAGTAACATACATTTTTCGAAGGGTTGCTTTCACAGAGCATCTTTAAAAGGTGGATGGCAAAGGTGCCATTTGCTTCAGACAGAGAATTCATGATGCAGAGTCTGGAGACAAAGGAGAAATGGTACTCAACACAGCACTGAAGGTTCATTGATCTGACTCAGGGAATCTGGGACTCTACTCTTGGTTCTCATTCAAAGCCCAAAAGTACTTAAAATTGGACTTTAAAATTCATACTTGGTCACAGTTCTTCTAATCTTAGAATTATTATCTAAGTGTGGTCATGACAGCAGACCAAACTAGCGTCTGTGTCATCTGCATAGGTAGAGGTCAAATCATCAGGACTGCACACAGGACTCTGCTGAGAGAGGGGGCCTCTAGTCTCCTTCCATACACGCCAGCTCCTCTCTCTGAAGATGGTGGCCTGGAGGATAAATAGGAGGAGGAGGAAATGAGGAAGGGAAGAAGAAAACAGACATGAGCATCCAGGTCCTCTAGCCTGGCTTCAGCAAAGCTGCATTCTGGGTCTGCCTGTGAAGACTCCTCTGAGATGTCCAGGTGTGCATTAGACAGAGTCCCTGCATTTGCAGCTGCTACAGGACAGACATGGAGATGCTGAATGAGACCCAAAGACAGGCTGGTGTCACCAGCTCTGCTGTGGAGCAGGGAGCATCCACCTGCAGTGGCTGCTCAGGAGGCTTTGATCAGGTAATGGCACCAGGCTGTTTCTCTGTGGAGCATACCTCACTCCCAGATGAATGGACAGCTTGGCCCAGACTAAGTGACTGCTCCTGCCACAATATCCCAAATCTGAGTCCCTGCACATCCCATGGCTGTGCTCTGACTCTCATATGACCTTTGAACACTGGAAGTGTGTTCCCGAGTGCTTTCTACAGTGCTTAAATGCAGATCAGATAGCCAGCCTAGGGAGTCTCAGAACATCACAATCCATACTTCTTCCCTCTCCCCAGACAGAAGAACACAGCATCCTGAGATTGTGCCCAGATCCTGTGACTCTTCCCCATAATTCCTCCAAGTCTCTTCAGGAAAGTTGGGGCAGCTTTATTTAAATGACTGGCCTACTGCTTGGTCTTTTCATCTGACCCACCGTGTGACCCCTACACTCCTGCCCATCCTGATGTCCCTTTAAAGTTGCTTCTGAATCCTTGAAGTACTGTTTATTCCACCCAGAAGGTCATCTACCCCCTCTCCGTCACTGAGTTCAAACTACTCACCCTTCCCTCCTTCACTGGGGCAGGGCAACCTCAGGGCCTCTGCTCTGTCACCCTAGTGACGCTGCCTCAGCCAGTTCTGTCATCACTCCTAAGTGCAGTCCTTTCTCTTGCTGACTGTGTCTCCACCACACTTGGAGCTCTCTGAAGACACAGTGTAATGACATGGTACAAGGGGGCCTTGATGGCTTGGTGCCTCAGTAGGTGCGAAGATAGATGCTGTTCTGATACTTCTGCCTCCAACCATGTGGAGACCTGGGTATGGACTGGTCCCTGTCATTTTTAATAGATTCAAAAGCTGCTTGGTGCACTCAGATATGATTTAGCCTTCTCAGAACTCTGATTCCATCTGATGACCAGGCTTTGCTTCAGCTGCCTTCTCAGTTCTCTATATAAAATTCACAGGTCTCACTTTCCTAGGGCTACTACAAGGTCTAGACATAATTTACCTTGTTACAGGACTAGATAAACTCAAGAGAACAGATGTCAGTGTAACTTTTTACTATTGACTTCTCTCAGTATCTCCTGGATAATCAGATAAAAGAAACAGTTTTAAGGTTTGTCTATATGAAGATAGGAAAGCTGTCTCACTTCTGTTCACTCTGATGATGGTTAGGGAAGCCTCCCTCCTCCTCTGCTCCGTCAGCCTCTTCCATTCAGTAAATTTCTTCTGGTTATAGATTTACAGATATTTCATTGGGCTGAAGCCAGGAAATGTTCATACTTTTTAACCCAAAGTCATAGCCTTTTGCCATGACACCAGGATATAAATCTCCTCCAGCTGTCTGACAGATACCTGCAGGCTCCTGGAAAAGATGCTGTTACTATGTCAAGATATCTGGTCTGAAGAAAATTAACAGTCTCCAGAGCCCATTTTGACCCCACCCATTTTCAAGCTTATTTTACAATTTCACTTCCTCCTGGGACAGGCCAACCCAGAGAGGGTCCTCCAGATACACCAGTCCCTGCACCAGCTCTGAGGATGCCAACCACCAACAGAGGATTCCCCCTGTATGGATGCACCCCCCACCTCCAGAGAAACAAGAGATGTCATGGCTCATGTCCTCCTAAAGAACACATCATCCTTCAATTCACTGCTAGTACCAGCTCTCCAGACTCAAGCAGGAACCTACCCTGCAACCAGAACCTGGTTTTTCAAGATGTCTCAATAAAGGGCATATCCACCCATGTGTCTCACTCATTCACCCTTGCCTCTTCAGTACAACCAGGACACTTCTTTGTTCCATTCTTTCTGACAGTTATCTCTCTTCCTGTGGCTAGCCCCGCTCATGAGACCAATGGTAGCAATCTATTTTTTTCTCCTAGCAACCTGTAGTTGATATATTATGCACCCCAATAAACTTATCTGGGGGTCAGAGAACAGAACAGCCACAATATTAAACATAGAGGTCAGACAGCAGTAGCACACGTCCTTAATCCTATCGTTCTAGAGGCAGAGATTGGTCTGGATTTCTGCAAGTTCAAAGCCACACTGGAAACAGCCAGGCATGGTGACACACAGACACACACCTTTAATCCCAGGAAGTGATGGCAGGAAGCAGAAAGGTATATAAGGCATCAGGACCAGGAATTAGAGCCTTTTAAAGCTTTTATCTTTTAGCAGCAGTTCAGCTGAGATGCATTCAGATGACTCAGAGGCTTTCAGTGTGAAGAAACAAGATATGCTGAAGAATTGGCAAGGTGAGGTTAGCTGTGGCTTGTTCTGTCTCTCAGATCTTCCAGTATTTACCCCAATACCTGGCCCCAGGTTCGTTTTTATTAATAAGGCCTTTTAAGTTTCATGTTACAGCAACCTGTTTTTTCAGCTCCCTCAAGGAACAGGATTGAGATCTCCACGTCTGAGGTGGCCACAATGACAGCCAACTGAATGCTCCTTCACTCACACATCCCTCTGTACATGATCCCAACTCCCAACTTCCCTCTCCCACTTTGCCCCACAATCAGCAGAAAGCAGTCTTGGAATTCAGTGCCCTTATTCCCTCACTTGCTATCCATCACTCAACTTTTTATAATAATCAACATGGAGGAATGTTGGCATTCTGGCCTGCCCCTTGGAGACCTGCCCTGAATCCTGGACTAAATCCTCTTTTAGGGAAACCCCTCCCTTGTTCTTCCTCTTCCTCCTTCCTTCCTTTTTCACCATGAGGTGTAGACACCTCCACTTTCCCTCTTTCTCTCTGTCTCGTTCTTCCTCTCTCCCTCTTTCCCTCTCTTTCTCTCTCTATCTCTCTCTTATGATAAACTCTCTCCAAGTGAATGCCGTGCCTGGGGTGTGAGTGACTTTCCAACCTGTGATGCCACCCACCTTGCGTCTGTATGGCGTGTCTCCCTCACCCACTGGGACACTAATGCACCAAGGCTCCTGCATGCCATGTCATTACACAAGGAAGATGTCTGGCCCTCCAGTTCTGAGCACCTGGTTAAAGGTGGCATTTGAGGATGTCCAGTCACCATGGGATCACTGATTTTATAATTGGAATGAAGAGAGCTAGGACTGGTGAAGAGCCTGCTGATCTAAAAGGGTCCAGAAGTAAGAGACATTATTTTACAAACCCTTGAGAAGATGGCAGAGATAATCAAATGGGCTATGTTGTGGGATATGAGGGGAAGCAGGACAGAGGACAGTGGAGAAGGCCCCTAAGACCCTGCAGCACCTATGCCTGACTGAGATGGATCAATAAAGCTTCAAGACTCCAGCCCTAAGACCAGCCTCACTACCACTGACCACTGGGATTTCTAGAGAAGTCCCCTCTGTGAACGCCCACCAGACACCACTTGCCCTCTGTCACTTTTGCTAACCCTCAGGTCCTGGACATTCCCCTGGACTCAGGCTGGACCTTCTAAAGCTTGCCTCTGCCAGTCCCACAGCCTTGGACTGAGCCAGTAGCCCTCACCTGCCAACTTCACAGCCTCCTGAAGCAGTGTTCAAGGCTTGATGCTCCTGGAGTGCAGCTTAGCATCCTTTCCTGTTCAGGAAGGCCTTTTATTCACTGCAGGGGGCTGACATCATGCTCAGAGCCCCAGGCCAGAGGAAGAGGGACTGGCCTGACCTCATCCAGCTCTGTCCTCTGCAGGGTGGGGATAGGTGAGAGTCAGTGAACTCCTGGTCCCTTGAGAAAGAAGAATCTAGTAGGAGCCTGGGTCTCTGGATGACAGGACACAAAGAGAGAAGTTCACACCTATATTTCTCCCCAAGATCAAGGTTCCATATGGCTGAGCCTGAGAGCTCACTCAATTTCACACTACCTGTGACACACTCTGTCTAGAAATCTCTCCTCTCCATGTGCTCTCCTTCCTGGCTTATGGAAGGCCAGCTTTTCACCAATCTCTTCCTCCCAGAAGCTTCCTGGTGCCATTGGCTTCCCCAGGGTGCTCACTTTCTGTTGCTTGGCTCCATGTTTCCAGAGGCTGCTCACACCCCTTGTCTTCTGACCCCTGACCCAGCAGGGAGTGACAGCTGCTGAAGGGACAGAGGCTTCTGGCTTTCTGTCTCATCTTGCTGGAGGGAAGGTTGGCTTGCTTACGTGCAGAATCTGTGTCCCTCAGTCACCCTGTGTTCTCCACCCTGGAGGGGATTTCAACCATCCCTTCCTCCAGCTTCTCTAGCTCCTCTGCTTTGACCAAAAACTTCTGACCATCTCCTGCCTTAACTTGTGTTCTTGGGGACACTTTTCACTTTGGTCCCACATCACCGACACAGCTGGCCCATAGTTATTGTCCCTCCTTCTCCGTGTGTCCTCTGACACAGTTTCTCCTTCCTGTTCTGCTTCTCCTTCTTCCTCACCCCTGCTCCCTCCAGAGTCCTCCCTGCAATTGTGCTATTTATCCTCCTCCTCCTTCTATTTAAAGGCCATAATAATTTTTGTCTGGAATGCTCTGACTTTTTTCTCTTTGTTTGTCTTTTATTTCCTACATGTAGTCTGTTGGAACATGGGCCTTCCCTTCAGGGCAGAGGTCACTATTAATAGTCTAGATCTCACATAATTCTTTTCAGCATCTACTGCATCTGCCTTAAGTTAGTTATTGGTGTCATCCTCACTGTACTTCCTGCTTGATGGCACGTGGAGAACTGACAGTCCATGGTATCTATCTGGTGGGAAATGGTGCTGGTTACCTGAATCATCTGGCTTGCAGTGTTTCCCTTTGCCCCCATGAAGACCATGGCCAGGGCCGAGGAGATGCTCATGGGTGAGAAAAATACATTTTCTGAGCCGTCTTCACCCAGTATTTCCAAAAGGTTTAAGGCAAAGGTGCCATTTGCTTCCTGCAGAGGATCCATGATAGCGAGTCTGGAACGAGGGATTGAATCAGTATCACATGAATACAGGCTGATGTGTAGGCTGGGTCTTCACTCTGATTCATACAGTGATGCTGCACCTCAGTGAACACAGGGAAAACACAGCCTGGAAATGAAAGGTCACATGCAGAATGTGATACAGCCCTGCTGGGGCTAACTCAGGCCAGCGCCTTGTCTTCCTCATGTGCAGAAATCAGTACACAGGGAACCAGAAGGAAATGGCTCAGAGGACAAGAGGCAGGTAAGGACCCACCAGCCAGGAAGTCTACGAATGCAGCAGTGCAGGCTGAAAGCAGGCAACTGTAGAAGCAGGTCCTGTCAGCTCTGACATCACCCCCATGCAGTTGTGAAATTCCCTTCCCCAGTTAGACAGTACAACAGTTCTAAGATTTTCCATCAGCCCCCTCTGAGCAGGGGCTGAGAACTCACAGAGCATGGGAAGGGAATGCAAGAGGCCACAGGGAAGAGAAGTGTGCCCAGATGTAGTGATCTGAACAGAATACACAGCACAGCTTTACACTACTGCTGTGGACATCTAGGCTGGACTGTGAGATTCTTTGGGCCCTGAGATGGTGGCACACTCCTTTAATCCCAGCACCCAGGAGGCAACTCTGAACTCAAGCCCAGGCTGGCCTCAAACTATCATCTCTCTGCCTCAGCCTCCTGAGTACTGGGACTACAAGTGTGCAGCACCACACCTGGCTTCCCTCCCAGTTTTTTCTATTTGCTGTTGGTTTCTGTCTGCTGATTCTACATGTCAATCCATGAAAACAGACACGCAGATAGAGGTGCCAGGTGAACCTGGTTTTTGGAGCTAAGTGTGAACCATATGCTCCCTCTCTGTGTGATGACACAAGTCATAGGTGCAGTTACTGAGGGTAGTCCTGAAACACAGGACACTCCCAATATGAAATGATAACATCAGCCATCCCTGTAACCTGGGCTCCCAGCACTAAAATCCCTGATCTCATGACCTTAACCCAAAGATTACTCAGTACATCAAATATCACAGCATAGTCCTAAACCACACCAGAAAGGTACAAACATCCTTAGGAATAGTCCTATCACAAAGTAACTGCCCCCCTACAACCCCCCACAACACACACACACACACACACACACACACACACACACACACACACACACGTAACCTGAATTAACTTCATCTAGCATTTCTTCACAGTCCAGTGTTCCCAATGACAAGAAAAGGACATAGAAATTGGCTAGGCACTTGAGGGGCTAGGGCCACCAAAAGAGTCAGTTTCAGTAATGTTCATGGTTCACTGGCCAAGGAATGCTAGAACGGAGCTCTGTAAATCTGGATCTCTAGATAATCATGGTAAAAAATGAGTTACATTTATTTCTAACTTTAGCCCATCTCCCAAATGATCGAATGGTACCTTTTCGCAGGGAGGAATGTTGCAGGAGCTGTGCTCAGGGCTCTCTGTTGAGACCCATGAAGGAAAAGCTATTTCCTTCTGACCAAGAGATTGGACTCTACCTCAGGCCTGGGTGCATCTAACATTCCAAGCTACTCTCAAACAAAAGAGTTAATCACCTGGCTAACAAAACAAGGAGAAAGGGAGGGGAAAAGTAACTCACAGGACAGCATGTGGGCTTGACCTTCAGCATGGTGGATTCCTGCTGCAATCCACAGAGGTGTCTCGAAGCTGTGCAGAGCACTCACTGCATGGTGGATTTAGCTTTTGCTAGTATAGACAAAAAAAGTTTCCGGGCTAAATGTTTGATGGAGGTATAGACCCACTGCTTCCCAGACTTGGTGGTGAACATAGATTCCAGATCTGGCAGTAAAAGTATCTCTGCCATGTTGAGAAGCTGTGGGGGTGGGCTCAACAGCCAAAGTCACCAGGCAGCTTAACAGTTTAAAATCTCTCCTGGTCAGAGAAGGACTATAGATTCATAATAAGACAGATTCAGATGAAATAAAACTCTAAATATTTTACAATATGTGTAAAAATGTATGTAGACTTGGAAGAGAGAGGAAAAGGAGTATATGCAGTTATATAAAGAAATAGATGTTTAAAAAAATAAAGTCTTTAGAGAGACAATAAAAATAATATAAAAGTTAAGCCACATAAAGATGAAAATAACAGAGTCTGGATTCTGTTGTCTTTAGGATTTTTAACTTGAGAGAGACATTTGATTGCAAAGGCTGCTGTGTTGAATATATATATTTTATAGTATCTTGACTTCAAAATTTGTTCTAAGGATATGTTGCTTTGGCAAGGAGGCTCTGCTTCTGTTTTCAAAGGAAGCAAGAGGCTGTGGATTTGTTCCAGCTTAGGATTGATAAGATATGATCAAGCGAGATCTCCTGATCCTTGACAGATGGTATCTATCAACAAAGATTTTATAGATGTGTTGTGCCCAGATCGTGACCCCCAGAGAGACCACTGAGGATGAGCATACCAGAATGCAAAAGCAAGGTTTAATTCGGGATATCCAAAAGCAATACAAGCCTAGGCAGGGACATCATCCAATGGATCCAAGGCAGTGGAGGCTGGAGGAAGTGCCCACCTCTCTGCAAGCTCAGTTTTCAAAGGCAAAAAATCACAAGGTTACATCATTTAGGGGTGCTTGTATGGGTACAATTCTGATTGGTTTGTGTCTAGGAATGCCAGAAATTACGATTCAATTTTCATTCTAGGGAGGTGGTTGCCCGTCACCATTTCTCATTGGCTGCCCCTAGATGGGGGCATATGGTGATTACACAGTCACTATGGAAATGAGGGTTGGGACATTCTATGGTCAAACAGTTACCTAGGGAACCAGGGAGAGGACATTCCATAGTCCGGCAGTCATTACCTCCTGACTACCTTTTGACTCTATACTTTTACACTTCCTGGTTTCTGGAATCTGGACTGACTAGTTTCAGTAACTCCTGACCTGTTCCAGTAACTTATGGCCTGTAGCTAAAAGGAGAAGTCTTAGGCTTTAGTTTTAGGGTGAAAGCATTTTGGTCTTATTTTGGTTCCACAGATGGTCTTCCCAGGAACTGACCATTATCTTGAATCTGTTGGTTTCCAGTGGCCACCACTGGAGTCACACAAATATGAGTGTCCTGCACTGCCACTGAAGCCATGGTGATGTCCAGGCCAGAGATTCTGCCAACCTGGCCCTTGGTGACCATAGGGTTTAGTTGGGGAGGATATCTAAGATGGGAAACATTGACAGATAAAGCTACCACTTTAAGTGGTGCAATTATAATTCCAAATGCACATCTGAGTTGTTTTATCCCGAGCACAGCAGCTGCACTTGAATATACTGCTCTTTCAGCTAATAATTGTAGCTCCACAGTTACTGGCCCACTTCTCTAATAGCCACCTAGCTGGACTTTAACATCTCACCAGATCCTCCTCCTACCCCTGCCAATAAATGTAGTTTTAAACAAATCTCTATAGTTCTATTTATCAATAAGACTTGGGAGTCAGCAGGGAGGTTGAAAAGCAACTAGATGACCTTCCCTCTTCACCAGTGTCTCCAAAAAGAGTGCTTCCTTCTGTTCCACCAAACCAAAAAAGACTGCCACACTTGAAGTCCTTCCCTATCAGTGGCCTTGGAGTCCAGCTTGCAAAGTCACCTCCAGGATTCAGGATAGATGCTACAGCAAAGTGAAGGGAATTTAGGATATCTCTAATGTGAGGGTTGAGGAAAACCTCACATGGCTGCTGATCCAGTCCTGTCTCTTTATTGCTCTACCCTAGTACTAAATCTTCTCAGCTCTAATCCTCAGCTCTCATTCTTCTCAGCTTTTCCCTTTATCCGTCCTACATATATTTACAACAAACTTTTTGTACGAAAAAATTTACAAAGGCCAATATCTGAGGGAGTCAAGTAACCATGGCAATGCCCATTTTCAAGGTTCCTGGTGTAAGACTGAGACCTGAAGTCAGGGGCATAGTGCATGGAGAGACAAGCTGCAGAGATCTGCAGAAGGTCAGGTCTTATCAAATAGACTAGCAAGAGAAGAATTGGCATCATATCTTAGGTAGCTTTGTGTTAACAACCTTGGTTAGAATTAGCATAGTGTTTTAGGCTGCTTTGTGTTAATAACCTTGGTTAGAATTGGCATAGTATTTAGGCTGCTTTGTGTTAATAACCTTGGTTAGACGTCTGCAACTCTAACCTTGTGCATCTCTGTAAAGTTTTTAACTTACGATCCATTTACAGAAACATTCAGTCTAGTTTGAAACTGCTCTGAGGTTTTAAATTAGCAAAATGTATGTAGCTTTTCTTAGATTGGGGAAAAATTGTTATTTTCTTATGTTAGTCTGAGTTGAAGGAACAAGGCACAGTTTTAAGTTCTACAGTCCTCCAGGGACAATAGATCTAATTGTGAAGCATATCCTAGTATATTTTTTATAGATCAAAATTATACAGATTAGTGAGAAGTCATCTTCCTGACCATCCATGGATATATGTGCCCAACAGATAGAATATATACATGAGATAATGCAGTGGGAAAACACTCATAGCTGTTCTTAGGGAAGAAATGAAATGGCACATGAGAGAAATTACAGACAGGAGCAACTGATTGTTTACAGTCAGTAACTCCATGTCCTTGGCAGGTGGGGCTCCCCATCAGAGAGCATTGTGGGTCTACCTGCTGAACATTAGTTGTCACTTGCTATATATTCCCATGGCCTCTTGCTACCAGCAGCTCTCAGCACCTCCCTACTACTACCTGTGCATCTCTCTGTCTTTTAGATGCCATCTGACTCTCTATGATTACTTTCTGTCAACTAGTTGCTGGCTCTGCCTCCTGACCCAAGGTTGATATGTTTAATCAACTGTGGTGGTATTGTGTTCCCCAAAATATTGTGCACACTAATAAATTTATCTGGGGTCAGAGAAGAGAACAGCCACAATATTAAACATAGAGGATAGGCTGTGGTAGCACACGCCTTTAATCCTAGCATTCCAGAGGCAGAAATCCCTCTGGATCTCTGTGAGTTCAAGGCCACATTGGAAACAGCCAGGCGTGGTGACTCACGCCTTTAATTCCAGAAAGTGACCCTTTAATCCCAGGGAGTGATGGCAGAAAGCAGAAAGATATATAAGGCATGAGGACCAGAAACTAGAAGCATTTGGCTGATTAAGCTTTTAGGCTTTGAGCAGCACAGTTCAGCTGAGATTCCTTCTCGATGAGGACTGAGAAGCTTCCAGTCTGAGGAAACAGGATCAGCTGAGGAGCTGGCGAGGTGAGGTAGCTGTGGCTTGTTCTGCTTCTCTGATCTTCCAGCCTTCACCCCAATAACTGGCCTTAGGTTTGATTTAATTAATAAGACCTTTTAAGATTCCTGCTACAATCAACTCCAACACAAACTTGGGGTTCATAGTGTTATATATCCCACAACACATATGATTGGTGAGAAAACAAAATTTACTTTGAAATGGCTCTTAAGGACTCACAGAATTTAGCTATTACAATTGGTTGTGGAGAAATACAATACTCTACAAAAGCATAATTTCTGCAAAGAGAACATGTAGTAATCCAAGGTAGTTCTCATGAGAGATAAGTTGAGAGAAAGTGGTAAAGGTCAGCAGTTAGAAGACCACACTGTCTGCACCTGTCCCCAAGCCTAACACAGTGATGGGCACATACCTGGTGAGTGGTGGACAGTAAAGCAAAATGAAGTTAAAATGTGCATTAAGGACCAATCACTAGTCAACTGCAGTAGCTGTCATCATCCACAAAAGCATTTACTATGATGCAAACAGGTTAAGGCAAGTGATGGGGAGAGTTGAGGAGCCAGGAAAGGACAGCATGTGAAGCTGGCATGGCTTGTCTGTGCAGTGAGTGGGGCATTTATTTAGGGTCACCCTAGAAAACTTTGTAGGCTCTCTTGGAATTGTTTGCCTCCTTTGTTGTTTACACAACAGGAGACCCAACCACTCTGTGATCCTGTGACCTGGCAAAGGGCAATGATGAATGTCAGGATAGGAGAGAGGAATGTGGGCATCCTAAGATCAGGCTGCCAGGAGGAAAGGGCCTTAACCTTGGAACATGGGTTCAACCTATATGTCCATCCTCACAGGGTTGTAAGAGCTGTGAAGATGCTGAAGAGAGAACTGTTCCCCACATAGTAAATGTGTCTTTACGGAGAAGAGAACCTGCCACAGAACAGGAGGGTGTTGGTTTCATTGTGCCTGATGAAGAAAAGGAAAGGGTGGTCAGCACAAAACGTTGGGCCATCAACACATGAGTCATAGTGTATATTTACCATGGTGGAGGCTGTGGCCTCTGTGCTTTCTTCATTCACCTCCACAACACTCTTGTGAACACACTCAGACACACACAGGTTTCTCTCCAGAGACATTCCTGATAAGTCAGCTTTGCCCCCTTGGAAGACATCCACCATTCCCAAGTGCTGAAACATAGACTTCATGTCATAATTCTCTTGCAGTTTAAATTTTGGAAGGAAAACCCTAACATCAGTGCTCCTCATAAAGTCTGGTTTGGTCCAGGATGTTAACTTCTCAAAAGTGAGATTGTTTTCCACCTGACAAAACAGAATTAGAGACTTTCAGATTCACAGTTGAGGTCTTACCCAGAGGCTCATAGGCACTTCACACTCACAATACCCTCCAACATTCTACAGGGGGACCTGACAATTCACGTGGCCGGGTAGTGTGAGGATCCCCTGTCTTGCGAGCTTGTATGAGGCTTCACTGATGGGCATGGAAGAGAAGTAGCAGATGGTTGCGAAGACCTGGCTGTCCTCTCCTAAATAATTTCTGAGACATCTTGTATTCTGACAGATGTCCATGTCAGGTGATTATGGTTTAGGTTGTATTTGCTTTTGTTTTCTTGATCTAAACTTAGTTTTGAAGATAGTACATCATTGCAGCTTTTTTAAAAAGTGGAAAAAATAAGTACTTTTGCTGTGAGCCACACTAGAACGAAGGTCTATCCAGGGTTGGATTCTATGTATTTTGTGGCCTGTTATGGCTTTAATGGGAACTTTTCCCCAAAGGCTCACATACTGAACCATTATTCTGAAGCTGGCAGCAACATTTAGTGATGCATCTATGATTTAGACATGAGGGGGTCTAGCAGAATGCGGAAGTAGTTACAGGAAGTATACCTATGAAGGTCATCCTTGGTCCTTTGTCCCTTCTCCTTTCTCTGCTTCCTGTTTACTGAAAGGTCTGTAGTCTCTGTCATTATAGAAACCATTGATGGGGACAGGTAACTTGAAATGAACCCTCTGAATCTGTGATCCAACATAAATCCTTCCTATCCCGGGTAATTCATGTCAGTCATTTTGTCAGTGACGAAACACTAACACCATAGATGCCACAGTGAGGAAGCTGGATGGGGAGAGCCAGGAGAGCTGTTCTGCTTACAAAGATCCCTTAGGTCATGCACACAACTCTGCCCACTCTTCAGAAGATGGCTGGCACACTATGGGGTACCCTGCTGCAAGGAAGACCAAGATGTGTCATAATGCTCTGCCTGACTCTGTCCTTCTCAGCTGCATCCCTCCTCTTCCTCTTGGTTTGGGTAAAATTCAATATCTTTTCTGTCTATTTTATGTTCTCAGATACTAAAAGAAAATACTAAGGAAGGTCATGATATAGGTTATCTTTATTTTGGGTGGCTATATACCAAGCCAATGTGTAGAGTTCATTGTCTGAGTTGTCTTCATTTTATCCTATCAGGTAGCCATCTCCCTTTTAGTGATGAAGCTATGTTCTGTGTCAAGGTCACACAACCCACAATGGGAGTCTCAGACACAGCTTTGACCCAAAGACCAGCACCTGTACACAGCTCTAAGCTGGGTACCATCTACTCAAATGGCAGTTGCTAATCTGCAAACACTGTTTTCTGTTCTAATAAGAATGGACACTGGATTCTTCTCATGGACATTGAGAGAAGTGCCTCACCTTGCTGAGGTCCACACCATCATCTGGGAGCAGGACCATCAAGCTCAGCTCCATGCCATCATAGGGCATCACCAGCACCTGTGCCTGAACTTCTTCCACATAGGCAAGTTTAAATACGTCTTTCTGATACATCATCTGCACTGGTCTTTTCTCCCTCTGAACAGAAGAATTCAGAACATAAAAGATATTAATGAGAGAGTTCAGAGGGTTTCCAAATGAGTGGAATTTCACAGCAGAAGTGTTTTTAGCACTCACAATGAAAACACTATTCATGGTACAGTGAACACTTAGTCAATATCTATCAGCCTCTTCCTGCTATCATCAAAATATTTGAGTGCAAGCAGATATGGACTGTTGTAGATAGGGTTCTACAGTTGTGATGAAACACCATCACCAAAACCAACTTGGGAAGGGAAGAGTTTACTTCATCTTACAACTCACAGATCACATTCCATCACTGAAGCAAGTCATCAGGAACTCAGATAAAAAACATGAAGGAATGCTACTTATTGACTCGTTCCCCATTGATTTCTCAATCTGTTTTCTTACATAGCTCAGGACCATCGGCCCAGGGTTGGAGCTACCCACAATGTACTGGGCCCACACCAATCATTACTGAAGAAAATGTCCAACAGACTTGCCTCTAGGCCAGTCTTCGGAGGCAGTTTCTCAGTGCAGAGTCCTTCTTTTCAAATGGCTCTAGCTTGTCTCAAGTTGACAAAACAACAACCTGGACAAGGATTAACTAGGGAAAGATGATTTGTCATCCAGCAATAAATGTGCCATTCGAATATTAATATTTTAAAATCCTGCTTTGGTCTAAAATGATCGAAAGCCTTTGTCCACAGGGTAGCACCATTGGGAGCTGGACAAACCTTTAGGAGGTAGGGCCTATTGGGAGAAAGTTAAGTATTGGTGGGGGGAACACCTGAAGAAGATCTTTGCACTACAACCCCTTCCTGTTTCTCTCTTTTGCTTCCTGATTGCTGTGAGGTGAACAAGCCCCCAACATGCATTTCCACCATGCTGTACTGCATCACCAAAACCCAGAGTGATTGGACCAACTGACCCAGACTGAAACTTCTGAAACCATGAGCCCAATTAAATATTTCCTACTTTAATTTGGTTATCTCACAGGGTTTGCTATGCTAATGGAAAGATGACCACCGGCACACCAGAAATAGGGTTGCCACCATCTAATATTGTCAACCATTATATCTAAGGCAACAGCGAAAGCAATTGTAAATAACAGAAAAGCTCTCATAAACTAGACGGAGATATTTTCAAAGTGGTATAAATGGGACTACAGACAGATATATCCTCTCAGAAAACAGTCTGGAAACAGGAGCACACATGCTCAGAGGTTCACGATGGGTCACAATCTTATAACCCACCACAGAGCAGAGCGCTCTAGAGCACAGGTATTCACAGGCTAGGGCAGAGCTCCATCCTGATAGCCCAATAGGGAGAAGGAAAATCCCAGTTAAATGGCAACAAATTGGGGACCCTCTGGACTGATCTCCATGCATCTTTGTGATGCATTACAGTCTGATGACCCATCACAGGTAGATAGTTCTTTTCAACACTTGAAAAGTTAGGGGCCGTCTGGACAGATTCTCATGAATATTTCTATGATTAATCCAGTTTTTTTCTGTTATGATAGTCCAGAGGTATTTTTTAAACACAGAAGTGGGCTGACCATCTGGGAAGATCTTAATTACAGTGGTACATTAAACATAAAAATTTGCTACAGACCACCCATAATGAAGATTAAATTACTCAATAAAAGGACTTATTTTTATAAAGCTTTTTAAAACACCCATAATAAAAACATAGTAAGGAGTGTATCATTCATGATGCTCCAAACCACATCAAACTATATTTTTATAGGTATAGGGCAAACAATTCTAATATCTACTTTAATTCAAATTATAATCCAATTAAGACTGAAATCTTAGTCACTCAGTTTCAATATTAGAAAGTGATCAATACTGTTTAATAATGATAAATTGTGCAATAATTTTATATGATTATTTTAATTAAAAATAGCTCTGTTACATAAATATTCATGTTACTTTCTACTTTGCCTCATGTTCCATACATAGATTATACTGTTAGCAGCTTAGTTTTGCTGTTCTAGAACATAAGGAAAATTTAATTTCTACATTGAAGTGGGAACAATGGTTTTATGAGAAATTATCAGAAGCAGTAAGAGCCACCAACAGGATGTAAAATAACACAGGGCATAAATACTCTTCATTCCTATCATTTTCTACAGTTTAAACTTTCATTCAGAAATATGTTTCAAATGGTTTTCTGTGCTTTCCTGTTCTCTTTCTTTCTGGGCTGACATGTGATCTCTACCAATGAGCCCCAAAGCTACACATTCACAATTACACCCTTCCATGCAATCTCTCCATCACACTGTCACAAACCTTTGGACACTGTTCCTTACCTGGTTCACTTTAAAGGGCATTTCCCTTGTGCATTCTTTGTCAAACTCTTTTTGCCACTTTCCTTTGAAATATAAGGCATTGACAAGAACCAGCCTGGTCTCAGAATCAACTGAGCCACCCGACAGCAACTCTGGAATTTTCCCTTTTGAGGAAGCAGAGATTCATTCAGGCTCATGTTATACATGTGTGAGAAATGAACTGATATGACATCTGGGCAGGTCCAAGCATCATGTTTTCAAGTTTGTGGAATGTGGATAAACATATTAAAAAACAAATCAAAACAACATACAAACACCCATTTTTGACTTGATGTCATGCACACTGGAAGAGCATGGCTAATGTGTGGATATTGAAAAATTTCCAAGTCTCTCAAGGAAAGCAGGTTTGGGAAAAGAAGAAAAAGTGACTCCAGGATAAAAAACAAAGAAACAGGAAATGTGGAAAAGGTCACAGGGCACCAGACTTTCCACCTGCATGCTAATGTTGGTTGCCGTGTATATTGGGTCTGGAATCAACCAAGAGACATGTCTCTGGGCAGGTCTGTGAGGACAATTCCCAGAAAGAGTAACTAATGGAGAGGATGCTCTTCCAAGGAACCAAAGGCTTCCTGTGCTGCCCTGATATAAGGACTGAGAGGGAAGCAGCACTGTTTGGTCTGCCTGCCTCAGTCCCTGCTGGTGAGTACATCGACACTGTTCACATCTCTGCAACTGCGATTTTCAGCTGACACTGGAGCCCATATGGACTAAGACTAGTGACTCTCCAGAAACATCTAGGCTTTTCATTACCAACTGACTGTTAAGGTCTCCAGCCTCATAAACTGGGCAGCTACCAGATTCTCAGCCTGTCCATAAGCCGATGATCAGTAGCTGATTACTAAGCCTGTATTGTGTGTGCCATTCTATTAAATCCCCTTAGTCAAATTCTGTTCCTCTAGAGTACTCTGACTAATACACTACTGTGAAATACAGCATCTCATCTAGTACTCTGTCATCATGCCCGGTTACATACCACAATATGTCAGAGACTCAAGTACAATTACTAGTTTGGAGGATGTATTACTATTCTGCACTTCAGAGTCCCATCCATTCCTAGAGGAGATAATGCAGGTAGAAGGACACATTCTCATCTTCTCTATTAAGGAGTATCCTTTCAATGATCAAGAAAATCCTTGCTAATTTATGACACCAAGAGTGCATAAGAGGTAAAGACTCCAACAAAAAACTCACAAACAATTGCTGAGGTGTTAAGAAAATATTCTCATTCTATTCTGTCTGTCTGTATCTTTCTTTCTCTTTCTCTTCCTCTCTCTCAGCAGAAATAGGAATATACCTAGTGTTACATAGACTTCTGAATGGTTTAATTATCAATGATCTCAATGATCTCCAAGACCAATGCTGAAACATGTCATCTCTGAATTAAAAACAACTAAGTTCAACCCCCATTGGGTCAGTGTAACTAAACAGCCCTTACAGAGAAAATCAAGTCTTGCTAGTTTCATCAAATGTAAGGAAGGGATCTGAAGCAGGAAATGTGGAAGCAGAAACAGGACTCCTCTTCAGAGGTAAAGGTGGTATTGACTGAGGTAACACAGACTGTAGTAAAATCCAGCCCAAGGGCAAGATTATGGCCAAGGTCTACCCGTGCATCTCCATCTCAAAAATGGTGGAGTCACCTGGCCTGCCAATGGAGACCACCGCTGTTTTCTAATGCAATCTGTTAGGCTAGAAATCAGGCCCATGAGTTCTCAGGACATTTGTATCAGCCCCTCTCTCCTAGAGAAATACACAAACAACTCTGTTTATAAAGTCTGAGTGTCTGAGTAAAATCTCCATGAATTCACTGAGGTCTAAATTATATCATGTGACCTAGCTGGTCTGTATCCCCTTGACTCTGAAATAACAGTGAGATTAGTCAGTGGGGGGAGAAGGGAAGTTAAGAGAAAGGAGGGAGGGAAGAGGAAGGAGGAATGGATGGAAAGTACAAGAATGTGGGGTGTGAAATAACTTGAAATCCTGACTTTCAGTCTGTTTGGAGACCCATGTGTTTATGTGTTTCCGGGACTCCTCTGCTGCTTTGACAAAGGACAGATGCTCCAGCTCTGAGTGGTAGAACTGAAGACAGGATTCCTTAAAGGTCTGGAGAGAAACAAGTTCAGTGAGGTAACATTGCAAAATATAGTGTCAGCAAGTGTTCCAACCTTCTGAATACTATGGCATTAAAAAATAAAATACAACCAAAATTAAAATGAGTGTAAATATCACTTTAAAGAACAAACATCTTTTTATACTAGGCCTTGTAAGTGGGAATAACCAGATATGAATAAATTAAAAATTACATGAATAAATAAAAATAAAAATATTTCTGATTTGAAATATTTCAAGATATCAATATAGAACTGTGATCTTTGGGCAAGATTCAGGAGTTGAGTCTCACTATATAGCCCAGGCTGGCCTAGAACTCAGGACCTTTCTGTCTCTGTCTTCTAAGTTTTTAAGTGCAGGTAGTAGAGATGTAAACAATCACAATGACTAGAACTTGATCCTTTATTTTCCCAAGTTTTCTAGGGTCCTTCCTCTGTGATCTGTAGCAAAAAGTATTTGAATACAAGTGATGTCATTCTACTGATACAACTTACTGGGAGGAATTCACAAGTGCTCTCTGTAAAGAGCCTGTTGGCCATTCTAAGCGAGTACTTTCTGTTGGGCTTGTTCAGGTTACTGAGTAGCCCCTGGAAGCCTTGATGAACGTCTTTCTCTGTGTTTAAACCAAGTGCCTGTGAAGGAATAGAATAAAATATTATGAACTCAGTGATGAGATGTGGTTGTAAATATAATTTTCAAGCTGAAGAGTTACTCAGGTAGTGAGGTAAGGGAGGCTCTGATGCGAATTAGGTTGGTATTGAAACAATTAAAAGCAGAAACTAGCTTTCCTTGCTAATGAATAATTACAAGTCTATTACTCTAAAAATAATATAGGTCTTAGCAACCCATGCCTCAAATAATTTCAACATCTTTTTTTTCCATTGTAATACTTGGGACTGACGCTAGCTCTAAACAAATGCTAAGCAAGAGTTTACCAGCTCTACCACTGAGTTATGCTCACAAGGCCTTCCCTCCACCTTTGAAAAAACTTTTCATTTGAAACTAAGTTGCCTTTGCTAGCCTTGGACGGGGATCCTCCTTTCTCACTCACCTTAGTAGCTGGAATTAAAGCCCTGCGCCACATGGCTAGCATGAATCTATCTGTGCACCATTTTCTAGGTAAGTCTGGTCAAAATTTTGAGATTTCCTCCAAGTTATTATTCTGGAAAGCTCACTGCCCTGAAAGAAGTCCTGAGGTAGGGGTCAGGGTAGAGAAATGGCTCAGCAGTTAAGAGCACTGGCTGTATTTCCAGAGGTTCAATTTCCAACATCCACATGGAAGCTCACAGCTGTCTGAAACTCCTGTTTCAGGGGCTTTCAGATCCTTGTACAGACATAAATGTGGGCAAAACACCAATGTACATAAATTAAAAAGAAAAATTTTTTAAAGAAGGAGGTCTCACAGGATTAGACTGGCTTTTTTCCACTTTAGCCCCTGCCCCATGAAACAGTGTGTGCACATTCCTACCCTCCCTTCTCAGCAACTCTTAAGCATGTGAAGCAGGTGAAGGGTGACAGACAGCTTACCTGAGACATCTGGACTGCAGTGTCTCCCTTCGCCCCCAAGAGGACCATAGCTAGAGCAGAGGAGATGCTCATAGGAGAATAACAAACATTTTCCGAAGGGTTGCTTTCACAGAGCATCTTTAAAAGGTGGATAGCAAAGGTGCCATTTCCTTCAGACAGAGTATTCATGATGCAGAGTCTGGAGACAAAGGAGAAATGGTACTCAACATACACTGAAGGTTCATTGATCTGACTCAGGGAATCTGAGACTCTACTCTTGGTTCTCATTCAAAGCTCAAAAGTACTTAAAATTGGATTTTAAAATTCATACTTGGTCACAGTCCTTCCAATCTTAGGATTATTATCTAAGTGTGGTCATGACAGCAGACCAAACTAGCGTCTGTGTCATCTGCATAGGTAGAGGTCAGATCATCAGGACTGCACACAGGACTCTGCTGAGAGAGGGGGCCTCTAGTCTCCTTCCATACACACCAGCTCCTCTCTCTGAAGATGATGGCCTGGAGGATAAATAGGAGGAGGAGGAAAAGAGGAAGGGAAGAAGAAAACAGACATGAGCATCCAGGTCCTCTAGCCTGGCTTCAGCAAAGCTGCATTCTGGGTCTGCCTGTGAAGACTCCTCTGAGATGTCCAGGTGTGCATTAGACAGAGTCTCTGCATTTGCAGCTGCTACAGGACAGACATGGGGATGCTGAATGAGACCCAAAGACAGGCTGGTGTCACCAGCTCTGCTATGGAGCAGGGAGCATCCACCTGCAGTGGCTGCTCAGGAGGCTTTGATCAGGCAATGGCACCAGGCTGTTTCTCTGTGGAGCACACCTCACTCCCAGATGAATGGACAGAGTGGCCCATACTAAGTGACTGCTCCTAACAACTTAACCCAAATCTGAGTCCCTGCACATCCCAATGGCTGTGCTCTGACTGTCATATGACCTTTGAACACTGGAGGTGTGTTCCCGAGTACTTTCTACAGTGCTTAAATGCAGATCAAATAGCCTAGGGAGTCTCAGAACATCACAATCCATACTTCTTCCCTCTCCCCAGACAGAAGAACACAGCATCCTGAGATTGTGCCCAGATCCTGTGACTCTTTCCCATAATTCCCCCAAGGCTCTTTAGGAAAGTTGGGGCAGCTTTATTTAAATGACTGGCCTTCTGGTTGGTCTTCTCATCTGACCCTTACACTCCTGCCCATCCTGATGTCCCTTTAAAGTTGCTTCTGAATCCTTGAAGTACTGTTTACTCCACCCAGAAGGTGATCTACCCCCTCTCCATCACTGAGTTCAAACTACTCACCCTTCCCTCCTTCACTGGGGCAGGGCAACCTCAGGGCCTCTGCTCTGTCACCCTAGTGACGCTGCCTCAGCCAATTCTGTCATCACTCCTAAGTGCAGTCCTTTCTCTTGCTGACTGTGTCTCCACCACACTTGGAGCTCTCTGAAGACACAGTGTAATGACATGGTACAAGGGGGCTTTGATGGGTTAGTGCCTCATCGGTGCTGAAGATTGATGCTGTTCTGATACTTCTGCCTCCAACCATGTGGAGATCTGGGTATGGACTGGTCCCTGTCATTTTTAATAGATTCAAAAGCTGCTTGGTGCACTCAGATATGATTTATCCTTCTCAGATCTCTGATTCCATTTGACAACCAGGTTTTGCTTCAGCTGCATTCTCATTTCTCTATATAAAATTCACAGGTCTCTCTCTCCTAGGTCCATAACTAGTTCTAGACAGAATTTACCTTGTTACCAGATCAGATAAACTAAAGAGAACAGATTTCATTGTAACTTTTTACTATTGACTGCTCTCAGTATCTCCTGGAGAAGAGGACAAAAGAAACAGCTTTAAGGTTTGTCTATATGAAGATAGGAAAGCTGTCTCACTTCTGTTCACTCTGATGGTGGTTAGGGAAGCCTCCCTCCTCCTCCACTCAGTCAACCTCTTCCTTCAGTAAATTTCCAATGCTCATAAATTTACAGATGTTTCATTGCCCTTAAGCCAGAAAATGTTCACACCTTTTAACCTAAAGTCATAGCCTTTTGCTATGATGCCAGGATGTAAATCTCCTCCCGCTGTCTGACAGATACCTGCAGGCTCCTGGAAAAAGTTCTGTTACTGTGTCAAGACATCTGGTCTGATGAAAACTCACAGTCTCCAGAGCCCATTTTGACCCCACCCATTTTTGAGCATATTTTACAGTTTCACTTCTGCCTGGGCTAAGGCCAACCCAGAGAGGGTCCTCCAGATACACCAGCCCCTCCACCAGCTCTGAGGATGCCAACCACCAACAGAGGATGCCCACTGGGATGAATGCACCCCCACCGGCAGTGAAACAGCAGATTGCATGGCTCATGTCCTCCTAAAGAATACATCATCCCTCAATTCACTGCTAGTACCAGCTCTCCAGACTCAAGCAGGCACCTACCCAGCAACCAGAACCTTGTTTTGCAAGATGTCCCATAAAGGGCATATCCACCCATGTGTCTCATTCATTCACCCTTGCCTCTTCAGTAGAACCAGGACACTTCTCTGTTCCATTCTTTCTGACAGTTATCTCTCTTCCTGTGGCTTGCCCCACTAATGAGACCAATGGTAACAATCTTTTTTTTTTTTTCTCCTCGCAACCTATTATTGATATATTATGCAACCAAATAAACTTATCTGGGGGTCAGAGAACAGAACAGCCACAATATTAAACATAGAGGCTAGGCTACTGTAGCACATGCTACATCCTCACATTCTAGAGGCAGAGATCCATCTGTATTTTGTGAGTTCAAAGCCAGGCATGGTGACACACACCTTTAATCCCAGGAAGTAATAGCAAGAAGCAGAAAGGTATATAAGGCATCAGGACCAGGAATTAGAGCCTTTAAAAGCTTTTAGCTTTTAGCTTTTAGCAGCAGTTCAGCTGAGATGCATTCAGATGACTCAGAGGCTTTCAGTGTGAGGAAATAAGATATGCTGAAGAATTGGCAAGGTGAGGTTAGCTGTGGCTTGTTCTGTCTCTCAGATCTTCCAGTATTTACCCCAATACCTGGCCCCAGGTTTTTTTTTATTAATAAGACCTTTTAAGTTTCATGTTACAGCAACCTGTTTTCTCAGCTCCCTCAAGGAACAGGATTGAGATCTCCACATCTGAGGTGGCCACAATGACAGCCAACTGAATGCTCCTTCACTCACACATCCCTCTGTACATGATCCCAACTCCCAACTTCCTCCTCCCACTTTGCCCCACAATCAGCAGAAAGCAGTCTTGGAATTCAGTGCCCTTATTCCTTCACTTGCTATCCATCACTCAACTTTTTATAATAATCAACATGGAGGAATGCTGGCATTCTGACAGGCCCCTTGGAGACCTGCCCTGAATCCTGGACTAAATCCTCTTTTAGGGAAACCTCTCCCTTGTTCTTCCTCTTCCCCCCTCCTCCCTTTCTCACCATGAGGTGTAGACACCTCCACTTTCCCTCTTTCTCTCTGTCTCGTTCTTCCTCTCTCCCTCTTTCCCTCTCTTTCTCTCTCTATCTTTCTGTTATGATAATCTCTCTCCAAGTGAATGCCATGCCTGGGGTGTGAGTGACTTTCCAACTTGTGATGCCACCCACCTTGCGTCTGAATGGCGTGTCTCCCTCACCCACTGGGACACCAACCCACCAAGTCTCCTGTTTGCCATATCATTACACAAGAGAGATGTCTGGCCCTCCAATTCTGAGCACCTGGCTAAAGGTGGCATTTGAGGATGTCCAGTCACCATGGGATCACTGATTTTATAATTGGAGTGAAGACAGCTAGGACTGGTGTAGAGCCTGCTGATCTAAAAGGGCCCAGAAGTAAGGGACATTATTTTGCAGACCCTTGAAAAGATGGCAGAGATAATCAAATGGGCTATGTTGTAGGATATGAGGGGAAGCAGGACAGAGGACAGTGGAGAATGCCCCTGAGACCCTTCAGCACCTATGCTTGACTGAGATGGGTCAATAAAGCTTCAGGACTCCAGCCCTAAGACCAGCCTCACTACCACTGACCACTGGGATTTCTAGAGAAGTCCCCTCTGTGAACGCCCAACAGACACCACTTGCCCTCAGTCACTTTTGCTAACCCTCAGGTCCTGGACATTCCCCTGGACTCGGCTGGACCTTGTAAAGCTTGCCTCTGCCAGTCCCACAGCCTTGGACTGAGCCAGTAGCCCTCACCTGCCAACTTCACAGCCTCCTGAAGCAGTGTTCATGGCTTGATGCTCCTGAAGTGCAGCTAAGCAGCCTTTCCTGTTCAGGAAGGCCTTTTATTCACTGCAGGGGGCTGACATCATGCTCAGAGCCCCAGGCCAGAGGAAGAGGGACTGGCCTGACCTCATCCAGCTCTGTCCTCTAAAGGGTGGGGTTAGGTGGGATTTAGTGAACACCTGGTCCCCTGAGAAAGAAAAAGCTAGTAGGAACCTTGGGTCTCTGGGTGACAGGGCATAAAGGGAGAAGATTCCCAAGGGTGCCAGAGCACCTGGTGGCTGTAGCTGATACCATGTCTCCATCCATGCCAGGGACTCAGCTGTGAAGGTGTTACTCCAGGTGTCATGTTAGTTCTGCACTACCAAAGACCCACATGCAGAATCCTGGTGCTAACTTCCAGAAGAGACATTTCCAACTGCTGGGGTGTAGATGCTCCACTGGAGGACTCCTCCATGCATAGTGACAGAAATAGACACTGAGGCAAATTTGTACAAGATATCTAGTCTTCCTTCCTTGCACAGGGCACACTGTATTTGCACAGCTCACAGAGAGACCTCCTCAAATTTGGAATCTTAGGTGTCTCACCTTTAGTGCTTTAGACTAATATAGTATATTTTATGTGTGTGAGTGTTTTGCCTGAGTGTATATCTGTACACCATTTGCATGCCTGGTGCCCACAGAGGCCAAAAGACAGCATGTGATCCCCTATACTGGAGTCTTTCTTAGATCCTGGAGTTGTTTGTCCACCTGGCCATGCTGACGGTAGCTTAGGAACTATGTCCCAGGACAGATGTATTTATATCAGAAACCCTTGTTCCCAAGGTACTCATTGTCTTTTAAAGCATACATTGAGTGCCTTTGAGTATACTTATGATGCTATATGACAGTCATTACCATATAATCCCTGACTTTTATGTTTACTTCTGATTATCAGTATCCATTCCCCAAACCCACCCTCCTTTCCTATCAACCAGTAATCCATTTTCTGCTGTATTTGCTAGTAATGACCAATTCTTGTGAATTAAATATGTGGCCTGTGTGAGGTCTTCTTTTACTAACCTGATGTTTCCAAAGCTCATCCATACTGTTTCAAGGGGCCCATGATTGGGGTGAGGTCCACAGACATGCTACACAATGCCACCTACAGCAGGCAGAGTGTTTTTCAGACAGCTAAACTCAGGTCAAGCCGCAGTTCTTAACTTTGCCACAGAAAGGAATTTCAGGAAGAGCCAATATAAAGTAGAGTTGGATTTATTAAGAATAAACAAATATATATTTAAACACAGGTAATATACAAAGAGAGGCCATGTAGGAAAAGAAACGATGAGACACACCTAAGCATGCAAGTGTCTGAAGGGAGAACATGGCTTCAGTGTCTCAGCAGTACTACACATGTGGCTTTAGTGATTCTGAAAAGTTACATCCCAAAATGTTGCTAAAGGACAACACCTTCCCTGTCTTATTTAATGCAGGTTCACTTTCTATTTGTTCAGTTATTTAAGGACAAGCATTTTAAACCTCAATAAATTAAGCTATATGAGACCAAGATACATAAACAGAACTTCAACATAGTAAGATACCTTCTGGAACAGGACCATTAGAAACTTCACAGACACAGAAAAAGCTCACACTGTCTACAGGATCACACATGTAGTTCTCCCCAAGGTCAAGGTTCCAATTGGCTGAGCCTGAGAGCTCACTCAATTTCACACTACCTGTGACACACTCTGTCTAGAAATCTCTCCTCTCCATGTGCTCTCCTTCCTGGCTTATGGAAGGCCAGCTTTTCACCAATCTCTTCCTCCCAGAAGCTTCCTGGTGCCAATGGCTTCCCCAGAGTGCTCACTTTCTGCTGCTTGGCTCCATGTTTCCACAGAGGCTGCTCACACCCCTTGTCTTCTGACCCCTGACCCAGCAGGGAGTGACAGCTGCTGAAGGGACAGAGGCTTCTGGCTTTCTGTCTCATCTTGCTTGAGGGAAGGTTGGCTTGCTTACATGCAGAATCTGTGTCTTCAGTCACCCTGTGTTCTCCACCCCGGAGGGGATTTCAACCGTCCCTTCCTCTAGCTTCTCTAGCTCCTCTGCTTTGACAACCACTTCTGACCATTTCCTGCCTTAACTTGTGTTCTTGGGGACACTTTTCACTTTGGTCCCACATCACCGACGCAGGTGGGCCATAGTTACTGTCCCTCTTTGTCCCTGTGTCCTCTGACACAGTTTCTCCTTCCTTCCTCACCCCTGCTCCGTCCAGAGCCTTCCCTGTCATCCTCCTCTTCATTCTCCTCCTTTTAAAGGTCATAATACTTTTGTCTGGAATGCTCTTCTTCTTTTCTTTCTTTCTTTCTTTCTTTTTTTTTTTTTTTTTTTGTCTTTGTATTTCTATATGTAGTCTATTGGAACATGGGCCTTCCGTTTAAGGCTGAGGTCACTATTAATAGTACAGATCTCACATATTTCTTTTCAGCATCTACTTCATCTGCCTTAGGTAAGTCATTGGTGTCATCTTCTCTGTACTTCCTGCTTGATGGCACGTGGTTTTCATTCTTCTCCCCGTGGAGAATCCTATGGAGTCAAAACGTATCGTCTTGTTCCTGTTTGAAACCCACAGGAGTGCAGCAGTTGCCCCCACACTTTAGAAAATGGTCCCAAAATTTCTGCTGGGTCTATTCCTGCTCATTGACAAAGCCTCAACTTCCCTTTCAGAATCATTCCAGAATACATTTCTACATAGTTCTTTAAACATTTACTCTGTTTGTGTGTTTAATTATTCATTCTGAGACAGACAGTATCTTATCTCTGCATAAGAAATCCTGTGGGAAAATGAGTAGAAGGCAAAGTAACTAAAATACAATCAAGCTTTGGATCCAAGAAATCCACATGTGTAACTTCTAATTCCTTTTATACCAGAGCCAATTCTGTTTCCCAGCCTCAGCTGATAATTTTTTTTGGAACACTAAAGCCATTATAAGCTTTTAAGGTTTGAAGTAAATTATTTATGACTTGAGTGATAATCCAATTGTGTGCCAGTTAAGATCTCCTAGCAATTTTTGATAATTAGTAAAAGTTTGTAATTGATCTCTCCTGATATGTACTTTCTGTGATCGAATTTCCTGGAGACTTCTTTATATCCTAGATAACTGATAGACTCTCCTCTTAGTATATTTTAAGGAACGCTTTGTAATAAGCACCAAGGCAAAATTCTCTTTCCATCATCAAACATTTTTTTTCCTGATGTATCTGCATCTGAAACTGCCAGTAAGATATCATCCATATAATGATAATTTTAGATTGAGGAAACTGTTTACAAATTATTTCTAATGACCGTTGAACAAAATATTGACAGAAGCTGGGGCTGTTCAACATTCCTTGTGGAATAACTTTCCACTTAACCTTTTAACAGGTTGAGCATTATTACCAGTAGGCATTGTGAAGGCAAATTTTTCTTTATCCTGTTCTTGTAAAGGTATAGTTTAAAAAAAAGCAATCTTTTAAATCACTGAGGATAATAGACTATTGCTGGAATTCTAAATGGTCTTATAGTAAAAACTGTGACCCTGATATTGGGATAAATGCTGAAAGGTCAGAGAGATAAAGGAACAAACCACAAGAGAAACTTCTCACTACTGCCAATCTTCAGCCCAAATGGAAGACAAGATCCCATCTCCACGAATCCTCTGACTGAAAGCCACAGAGTCCTCAGCCAAAAAGCCTCTAGTTCCTGTCTCCTCACCCCTTCTATGCCTTTCTCCACCCAGCCATACCACTTCCTTCCTAGTGCTGGGATTAAATGTATGTGTGCTTCCCAAATACTGGTAGCAAAGGCATGAGATCTCAAGCGCTGGGATTAAAGGTGTGTGCCACCACTGCCTGGCTCTGTTTCTCTCCTAGACGGAATCAATCTCATGTAGTTCAGCGTGGCTTTGAACTCACAGAGATCCAGATACATCTCTGCTTCTTGAGTGCTAGATTTCAAGGTATGTGCCATCACTCTTTTGCTTCTATATTTAATCTAGTAGCTGGCTCTGTCCTCTGATCCTCAGGCAAGCTTTATTTGATATACAATATATCGCCACAACAGACCATCCCTTAGGTAATAAAGAAGGCAAGGAAGTTCCAGGCTGAAAAGCAACTATTAGTTAGATCACCTTATTTATGTCTCTTAAATCTGTTAACAGTCTTCATTTGCCAGATTTCTTTTTAATGACAAATATAGGAGAAATCCAAGACCTGGTTGATTCTTCAATATATTGAGCATTTAGCTGCTCCTATACCACCTGTCCCAGTACCTGTAATTTTTCTGATGTCAAAAGCAATTGTTCCACCCCAATAGGCCTGTCATCTAATCACTTTAAAAATAGGGTTGTTGGTACCTTTGAAAGACCAACAGATGTTACATCCCAAAGTCCTGTGTTATATTTCCCATCCTTAATGTGGGAAAGATTTTTCCTTTTAATATTACTAAATTCTCTCTTTGAGGACTTCTCAAGTGTCTTAGCAAATGTGGTGGCTTTTCAGTTTGTCTGCAACTGGCATGATTTCTCTTTCCATGTGGTCATGCCACATGAAGCATCAAAATGTTGTTTTTTACTAAATCACAATTGTTTGATTTTACCAATAAATACTCAGGATCCAGATGCTGTGGTGAAAACCTGCAGGTCAGAGAGGCAGAGAAAGCACACAGCTGACTCTCCACCTCTGCTGATATGCCAGAAGAGAGACCTTTCTTCTACACAATCTCACACAAGACTCCTCCAACTCAGTCTCCCTCGCTTCTATTTCCTGTGTGTCTCTCTCTCCAACCTCCTGATTCCATATTACTCTCTCTATTTTTTTTGTTCACTTCCCATCCACTAGTTGCTTGCTCTACCTCTTAAGCTATGGTTGACTTTATTTGATCCTTTTACAACAAGCAGTAAGCTCTTGGATTAAAGGAGTGTGCTAGGGTTGAGGTACACCATAACTAGAAACAGGTTTTTCTAGTAAATAATACAATCTCAAGGTTCACAGTGTGATCAAGTATTCGGCAACACATCTCCAGTTGAATATAAACTTTGGTTATTTAATGCAATAGCACTGCAGCCCGAAATGTATTTAAGTATCATGGAAGAAGTCTATGTATCTATGGAATCAGAAGGCAAGGATCTCCCAATAAGCTCACTAATCTTACAACTATATCTGTGTACTTCCTGGCAAGAATTATTTCAACCTATCCTGTTGCATCATGCCTGGGTTTTTGTGTACTAAGGAATTTTACACTTATAAGTATAGTTAAAAAGATATTCAAAATTAAAACTTCAGTTGCACAAACAAAATTTTATTTGTAAAAACTGGCCTGTAAGAAGTGAGAGTTCCTGAGGGACTGCAAAAAGATAGAATAGAGTAAAAAAGAGAGACCAAGAAGCAAGTAAAACCATAACATAGAAGACAGTGAAACGTGAATGCATCCAACAGCATCAACAATCCAGATAACGACTGAATACAAGAGACTTGCCAACAGCCCAGCCACCAGAGCCAGATAGCTGAGACCCTGGGGTTAGACAGTGAATCAAGGGGAGAAGCAGGTTTGGGTGCAGATGATGGACAGATGGAAAGACTCAACCTGGTATAGGGAGAATGAAAGACAGACAGAGAGAGAAAGAGAGAGAGAGAGAGAGAGAGAGAGAGAGAGAGAGAGAGAGAAGAAAGAAGCCATAACAAACTCAAAATTACAATGCACTAGTACAGCTAGGTATTACTTAAGCAGAATAGTGATGCCTCATGTCACACTCTTCTACATTCTCCTTTGCCTTGTAAGTAAACATTATTTATATAAACGAAGTTCCTTCTATTAAAGACTTACTACCCGGCACTTCCTGCAGCCACCTGACCTTCCTCTTGGTTATATTCTGCTTTCCAGGAACAAAGCAGTTTTCTGCACCACACCTTCCCTGTCATGATATGTCATGCTGTCACAGACTCAAAAGCAAGGGTGCCAGTGAACCTTAGAGAGAAACCTCCAAAATCAATCCAGAGAAGCACCATCAATTAGCTGGAGTGTTCTGTTGCAAGAATGCAGACCTGACTAACACTGTGAAGTTAAGAGACTAAACCTGCCTCATATCTTACAGGTAGTAACCTTTTGATAAAATTAGGATTAGAGCCCATGGTTTGGTAGAGAGCATACAGTCACAAACATGACATAAAATCGCTACTGTTTTCTTCTTCTTTCTGCCTAGTGTAGCTAGTATAATTATTGAGGAAAACACTAAATCAAACCTGTATCTTCACACAGTGAAGTGACTTAATCTCACTCTGTTTGGAGGTCACAGAGCTAGACGATGTATTACCATCCTCCCAACAGCTTTTCTTCAGCCACATGAGTTTCAGGGACATGGTCACCTGTTCTGTTGAAAATACTAATTCTTCCTTGCCCATCCAGGTGTCTAATGAGTGACTGGAGTGGATGCAAAAGCTTTGTCTTCATATAGTGTCTGAAACTTTGCTGCCTTAACCCTTGTATTAGATAGTTCTGCCCAGCTCTGCATGTAGGTGTGCCAATCATCTGAGGAATGTTTTCTTGGAAAACTGAATCAATGTTAAAGACCTGGACTTGCCTAATCTCTCTCTCCCACTTCAAACTGAATGATACCACACAACTGTCTGACAGGAAATGACAGGCCAAAGAACTGTGGGAGGAGTCCAGGAAGATCTCTCCTATTCCCAGAAATAACAGGATTTTTGCCCTCACCTCACTGTTCACCTACCTTCTTCTCTACCTGATCTTTATTAAATAGAGTGTTTTCTTTATTCATCCAGTAGGTTGTAGGCATTTACAGTGTTGCCATGTTTTGTTCATTCATGAATAATGCTGCCATAAATTTTTTGTATTTGGTTTAAATTGGATAATTTGAGCTCTCCTGAAATATATCTAAAATGGAGTTGTTGGGCTCCATGACACCTCCATCTTTAATACTCTGAGAACTTCTTAGATCAGTTTCCAAGGCCAGTGCATCATTTTCTTTCTCATGGAGACATCCTTCCTAACACATGTTATTATTTCTCTTCTCTCACCTCTTTTTACTGTTTAAATTAGCTTAAAATATATTAGATAGCATCATGTGCATACAATATAGTAGATAGCATTACTTCATTTTCAAACAAAATGTATTTTAGGACATTTACCCCTTGCCTATCTCCCCAATTCTCTCCTTAAAACCTCCCTCAAATCTCATTTATGCTTTCACATTACAAGTGCTCTTTAGGACCCTATTCCTCAGCCCCACTATTTCCTCTTCTTGATCTCCTTTCTGTCCACACGTACTCAAAGCAACAGCTTCTGTAGGGGGAAGACACTCTGCCTAGTTAAAAATTCACATGGTCCTCCTGTAGAAGCATTTCTGCGGGGTGTTTGTTTCTTCCATCTTTGGAGTTATGGCCTATATGGACAAGCTCTCTCTGATCTACCCTATTGTTCCCTCTCCATGTGAATTGCAGGCACTATCCCTCCTTCTCTTTCGAATGTCCCTTTGTACACATGTACATGGGATTACAGAATCTAACCAGAGCTGGAATGGACACTAGAGTCCATCAGCCCACCTTTTCACAATTTCTGCTGCATAGGAGAATTCCCTGAAAAGCCATTAATCCTTTCCTGTTCTGGGCACTTTTCTTTTTCAGCATACCCTTTTGTAATTTTCAAATTTTTATTTTTTATGCATGCACTCAGTTTTAGTAATCAACATAATTCAATCAATAAGAAGAAAACAAATATTTTTACATTGAAATTTGCACATATGATCATTTCTTTTTCTTGACTATGACAGGGCAGCCATTATATAGTAGCTATTCTAAACTCATTAACAAAACTCAGACCTCAGTAAGATTAAATTGAGGCATTTATGCAAGAAAATTCAGCTCTCAAGACATAGAGAGATGGCTGAGTGGTTAAGTGCCCTGACTGACCTTCCAGACGACCTGAGTTTGATTCCCAACACACATAGCTCAAAACTGTCTATAACTTCTGTTCCAGAAAACTGAAGTCCACTTCTATTAATCCCACAGATTAGAGGATAAAGACTGTTGACTTAAATAATCATGGTCAAATTAATTAAAGGAAGCTTTTTATAAAAAAAATATTTGTGTACAATGGTTATCTCTCCTTAAAGGTGGGTTTCAAAAGATCACTTTGCACATGGGTAAGATAAGGGTTTTCATAGTTCAGGAGTAGGGGGTTTCCAAATGGGGGATTTGGCAGGCAAATAGGCAGGTTTACAGAAGCAGAACATAAGCATATCAAGTTGGTCATAACAACCTCCTGTAACAAATACATGGCTGCAATGTATTCATAACAAGGTAGTCATAAGAGGATGGTCATAACAATGTAGTCATAATAATCTTTTAACAAAAAGGCATGGTTGCCATTTCCTGAAACAGGCAGCATAGAACCATTTATAGTTAAGGTTATAGGTGGAGCATAGCCCAATCCTTGAGAAACAGATTTAATCATAAACAGGAATGAATCTAGTATGCCTTTACTATAAGATAGCTTTTAAGCCTGCCTTAGTTAGAGTTTCTATTGCTGTGAAGAGACACCATGATCACGGCAACTCTTATAAAGAAAAACAATTAGTTGAGGCTGGCTTACATTTCAGAGGTTTAGTCCATTATTGTCATGGCAGGATATGTGGCAGCATACAGCCAGACGTAGTGATGGAGATGGAGAGGAGAGTTCTAAATATGGATCTGCAGGCAGCAGGAAGAGAGAAACACTTGGCTGTCTTGAGCATCTAGAAGCTCCAGTGACACACTGCCTCCACAAGACCACACCTGCTCCAACAAGGCCACACCTCCTAATAGAGCCACTCCCTATGGCCCTTGGGTGCCATTTTCATTCAAACCACCACTTCGTCCAAGATGGAGGCAGACTATTGAATCATTCCCTCCATTGTCTTATGTTTCCCTGTCAAATCCTTAATAAGTCCTTAGCTCTATTCTTATCAGGGTGGGAACAAAATTTGTAATGCCTCAAATTTTGCATGGGATGATCATTTATCTGTTTTGTTATAGAGAAAGAATAAAATTTTAAGGCCATATAATTTCTATATGCTAATAAGTACTGTAGGTAACCATTTTGTCCCCTTTGCCAAGGAGTTTCCTCTTGATCTAACATTCCAGTTGTCCATTGAGGATAAGGGGAAATGTATTCTCTTTTGTAACTGCTTCTCCACTGAAATTAGGACACTGTTGTCAGGGCCCAAGAAAGCTGGAATGTTACTCAGGGCAAGTAGGAGATTAGGGCAATTGGTATTCATCAGTAGCATCTGGTTTGCTGACCCAGCTGAAGATATGAGGAGCAATCACATCAACTAGACTGCTTTGCATCAGTTTTCAGCAAGTTCAGGGCTTTCCAGTTTTGTAGGACTACCAGTGGCTGGCATGGTGTAGACCACCTTGGAGCAGTTTGTAGTCCACAGCTGATTCCTTGATGGTATCTACCAGCTGAGTGGAACTCTGTCAGGATAACACAGACAGAAGTTAAAATTTAAGAACTCAAAGGAAACTTTTATATTTGGAGCTCCCCATTTGGGAATAGGCAATAGATAGGGAAGCTTAGGCTGTTGATTTACAGGAGTATTTATCTGGAGTCAATTTGACCTGTGATGTAAGTCTCATGATTTTTTTTTCGTGATTTCTTGAAATTATATTACCATTTGAAATCCATGTTGTAGAAAAAGCAGCTGAAAGGTGTCTATGAAACAGCAGGAGTAGACTAATGTCTTGGAATCATAGCAAACACTATGAGTTTTATATTTAGAAGATATATATTTTATTTACATTAGTCTATATTTAGAAGAAAGCCAGAGAAAATTTAAACTCTTGAGCTTGTGACTGATAATAGTATCCAGTGGTTTATCTGCTAATCAGAATTTTATTGATTTGGGTTAAATATTTGATTTTTGAAGTCTTAGTATAAACAATAGCATAGAGAAGGAAAGAAATATGAATCTTTTTTATCTTCTTTATACCTCATAACTTTATAATTTGTGTTTATACACCTTAAAACATTGTTGTAGATCCTCAGAATATATGTAAACTATAAATCCTTTTTTTTTCCATCTCATCATTTATCATGAGACGTAAGTGCTTGACTACTGAGAGCAATTATTATAAAGTATGTTCCTTTATATAAAGAAACAGTAAAAAGTTATTTGAAACAAGTTTTGCCAGTTTATTTTTATCACCATGAAGTCTGGCAACAAGACAAACTATAGGTCTCTGTCTTTCTCCACAGGAGACCTACAGCTCTAAAAAAGTGAGTCCTGAAGCCTGATTTAAAGGAACTACCAAGACAGCTGCAACCTTGGGGAAGGAGCTGGTGTGCTTGATGCTGTTAAGCTGACAAAGCTACAGTTACCCTAGCCTTCAGTACCATCAGAGATCTGAGAAGGTTAAATAATAGGAGTTTGGTAATGTTCTTTCTGTTTCTATTTTGTGGAACAATTTGAAGAGTATTGGTATTAACTCTTCTTTGAAAATCCGGTAGAATTCTGTGTTGAAACCATCTGGTCCTGGGCTTTTTTTGGTTGGGAGACTTTTAATGACTGTTTCTATCCTTAGGTCTATTTAAATAGTTATCTGGTCTTGATTTAACTTTGGTATGTGGTACCTATCCAGAAAATTGTCCATTTCTTTTAGATTTTCCAATTTTGTGGAGTACAGGTTTTTGAAGTATGACCTGATGATTCTCTAGATTTTCTTGTTGTCAGTTGTTATGTCTCCCTTTTCATTTCTGATTTTGTTAATTTGGATGTCTCTCTCTGCCTTTTAGTTAGTCTGCATAAGAGCTTGTCTATCTTGTTGATTTTCTCAAAGAACCAACTCTTTGTTTCATCGATTCTTTGTATTGTTCTCTTTGTTTCTCTTTTATTGATTCCAGCTCTCAATTTGATTATTTCCTGGCATCTACTCCTCCAGGGTGACTCTGCTTCTTTTTTTTTAGAGCTTTCAGGTGTGCTGTTAAGTCACTAGTGTGAGATTCTGCCAACTTCTTTATGTGGGCATTTAGTGCTATGAATTTTCCTTTTCACACTGTTTTCATAGCATCCCATAAGTTTGGGTATGTAGTACATTCATTTTCATTGAACTCTAGGAAATGTTTAATTTCTTTATTTCTTCCTTGACCCATTGGTGATTCAGTTGAGCATTATTCAGTTTCCATGAGATTGTAGGCTTTCTGTAATTTTTGTTGTTGTTGAAATCTAACTTTAAACCATTATGGTCTGATAGAATACAGGAGGTTATTCCAATTATTTTGTATCTGTTGAAATTTGCTTTGTGACCAAGTATGTGGCCAATTTTAGAGAAGGTTCCATGGGGTGCTGAGAAGAAGGTATATTCTTTTTTGTTAGGGTGGAATGTTCTGTAGATATTGATTGAGTTCATTTGAGTCATAACATCAGTTAAGTCTCTTATTTCTCTGTTAAGTTTCAATCCGGCAGATATCTGTCCAGTGGTGAGAGTGGGGTGTTAAAGTCTCCCACCATTAATGTGTAGGGTTTGGTGTGTGATTTAAGCTTTAGTAATGGTTCTTTTATATATGTGAGTGCCTTTGTATTTGGGGCACAAATGTTCAGAATTGAAACTTCATCTGGTGGATCTTTCCTGTGATGAGTATGTAATGTCCTTCTCGATCTCTTTTGATTGATTTTAGTTTGAAGTCTATTTTGCTGGATATTAGGAGGGCTACACCAGCTTGCTTATTAAGACCATTTGACTGGAAAGACTTTTCCCAGCCTTTTACTCTGAGGTAGTATCTATCTTTGAAGTTGAGGTGTGTTTCTTGTATGCAGCAGAAAGATGGGTCCCACTTTCATATCCATTCTGTTAGCCTGTGTCTTTTTATAGGTGAATTAAGTCAATTGATATTAAGGGATATTAATGATTAATTATTAATTAATAACAAGTGATTGTTAATCTCTGTTATCTTTTGGTGGTAGTGTGTGTATTTCTGTTCTTTGGCATTTACTGCTGTGGGGTTACCTATTGCCTGTGTTTTCGTGGGTGTATCTGACTTCCTTAGGTTGGAATTTTCCTTCTTGTGCTTTTTGTAGGGTTGGATTTGTGCATAGGTATTGTTTAAATCTGGTTTTGTCTTGGAATGTCTTGTTCATGCCACCTATGGTGATTGAAAGTTTTGCTGGGTATATTAGTCTAGGCTGGCATCCATGGTCTCTTAGTGTCTGCATTACATCTGTCCAGGTCCTTCTGGCTTTCAAAGTCTCCATTGAGAAGTCAGGTGTTATTTTGATCGGCCTGCCTTTATAAGTCACTTGGCCTTTTTCCTTTGTTGCTCTTAATATTCTTTCTTTATTCTGTTATATGTTTAGTGGTTTAATTATTATGTGGCGTGGGGACTTTTTTGGAGGGTCTAGGCTGTTTGGTGTTTTATAGGCTTCTTGTATCTTCATAGGTTTTTCCTTCTTTAAGTTGGGAAAGTTTTCTTCTTTCATCTTGTTGAATATATTTTCTGTGCCTTTGAGTTGGTATTTGTTCCTTTCTTCTATAGCTATTATTCTTAGGTTTGGCCTTTTCATGTGTCCCAGATTTCCGGACATTTTGTGTTATGACTTTTTTGGCTTTGGTGTTTTCTTTGACTGATGAATCTCTTTCTTCTATTGTATCTACACCAGAGATTTTCTCTTCCATCTCTTGTATTCTGTTGGCTATGCTTGCATCTGTGTTTCCTGTTCGTTTACTCAGATTTTCTATTTCCAGCATTCCCTCTGTTTGTGTCTTCTTCATTGTTTCTATTTCACTTTTCAGGTCTTGAACTGTTTCCCTCACATGTTTAATTGCTTTTTCATGGTTTTCTTGGCTTTCTTTAAGGGATTTATTGATTTCTTCCAATTTTTTGTTTGTGTTTTCCTCAATTTCTTTATTGATTTCTTCCAATTTTTTGTTTGACTTTTTCTCAATTGCTTTATTGATTTCTTCCAAATTTTTGTCTTTTTCTCAATTTCTTTAAGGGAATTTTTCATTTTTTTCTTGAAAGGCCTTTAGCATCTTTATGAAGCTATTTTTAAGGTCACTTTCTTCTGCTTCTTCTACACTGTGATGTTCAGGTCTTGCTGTTGGAGGAGGACTAGGTTCTGGTGAGGCCATATTGCCCTTTATGTTGTTGTATGTATTTTTGCACTGATGTCTGCCCATCTCCTCTTCTAATAGGTGCAAGAGGTGCCTGTGTCTGAGTGAGGTGCTATTGGTCCACGCTGTGCTTATTGTGTCTGTGTCTCAGGGTGCCACTCTGGGTACAATCAGAGCTCTTGGTCTGATTGGAGCTGGCAGATTCTGTATCTCAGGAAGCTGCTCTTAGCCCAATCCAAGCTGGCTGATTCTGTGACTCCTGGAGCCACTCTTGCTCTTATCAGGGCTGTTGGTCCAGTGAGAGCTGACAGATTCTGTGTCTCAGGAAGCCTCTGTTGGTCCAGTCAGAGCTGACAGATTCTGTGTCTCAGGAAGTCTCTGTTGGTCCAGTCAGAGCTGACAGATTCTGTGTCTCAGGAAGCCTCTGTTGGTCCAGTGAGAGCTGCGGATTCCCTGTCTAGGAAAGCTACTCTCGGTCCAATGAGGGCTGGTGGATTCCCTGTCTCAGGAAGTTACTTTTGGTCCAAGGAGAGTTCTTGGTCCAACGAGAGCTGGCGGTTTTGTTTCCTTGTTTCAGGAAGTTACTGGGGTCACAGGCAGGTGGGTATTGGGGCAAGGCGTAGAACTTGTAGATTGCAGGGTCCGATGTGGGGGTTTGGTGGGGGGGCTTTCCTGCAGGAGGTTTCCCTGCTGGCTGGCAACTGGGGAGGAGTTGGATGGGGGTTCCTGGCGACTGGCTGTATCCCAGGGCCTGAGTCCTAGTAGCAAGACTCTCTGGGTGCTAGTTGAGAGGATTTTAATTACCATTACTATCTCATTGTTTGTCATATGTCTTTTACATTATTTACTTCATCTTGAATTAACTTTGGTAGGCAATATAAATCTAGAAATTCATCTGTTGCTTTTAGATTTCCTGGTTTGGTAGGATAAACATTTTTTTAAGTATGTCCTCATGATTTTGAGTTGCTGCACGGCCTATAGTGATGTCTACCTTTTTATCCTAATTGTAGTAATTTAGATCTTTTCTCTTTTTTCACTAATTTGGCTACAAGGTGTCAATCTTGTTAATTTTTTTGAAGAGTCTACTGTTTCTTTGATTCTTTGTACTTTTTGTTTTTGTTTGTTTCTATTTCATTAATTTTAGCCCCATATTTGATTATCTCTTCCCATGCTGTTTTGGGATGCTGAAGCCAGCAACACCACACACAACCCAGAAATGCAATTTCAAATCACAGAAAAAACCCTCTAATGAGACAGACAAACAGTTATAAAGGTGGGATGCTAAAAGCCCTTTATTTCAAAATTGCCATTGCACTTATGGATAAGGTCACTTGGGTCACAGGCAAACCATGGAGAATGGGTAAAAGACTGATAGGAGCATCCTTTCCTCAGGGAGAGGAGAACCGGCCACAGAACAGAATGCCATTGGTCTGAACATGCTGAATGAAGAAAAGGAAGGGGTGGTCGGCACAGAAGCGGGGGGTGAACCTCAGGCACTTCCTCTTCATCATAGCAGCTGTAGCAGCAGCAGCCTCGGTGCCCTCCTCAGTGACCTCCACAAAGGACTTGTGCACAACCTTGGACAGGAACAAGTCTTCCTTAGAAGATATTCCAGAAAAGTCTGCCCTGTTGTCAAAGGCATCAGTCATGCCCAGCTTGCACAGGAATTCCTTCATGTCATAATTCTCCTCCAGTTTAAACCGTGGGAGGAAAACCTCCACCTCTTCTTTAAACATCTTGTCCAGCCTTGTCCACTCCATGAATTTCTCATAAGTTATTTCTTTTTCCACCTAGAAGAGAGTTGAAGACTTCAGGACAGTGTTGTCACAGGGCACTTGAGATGATGGGGAGGCTCTATACTGCATGGGGAAGTGCAGCTGTAAGTTAATATAGTAGCTGGGAGGGGTGAGTACAGCTCAGTGGTGAGTGTTTTTCAAGCAGGCTCAGGCCCTGGGTTCCACTTCAGCCTCACAAATGAATGGAAGACAAAAACATGATCATGGGAGCCTAGGAGAGCTGCTCCAGCAGAAACGCAAATGCCACTCAATTTTTCTCTCACAGCCCCATTAAGGCCCCACACTCCTTACTGTTCTCAGTTCAACATGCTCATCTGGAAGCATGATGATCATGTTCAGCTCATTGCCAGCATAGGGAAGCAGCAGAATCTTGGTGAATATCTCTCCAATATAGGTCATGTTGATGGTAAACTTCTTAAACATCATTTGAACAGGTTTCTCCTTATTCTGTGGATAGAAAAATATTAAATTGAAAGGAGACACAAGTGAAACATTGGGCAGATTCAATCAAGGAAGCCAGTCACTGCAACGAGGAATACTTGGCTTTATTATATTGTATATGTATGAGTATTTGGCCTGAATGTATGTATGTGTACCATATGACTATGTGCATTTATTACCTAGATATTTCAAAAAAGGGTGTCAAATCCCTCTGTAACTAGAGTTATGGATGGTTATGAGACACCAGTGTGTGCTGGATTAGAACTCTGCTCTTCTTCAAGAACATTTTTTTTTCTAATTATTGAGCCATCTCTCCAGTCTTAGGAGCATTTTCTTAAATTGACTTCTAGAACACTTCATCAGCCTCTCAAATACTTGTTTAGACTTTACATGCCCCAAGAGGCCCCTTTTTCAAGGCTTGGTCCTCAGGAGTGCTAGAATGGGAGGAGGTGGAATCTTGCTTGTTTGAGACAGAGTCTCACTATGCAGCTCTAGTTGGCCTCAAACTTGCTACACAGACCAGGCTGGCCTTGAATGCACAGAGAGCTACCTACCTGTTTCTGTCTCCCAAGTGTTGTGAGTAAAGGTGTGTGTCACCATGCCTGGCAAGGGAACAGAATCTCTAAATGGTGAGGGACAGAGGGAGGTGTTTGTGTCATTGGCATGTGTCCTTGAAAGGGATTGTGGGATCCTGGACTTTTCCTTTCTTTCACTTCCTGGTCTTGAGATGAACCATTTTACTCCAGTACCTGCTCCTAGGATGCCATTCCAGTACCCTTAAAACAGGCCCCAAAACAATGGGTTCATGTCATCACAGACTTAAACCTCTAACACTAAGTCAAATAAACCCTTTCTCTTATTAAGTTGGCTGTCTCCACACTTTAGTGTCAGAAAGCTGACTGACCCATTCGCCAAACACCTGTGATGTCCTGGGCCAACAATTTTTTTCTATTGGGGGGTCTCATTTATTCTCATAACTTTGAACATATTTCCAAATTCACTGTTCTAGCCTGGACTCCTCCCTGAACTCTGAAATAATGTATTTTATAGTCGATTTGACTCCTGCACTTTGATATTCCTTTGTATAGCTGCTCTGCCTACAATTCTTACATGCCCTCCTTTCACTTGCCAAAACCAATCTGTGTCCTTGACTTCTGTCACTTTCTCACACCCTGCATTTGACTCATTACCAAACTGTGTTGTCTGTCCCTTTGAAATATAGCCCAAATCTGACTTTATTTTTAAGCCTTCACCTCAGTCAGTACAGCCCTGGGGTACAGTGATGACCTCCTTGTCACTGACCTCAGCACAGCAGCCAGAGTTCCCAGCACAATGTAAGTCAGACCACACCACTGTGGCTGTACACCTTTGTGAGGTACCTACCACTCTAGCAGGAACAAAAGTTGAAGTCCTTGAAACACCCTGGTATAGAAAAGAGCCTGCCCTGCTTCCTGTTCTACTCCACTCTATCTTCTTTGATCCTACAGTCATAGGACTGTTTGTAGTGTTGTGTTAACTAGATTAAGTCCCTTTCTGCCCAACAAACTAGTCCTCAGACCTGGACCATTCCTCTTATGTCCTGGTGTCTGTCTGCTCACATACTATCTCCCAGTGAAGGTTTCCTCAGCAGCTCTCCTCTGCAACCGCACTCAAGTACAGCATCCTGCCACCTCCTTTGTATGTCTCCGAAGCTCTCCCACCAACCACTGTGGTCTTACCTAGGCTTATCTCCAATTTCTCTCCTCCAGGAAAACAAAGCTTCATGAGGGCAGACACACTCAACCAGTTAATGTCTGGTGCACAGTAGGCTCTTATGTAACATTTGAAGACCATATTAGTGGCAAATTAGTGAGCAGGAATACTGCACGTAATATAAATACAAATCCATATCAACAAAAAATCTTGTGCCTTTGGAGGCATGACAATATATAAGGATTACAGTCAACTTCTGATGAAGCCACAGACCAGTCTGTGTTGAGTGCAGAGACAAGGAAGCAAGACAATGCCTCTTGGCCCTGTACTTAGCAGGGGCCACAGTAAGTAGTTCCACTTATATAATAAATGGGAAAGGTCTCAGAAGAAGGCTTCTTGTTCTCAGTCCTATGCCCTTCCCCATGGACTGCTGGGGTCAAAGCCTTGGTGTGAGCATGGTCAGGGTCAAAGCCTTGGTGTGAGCATGAGGAAAAGACCTCATGCTAAGGGTGGTAGAGCAGGAAAGCAGAGTCAGTTCCCAAGAGCATCACCCCATGCAGGAAACTCCAGGTTTCACCCATTTCCTGCCCTCCTGGTGGGTGATGAACTTGTATGAGTTCAACTATAGTCATCTAGGTTTTCTGTTGTTTGCAGTTGAAGGGAGTCCTTATGTATATTTTGTCAATAACTGATTTCAAAGATAGAAATATTTTAATCAGGAAAATAAATCTTGAAATAAATTGCATTTCCTAAGAAAGTAGAGGTTCAAATTCAAGTTTGTCTGGGAGATCTGAGGACTGATTAAAATCCAGAATAACACTGGGCCACCAGCAAATAACATGCTCCAATCTCAAAGAGGTTGAATGTAGAGTCTATCCCATGAACACATCCTTTGTGTGCTTGTCTATAAGCAAAAATCTGTACTTATCTCATCAAACCAAGACTAATTTCACACACTGCTTCAGTGTTTACTGAGTACCGGCCATAAGCCAGGCACTCAGAAGCCAGCTGTCTGCCCTCTGCTCTTTTGCCAGCAGGGTGAGAAAGGTTCTTTTCCCACTGTATTGTTTTGTGGCAAGCAGCTGGAGTTGTGGTCCTCTTGAAGGAAGGAGAAGATATAAGACAATGCTTCTAGGAAGACACACTGAAAAGAAAGGAATGTGCACCACTGAGGGGAATCACGAGAATGGGCTGCATTCAGGACCACAAAGAGCCTCAGACACCACAGCTGGAGTTTAGACTTCCATATCTCCAAAGTTCTATGGCAGACTGTTTAAAGTACACTGCAGAGCTCTGCCATCAGGTCTGACTTCAACAGCTGTCAGTGAGAGAAGCAGGGCCCGGCCTGAACCCATGTAGACTGCAGCCACCATTGGCAACATGCAAAAGGAAAGGGAAGAGAAAGGCCTCTAAGCTGAGAGAGCAGTCCTGGCTGCTGAGCTGCCCAGAGACATGAGAGGCACGGGCTATGTGAAGCAGTTGTAGACTAGTAGAAGCAGCCTCCTTGTGTTTCAGAAGCCAGTGTGAACAGGGGACCTTACCCAGGAGTCGCCTCTGCTAAGCACTGTGTTTACCGTGGTAATTTTGAAAGGCATCTCCCTGGTGTCCTCTTTGTCAAACTGCTTCTCCCAGTTTCCTTTGAAGTAGATGGCATTCACAAGGACCAGCAGAGTGTCTGAATCCAGTGTACCTGGAGACAGCAACTCTCTGATTTTATCTGAAAGAATGAATTTTTAAAAAAAAAAGGAATTAAAAGACATGGTGGTTGGCTGAGAATGGCTTCCCTAGACTCATATATTTGAATGGTTGGTTCCCAGTTAATGGAACTGTTTGGAAAGGATTAGTAAGTATGGCCTTGTTGAAGGAAGTATGTCCTTGGGGGTGGTCTTTGAGATTTAAAAAGCCTGCTGCCTGTGGATCAGCTACTGCGCCAGCACCATGCCTATCTGTTTCCTGCCATGATGATCATGAACTAACTCTTCTAAAACCATAAGCAAGCTAATTTGATGCTTTCTTTTATAAGAGTTGTCTTTGTCATGGTGTCCCTTCACAGCAATAGAACAGTAACAAAGACAAGACCCAGCTGGCTAACTGAGTTGGCTGATACATGCAAAGGGCTGACAGGCAAAGAGCACCACCTTCTGCTCTGGTCAGGAGCATGGATAAGAGATTTTACTTTTTCTCAAAATAAAAGGACATTTGTCCTTAAAGCAACAACCCTGACATCAACATGAACACACACCTTCTTTGTTTTTTACGATTTATTTTAAATTAATGTTTTATGGTGTGTGTGTGTGTGTGTGTGTGTGTGTGTGTGTGTGTGTGTGTGTGTCCACATGTGTGCAGAAGTCCACAGAGGCCCCAAGTGTTAGATCTCCTGCAATTGAAATGATAAAATGTTGGTGTGGATGCTGAGAACCAATTCAGCTCCTCTGCAAAAGCAGTTTGTGCTCTTAACTGCTGAGCCAGCTCTCCAGCACCAAAGCCAAACTCTTTCAAAGTTTTAGTGAGAAGAAAAATAAGCCCCAAAGGTTCTGGTACAAAAACTTCACTATTCAAATAAACACATAAAATATATGAGTTGGTGCTAAACATGCAGTTGGAATTGAAACACATCACTTGAGCTGGAAAGAGACAATTGATGCCTACAATTTTAAGAAAGGAACTTTAGGTTGTTTTTAAATAGACCAATTACAAATTCAAATTTAAAAATATTTGAAGTGATAGATATTTTTAGCTTAATCTGAACATTAGAGAATGCACAGTGAAAATTATATGGAACGTTGTCAATATGTATATTTATGCATCAGCTTAAAAATAAATTGAAGTAGAATAGTAGTAATAAAATGGATCTTATAAGTATAAAGCAATCTACAATCACAGGTTAATGGGGGTTGGGCCCAACACCTACAGCCTGCCTAGCTAAGTAGAGTTTGGGAGCATCACCCCCAGAGAGGAAAGAGGTATAGACCTAGAAGGAAAGCATTCTGGACTCTTTGGGCACCAAGGATGGGAGAGACAGCAGCAGGTTGGTCGGTTATTGAACAGGTGTATCAAATACTGGGAGACACCACAGACAGCTGGGAAAAGCCGGGAAAAGCCAGATGTAGTGACACACCATTTAATCCCACCACTAGGAGCCAAGACAATCTATGTAACAGGATATAAGTCAGCCAGGGCTACATAGCCACTGTCTTAAAAGGAGAAATGGGAACAGAAAAAGCTCTGCAAAGCGTCAGAAACTGACAATATTTTAGAGACAGCTTTGTAAAGTTTTCATTTATTTAGAGCAATCTCCTAAACTGCTGGTTGTGATTTTACTGCCTGACTGTGTGGCTTGAGGGAAAAACTGCCAACAGTTGCAGCTTTTTGAACAGTCAGTAGCTGAAACTTCATTCAAACTCCAATGCACGATGAACCTGAGGTGCTTACGACAGCAGCTCCCATCTAGCTTCACACCACCTCACTCTGGCCTTGATCCTGAACATACATGAGCACTTCGTACTGTGCATGCCATGGTGTTATCCTATAAAATGCAATGCCAACCAACACTGCAGCATCTGTGATCTACATTCAAAGATTTCTGCTCTTGAGAGACAGAATGGCTTCATTGTGAATAACAGACTTTCACTTATTATCATGTTCTCATTCTCAGTGTGTAAGCATCGAATTATTACGTCTTTGGGGAAAGGAAGAGATGACTAAATGGATACAATTTCATATCGTATCCTTATCAGGTGGCTCACAACTGCCTGGAACTCCAGTTCCAGAGGATCTGGCACTCTCTGGCCTCTGCAAGCCCCTGCAAGCACAGGCTGCACATAAATGTATGCAGGAATATACACATACATATAAGATTTTTTATAAGTTTCAATTTATTGTGTCTTCTGATTGTATTGTATTAGATATGCCTCTGCCTCACTAGTATGCAAGTTTGACTCCATCTTTAATTGTGACAAAATTGTAAGTATCCAACAAACTGTTTTAAAATATATCTCTGTAGATCTATTATATAAATGTATCACTGTTTTATTCACTGTACAAAGTAGTATAAAAATTTCCTAGGCAAAAAGGAGTTGGGATGGGCAGTTTAAGAGTTCTGATTTAGGGGCTGGGTAGATTGGTGCATACCTTTAATCCCAGCACTCAGGAGGCAGAGACAGGAAATTCCCGAGTTCCAGGCCTACAGAGTAAGTTTCAGAAAGCCAGGGCTACATAGAGACATTTTAGCTTGAAAGAAAAAAAAAGTGTTCTGATTTCTGATTTAGGGCTAAAGATGCAGATCAATGTTAGAGAACTTTGCAAGTCCTTGATTTCAATCCCCAGGCATGTCAAAAAGAAGTCTTGATTTAAAGAACAAAGATCATTATTGTTGACATTTGAAGCGCTTGTGAATGCATTAACAATATGATTATTAACAATAGACTATAAAGCCAGGCATGGTGGTGCACGCCCTTAATCCTAGCACTTGAGAGGCAGAGGTAGGTAGATCTCTGAATTTGAGGCCGGTTTGGTCTACATGGGGAGTTTCAGGACAGCCAAGGCTACATAGTGACACCCTGTCTCAAAACAAAACAACAAAAACCGAAATAAAAATAAAAAGACTATACACAGACAGATGGCCTGACAAGTAAAGATGCTTGCTAACAACTGAAGAACTGAGTAGAATCCCTAGGACCCAGTGATAGAGAGAAAACCAACTCCTATGAGTTGTCCTGAGTGCAGGTGTGCATACAAAGACACAATAAACAAACCAATGTACCATTTTTTTTTTTTTAAGTAGGCTAACTGCTTAACAGGGACTGGGGTTTAGCTCAGGGGCGAGGTCCTGCTCAGCATGTTCAGGCCCTGGGTTCAAACCCCAGCTCTGAAAACAAACAAACAGAACAGATTGACTCTGTGTTCACCTTCTGTCTTTTTGGCCACCCAGGTGTTGATGTGCTGTCGGGACTGCTCTGTATCTCCCTGAAAGTCCAGCTCTTCCAACTCTGCTTCATAGAACTTGCGGCAGGAATCTTTAAAAGACTGAGACAGAGCAACATAACTACACAGCCAGGAAAGTGATTAGCACCAACAGCCTCCTTCCTTGATGCACAAAACCAATAAATCAAAATGTAATGGTGTACAGATGGGTTTTGCAAACAAATATACGGAAAGAGTGTAAAATCCAGCCCTCCTGTGTCCAGATCTCTCTAGTTTACTAATGAGGTAATTGGTGGGTGGTCTGAGTACCACTGAAAAGCCCGATGAGCAGCTGGATCCTAGAGGTAGTAGGTGAGGCTCGGGAGGTAATGGGGAAGACCCCCAGATGCAGTACTATACTGCTGTCACTCTAGGAGGCCACCACATGGCCAGAGTGAGGCTTAACTCCACAAGGGCTATGACACTTCTCCACTGCACAGGATGGACCTTCTACCACAATTTTCTATGCTAACAGAAATACAAATGTGCACCGTTCAAAATGGTGTCACCTACAGCCCCAGAACACCAGGGAATGGCCATGGAAGCTAAGAAACTGAGTATTTCATTTTAATTTATTTTATTTCATGAAGTGGAATTTGAAAAGCTATGTGTCCATGGTCACCATCTCAAGCAGCTCAGTTTTGAGGAGTGAGCAGTTCACAAAAATACAGTCCATGCTGGAATGGGGTTCGGTGGTGCAGCACAGAAGCGGAGGACCAGCCTGGCATGCATAAGGCCTTAAAGGAACTGATCACCAGCACCATAAGACAAACCAAAGTTCAAGCCATTTGCTGATATATTCTGTAAAATGTCAATGACTTTAATGACCACCCACATTCTGCCTTGTTACAACAGAAAACACAAATGAGCTAAAACTCCCATTATGTTGACAGTGTATATGGAATGGTTTCTCAATATTTCTATGAAATAGCTCATCTCGTGGCTATGTATTTAATTCCTCTTTGAGAGAACTGTTTTTATTTTTCATTTGCATATTTATGTGTGTGTGGCAAGTATATGTACACATATGTGTGGTGATATTGTGTTCCTCAAAATATTATGCACTCTAATAAACTTATCTGGGGTCAGAGAACAGAACAGCCACTAGATATAGAGGCCAGAAAATGGTGTCACACATGCCTTTAATCCTATCACTGCAAGGCAGACAGATCTCTGTGAGTTTAAAGCCACACTGGAAACAGCCCCAGGCATGGTGACTCACACCTTTAAACCCACAAAGTGAGCCTTTAATTCCAGGGAGTGATGGCAGAAAGCAGAAAGTTCTTTAAGGACTGAGATCCAGGGACTAGAGCTGGTTAAGCTTTTCGGCTCTTAGTTCAGTTCAGCTGAGATCCAGTTGGATGAGGACTCAGAGGCTTCCAGTCTGAGGAAACAGGATCAGCTGAGGAACTGGCCAGTTGAGGTGGCTGTGACTTGTTCTGCTTCTCTGATTTTCCAGCATCCACCCCAATAACTGGCTTCCAGGTTTGTTTTTATTTATAAGAACTTTTAAGATTCATGCTACACATATGTGTGTAGATATATACACATGTATGTACAAGTGTATATGAAGTCTATGTTAATGCTAGAAAGTGACTTGAAGTATCTTTCTCAAGAGTTCTGCACCTTATTTTTTGAGACAGCTCTCACTGAACCTCGAGCTCATCAACAAAGCTGGGCAGGCTGCCCAGTGCACTCCAGAAATCCACCCCTCTCTATAGCCTTCAGTACTAAGTTTATAGACATGAAACTTCATGTTGGGTTTCTATGTGGGTGCTGGGGATCAGAACTTGGGTCTTCATGCTTTTATACCAAGCATTTTATTTACCAAATGAGCATCTCTCCATTCCCTGAGGGAAACAGAATTATGATAAAGGATTTCAGCACCACAGTCTGAGTATCAGCTGAGTGGTCTTAGTGGAGCCAATCTCTCTACACCTACTCAACCACTGTAAATCAGGAGAGAGATGAATATACCTCACAGGGTCTCTGTTAGATCTGGATAGATTGTTTTATTACTTAAATTATTATTATATATTTTATGTGGATGTGTATTATGCCTACATGTGTATCAGTGTACCATGTGTGCCTGTGTTCTCGAGGGCCAGAGACTGACTTTTGATTCCTCAGAACTGTAGTTACCCATGGTTGTGAGCTGTCATGTGGGTGATAGTAATGGAACCTGATTCCATTCAAAGAGTTTTCAGGTTTCAGATTTTTTTTTTTTTTTTTTTTTTTTTTTGTATTTAGTGATGTTCAACTTCAGCATGCTCAACAAAAACCAACAACAACAACAACAAAATTTCCAAACTCAAGATCAAAATTGACAAGATTAAGATTGTTCAAGCCCCTGACAGGGAAGGAAATGAACACTCTGCTGATATCTCTGGCCATCTGGGAGAGCAATGGAGCAACACATATTACAGTCTTAAGGCTTCATCTTCTTTTCACAAATGTATCTGCCAGCAATGCACACACATGGGCTTAATTCCACATTCAGTAACTCACTGTTGGTAATGGCCCACACTGTCACCCACACACAAGCAGTTCACTATGTCACTGCACATCTATACTCAGGACAATCAGATGATGGCTAACACTGAACAGTGCAGAACACACACATCACCCTGTATAACAAGAACCTATTTCTGGAAAGGGGCAGAGGTAGAGAATGGCTCTTGCTTAAATATTCTGTACAATAAGAATATGCTCACACGTGGTTCCAAAGCATGTAACCAAATACAATATCACATTAGTGGGAAAGGCAGTACGGTGAATCCTTAACCTACCGTCTCTGAGAACCACATGATACTTACTTCTAAAAGATCACAAGTCTTTTCTCCAAAGAGCTTATTAGCTGTTTTGAGCAAGTACTGTGTTCCAGGCTTGTTCACTTCGCTGAGAAGTGACTGGAAGCCCTGGTGGACATCTCCACCTCCACTGCTGCTGCATTTATCCAAAGAAAGCGCCTGAAATCAAAACATTAAAACACAACTTCAGCAAGCCCAGCTATACGAAATGAGTCAACACTCAACTCATTCTCAAAATCTTATAGATTCTTGCTGCCACTCAAAGAACCACCCAATCAAAGATGAAAGTACCTTGACTGCTCCCTCTCTAGGGCCCTGCCCTGTTCTCTGTCAGCACTGAGCAGAAATGGCCCTTCACAAGCCCAGCTCTTCACGTTCACTAGTTGTGCTCTGGCCTCATGCATGGCTGCCAAGCAGACCTGCCATGACTCCAGTGCAGCCAGTTCTGACCTCAGACCATGCTGTCTCTTCCCTGCTCTTGGGTCTGGATGGCTCCAGCACTGTCTGCCCAACAGAATGGAGGAGAGTGACCCTGTTCCAGCCTGGGCTTTAAAAGGCCTGGGTGCTGCTACATTTGTTTTCTTTGTTCCAAGCCATCATGGTGGTAGGGAATCCAAGCCATCCTCCAGGAGGCCACATGGAAAATCCTGGAGTAACTGCCACCACATAAACTGTGGGTGGCCAATGGGAGACCTGCAGCTCCCACACTTTACTCCAGGGTACTCTTGAGGAGTGAGGGATAAGAGATTTAGATAGAAGGATAGAGGCGAGAGAAAGACAGAGCAACACAGGATAGCCTCAGGAAGGCCTAGATCCTTATCCACTGGCTCCTCTTGCCTGTTCTAAAGGGTATTTATAGGAATGCCAAGGGGCAGAGCAAAGACCTCCCCCTAGCTCAGCCAAGTGTAGACCCTTCTAATCACCTAGAAACCATGTACATGGTCAAGTAATCCTCTAATTCAGCTTCTCTGGGTAAAGCAAGCTCAGATCTCACTAGGAAACCCTGTAGCCCTCACAATAAAGCTGCTTGAAAGAGATGCAAGACCCCAGCCAACAGTGAATACCTAGATGCCAGACTTCAGCTACAGTTCTGCACACCTTTCAAGCCTTTGACAAATCTACACAAATGACTTCAGTTGCTTCCATAAGAAACAGATGAACTGCCTATCACTAGTTACAATAGCTTAGAACTGAGAGAGAGAGAGACAGAGAGAGAGACAGAGAGAGAGAGAGAGAGAGAGAGAGAGAGAGAGAGAGAGAGAGAGAGAGTTTAAATTGAAGACAAGCCTCTACGCCCTAACTCTCTTCAAACAGGAGGCAGGCTGAGACAGCAACAAACACAGTATGTCTTGTAAAAATGGAAAGAAGCTGCCAAGACTTAACCAGAATGCAAAGTCATTGCCCAAGATAGTGTCCCCTCTTACACCGGGACGTTCTGTCTCTGCAGTTCATACACCTCTGTAGCTAAAGCACTATGTCTAAGACGAGCCCTAATGTATTTGTACCTGGTCTTCCAGCCAAGGCTGAAACCATTCCAGTGTTCCTTACCAGTGAAAAAGCTGAGATTCTTTAAGGGACCCTGGTTGGTTTTTTTTTTTTTTTTTTTTGGCAGGGGGTGGAGGGGTAGTTTCAAGACAGGGTTTCTCTGTGTTGCTTTGCACCTTTCTTGGACCTCATTCTGGAGCCCAGGCAGGCCTCGAACTCATAGAGATCCTCCTGCCTCTGCCTCCTGTGTGCTGGGATTAAAGGTGTGGGCCACTACCACCCAGCCCCTTAGGTGTTTTTACTCTCACATACACACTGTGAGCACCAATGAGTCAGTGACAGGATCCTAACAGATGCAGTGCATCCTTCCTCTCAACTCTCCAACCATACCCCTCTGTCATTTCATTCCCATTTGTTCCTCCAGATGGATTAGTTTTTGAGACTGAGAACGTGGAGGACCAGCTCAACTGACAGTCCATGGTATTAATCTGGTGGGAAATGGTGCTGGTTACCTGAATCATCTGGCTTGCAGTGTTTCCCTTTGCCCCCATGAAGACCATGGCCAGGGCGGAGGAGATGCTCATGGGTGAGAAAAATACATTTTTTGAGCCGTCTTCACCCAGTATTTTCAAAAGGTTTAAGGCAAAGGTGCCATTTGCTTCCTGCAGAGAATCCATGATAGCGAGTCTGGAACGAGGGATTGAATCAGTATCACATGAATACAGGCTGATGTGTAGGCTGGGTCTTCACTCTCACTCACACAGTGATGCTGCACCTCAGTGAACACAGGGAAAACACAGCCTGGAAATGAAAGGTCACATGCAGAAAGTGATACAGCCCTGCTGGGGCTAACTCAGGCCAGCGCCTTGTCTTCCTCATGTGCAGAAATCAGTACACGGGGAACCAGAAGGAAATGGCTCAGAGGACAAGAGGCAGGTAAGGACCCACCAGCCAGGAAGTCCACAAATGCAGCAGTGCAGGCTGGAAGCAGGCAACTGTAGAAGCAGGGCCTGTCAGCTCTGACATCATCCCCATGCAGCTGTCAAATTCCCTTCCCCAGTTAGGCAGAACAACAGTTCTAAGATTTCCCATCAGCTCCTCTGAGCAATGGCTGGGAATTCACAGAGCGTGGGAAGTGGACATAACAGGCCACAGGGAAGGGAAAGGTGCCCATTTGTAGTGATCTGAACAGAATACACAGCACAGCTTTACAGCTATAACTGTAGTCAGGTGGACAAAGAACCCAAAGACACCAAGTTCCCAAATCCTGGAACCTGGGGAAGATTCTTCACCCAGGAAGAGATTTTGCGGTAAGAATTATAGATCTTAAGATGAAATGTCTTGAATTATTCAAATGGTCACTAAATGTAATCACATTCAGTCTTATAGAAGAGGGGTGTTCATTGGAAGACAAGCAAGAAGAAATTAATTCAGAGAAGTGAGTTCTCTAGATCAAAGGACTGTGGCCAGCCATGATACCTGTAATCACAGCCCTGGGGAAGCTGTGGAAGAAAGCTCTCTATTTCAAGACTGGTTGAGATGCAAACAGAGAGGAAGAGGGGTTGAGGGGGAATCAGAACCCTGAGATTTGAACTGAGAATAGCAAAGGAATGCAAACTGGTTGTGACAGTGTAACAATCCAGGGCACAGCAGGGGGACCACACAGAACCCCCAGAGACCAAGAAGTGTGCAGACACATCTGACCTTCTACTAGGCTTACTTTAGTGGTTTCCCAGGATGGAATTATCACAGGGAGCATCCTCTCCCTGCAGAAACAGGACTAGAGCTGCCTTGTTCAAGGTCTCCCTGCCATCCCACTGTGGCTTAGCACCAGACACTCACTCCTGTTGTGGCCAAGCATGTGTCTAGCTAAAATAACTTTGGGTTTCAATCCCACCTTCATGGGGATTTGCAAGACCCCATCCAAACACCAGGTTTCTTCCTTCCTTCCATGGTATCTCTCTGCAGTATTATCACTTGAGTTTTCTTCTATATGAGCTGCAAATTATAGGAAGTAATTTGTTCCTAATCCAATATTCTCCAGGCCTTTTGGACTACTGCACTTGACCTGGGAACTTTAATATTTAACATTCCTAGAAGGAGTGTAAATAGTGCTGAATTCTTTTGTGCCTTTTAAATCATCTTATTTGCCTCATTTAAATTTATTTATGGACTCAAGACTTTTTATTTAAAAAAATCCAATTAACTGGCATTTTTTTCTTCTTGGTGCACAAAACTGTCCTTATGTGGCTAGTGAGAATCTCTTTATATAGGTTACTTGACCCTGAGCTGTTGGTCTCAAACATCCTGGCTCCACAGTGTTGCTGGAGAATTTCTCTCCAGCTCCCGCCACCAAGTCCCGCCAGTCCCAGAGCCCACTTATAAAATAAACATACAGACTCTTACATTATTTAAACTGCTTGGCCATTAGCTCAGGCCTGTTATTGTCTAGCTCTTACTCTTATATTTAGCCCATTTCTATTAATCTTTATTTTGCCACATGGCTCATGGCTTATTGGTACCTTACATCTTCCTTGTCCTGATGGCGGCTGCAGTGTCTCTCTCTCCGCCTTCCACTTCCCAGAATTCTTTTCCTTGTCCCGCCTATACTTCCTGCCTAGCCAATGGCCAATCAGAGTTTATTTACATATAGCGATATCCACAGCACTTCCCCTTCAGATATTTGTAACTGAAGAAAAACATTTGATTATAAAAGTTGTTGAGTTATGCCAAAATATAAATTTTAAAGGTACCTTGACTTCAAAATTTGGATATAAGGATATGTTGCTTTGGAAAAGAGTCTCTGCTTTTGTTTCCAAAGAAAGCCAGAGACTATGGATTTGTTCCAGATTAAGATACATCAGGTTTGACCAGCCAAGACCCCCTGAAAGGTCTCCAATGACACCATGGCCCAGATGATTCAACATCCAGAATGGTTTCAAGGCAACTGGCTAAGATATACAGCCTCATGGACTACTCCATAATCCTAAAATATTCTTTGTGTCCCCATAAGATACAGCACCCCCTTCCAGCAGGAAGTAGTAAGAGAAACTACGCCCAAATTCCCAAATATACCAAGCTGACTTTGGAGATACATAAAGGTTAAAACCTTCCTTTTTAAGAAAAGAAAAGGGGAAGTGCTGTGGGATGGTCTGTATGTCAAGTGTGTTGCTGATTGGTCAGTAAATAAAACACTGATTGGCCGTTGGCTAGGCAGGAAGTATAGGCGGGGCAAGGAGGAGAATAAAGCTGGGAAGTGGAAGGCTGAGTCAGAGAGACACTGCCAGCCGCCATGATGACAAACAGCATAAGAAGATGCCGGTAAGCCACGAGCCATGTGGCAACGTATAGATTAATGGAAATGGATTAATTTAAGCTGTAAGAACAGTTAACAAGAAGCCTGCCATGGCCATACAGTTTGTAACCAATATAAGTCTCTGTGTTTACTTGGGGGTCTGAATGGCTGTGGTTCTGGCGGGTGACAGAGATTTGTCCTGAGGTGGGCAAGGCAGGAAAACTCTAGCTACACCACAGCAATAAAAGAATACTGTCCTGAATTCAGTCTTCCAGACCAAAGGCATAGTTGTTTCTTTCAGAAGAGTGTTTGTGAAGCACTAACGCTGAGTGCTTGAAGAAGAGACCGAGTATTGGTGCCAATGTAAAATACAGCTGGAGAAATGGCTCAGTGGATGGGGCCTGACATGCAAGTGTGAGGACTTCAGTTTGAAGCCTCAGCACCCATGTAAGACCAGTCAAGGTGGCACATACCTACAGTCCCAATCCTGTGAGATGGGAGGTGGAGACAGGAGAATGTATAGAAGCTCATAGGCCAGAAGCCTAGCAAATGCAGAGGCAAACTATGAGACCCTATCTCAACGAGGTGAAAGGCATGGACCCATAGCTGAGGTTGACCTTCAACTTCCACAGGAAGGCAAGACATGTGTGTCTACACCAACACAACACAAGTGTGCATGCATGTGTGCATGTACACACATGCACAAACACACACACATACATACACACAAACACAAAATCCAACGCTATGGTTGGGTATATCAGTTGACAAGATTGGATAGATGCTGTCTTTAAGGCCCCCATGGGCCATACTTTAAATTAGATCATCATTGCAAGTTCTCATACATTCTACTCTTGTGAGATCCACTGGCACTTGGAGGCATTCATATCCACACTCACTACTCTTCTCTTTCACTATATGGATGCTTCATAGCAATTAGAGTGTATTGAACACATCAGTCACAAGATTTTTAGACCCTTGCTCTATGAATACTATACAGTTCATACCTCTTCATATATATCATCTGTTCTAGGTCCAAACATATTGTTATGGTGATATTTTATTTGTGTTGAAATGTGGTTTTATTTGTATGTTAATAAATAAAGTTGCCTGGGGGTCAGAGCTAATAGCAAGCCATAGCAGAAGCCAGGAGGTGGTGGCGCACATCTTTAATCCCGATCACATGACAGGCAGATCTCTGTGTGTTCAAAGACACCACCAGCATGGTGGTGCCTTTAATCTCAATACCAACCATAGAGACCTAGAGGTCTGTATAGACAGGCAGTGACAAGGAGGTCATGTGGTTGGGTTTATAACCAATGAAAAGGCAGAATAGAAAGTCAATAAAAAGACAGACACACAGGAAGTAGGTCTCTTGCTCAGGGGAAGGACGGCAGTGGCAGCAAAGGGTAAGAAGAAGGGTTTTAAGTCTCAGCTCTCAGCTACTGCTCTGACCTCTTGGGCTTTTAAGCCTGCATTTGGCTCTGTGTTTCTTATTTAATAAGACCGTTACATCTACATATTGTTTCGTTATTTATTCCCTTATTTTGATGCAGTGCACTGTCCAACTGCTTTCTAGAAAGAATACAGCTATTCTGGTTTCTTCAACATCTGAAAATTGATTATCCTTCCATGTTACTGAGTCTGGCAGGGTCTAAAAAAGGTTACATGTGACTTTACATCCTTAACTTTCAGTTACCGTACTGCTTCCCGGTTACCAGTTTTGCTGTTCACAGGCGTGATGATATATACTGATCCCAGATCCATCTACTACTGTCCCTTTCCAACCCCAGCTCTGAAAGCTTATGGACTTATTCCTATTTCTTATATTCAGAAATGCCCAATTTTGTGTCCCTCCCTGAGCTCCACTCATGTGTTTTGCTAGACTCTTAGAGGATTCTTTCAAACTAGCAATTCAAGAAAATTTCCTCTTCACTCTGGAAACAGTTTTGAAGGTACTGCTCATTTCTCACAGACTGATTCTGCACTCCCCTTCCACATCACCTACTGGTCAGATGCTAAAACTCTTGAACTGACCTCATCCAGGACTTCGCCAACATGTGTTGCTGTGATAAAATACTCGGACAAAAGCAGCTTCAGTGAGCATGTACTTTGGCTCATTGATCCTCATACCTCCAGAGTTCAGGGGGAGATGAATGCCTGCACATTCAGCTAGCTTTCTACTTTTTATGCAGCCCAGAGAACGGTGCTGCCCACTTTTCTGGTTGGGTTTTAAACCTCAGTTAATCTAATCAGGATAGTCCTCAAAGGCCTGGCCAAGACACTGACCTAATCAAGATAGTACCTCACAGTACTCCTAAGTGATTCCAGAACCTGTCAACTAGAAAGTCATCACCAACCTTCTCCAAGTCCAGGCACACACAAAAACCAGCATTTGTATGGCACTTTGAGGCCAGTGGCTACAGAGATGGCTGATGAGAATGGCAGCTAAGTGATGGGGTCAAATACTTGTACCTTTCACCAGCACAATAGCCCAGCACAGAGCTGAAAGTCTGAAAACAGAAACTGGGAAACAGAGGGATGGTGTTCCATGTGATCCTACAGCATATCCTTGCAGGTTCTTCCTGGCAGATACTGGGGTGGTGGGGGACATAATTGCTGATTATTCTAATTCAATCTACTGCTATTGGCCTGAGTTATTTGTAACTCACTAAACTAATTTAAAGGTGCTTTGGACAGGAAACGGCCTAATAGAATTTTAAGTACAGTTATTCCTGGATATCTAAAGGATATCAGTTGGTATCTGAAGATGCCAAAATCCTCAAGTGCTCAATTTACATATGTAAAATAACTTAATATTTGACCTAACCAATGTACAGTACACGCTCCTGTGTACTTTAAATGGTCTGGAGATGAGTAAATACCCAACACAATGTAAGTGCTGGATAAATGGTCCCTGTTACCATACACTGTTACAATGTTTGGAAAACAAGAACAGAAAAAGGTCTATGTATGTCTATACAGCCTCAGGCTGGCTTCAAACTCTTATCCCCCTGCCTCAGCCTCCTAAGTGCTGGGATTACAGGTGTGTGGCCAACACATTTCAGTTCTCCTACCATGTTTTCTGTCAGATTTTGATTTCTATTTGCTATTTCATGCTGACTTCGTATGAAATTCATGTGTGGGGATAGTGTGGGGAGACCTGCAGGTATAGGGAGCCAAATAAACATGGTGTATTCAGCCAAGAGCCCAATGCACCCTCTCTGTGTCAAGACACAAGTCGTAGCGGATACAATCACTCAGGGCAGCCATGAAACACTGGGACACTCCCATGTATACTGATAACAGTGGGGTCATTCCATGTGCCCCAGGACTATAAAGTTAGTCCTGATCACACACAGTTACCCAAGGTCACTTGATACATCAGCTCCCACACCCAGGCCCTACACTACTGGAGGAAGGAAATGGCACCCTCCGGAAAAGTCGTACGTAGCACAAGCAATTGCCTCCCAAGTGGGCCAAGAAATACTAAGTGCCAAACCCCACCCAGCTTTCCCTCACACCCAGCTTCCTGACACCACATGAATGTTAGATTCCCATACTTCTGATTCTCAAAACTAATGTAAGCAGTAAAGGAGAAAGAGCAGGCCTGTGGCTCATGGCAGAGCCCTTGTTCAGCAGAGCAAGGCTCTGGGTCCATCAACAAAACAAGGAGGGAGGAAAAAACTAACTCACATGCCAATTTCATCTGGCACAGAAACTCTGTCAAAACTTTTCACATGTCCTTCCTCCTAGCCCGACAGACATCAAATCTCGCAACAATTCTTCTGGCGTGAGTTTAATGGGAAAAAGTTCAAAGATCTGGAATGGTTTCTCTTAAGTATCTGTTTGAAGGCCTCCCTGGATTTGCTGGAACTTCCTAGCACAACAAGGGCCGCGCCCCTGGTAGAGCCAAGCACACTGGACAGGAAAGAGGGGCTAGAGCACTCAGCCCTTGGCCTGTCTCCAAGCCCCACTCCCCACCCCAGATCCCAATTCCTATCCAGGTTGTCACCAGCTGCGTCTCAGGGGTTTCTAGGATCACTCGTGACAGTGACCGAGGGGCATGGGTGATCACCTGTACGTGGGACCCCAGCGCAGCAGCCAGGTTGGCTCTGAGTCGCTCCCATCCCTAGCCAGCAGCTTCCTCTAATGAAGCTGGAAGGATGCCATGTCACCAGAGGGCCAGGACCACAAGGCTACTAAGCCAGCCTCTTCAAGGGTCGCTGAGGGCACTGCACAACAGAGGGAACCCAAGCTGGGACCACAGGACTCTAGCTGCCTGCTATCCCCCGCCCTTGTCCCCAGCACCCCTTCTCCCCAAAGCCCTGCATCCCCAGAGGGCCAGGACCACAAGGCTACTAAGCCAGCCTCTTCAAGGGTCACTGAGGGCGCTGCACAACAGAGGGAACCCGAGCTGGGACCACAGGACTCTAGCTGCATGCTACCCCCGCCCTTGTCCCCAGCACCCCTTCTCCCCAGCGCCCTGCATCTCCAGCGCCCTGCATCCCCAGTGCCACAGCAAGCCCACAGCAGAGCATACCCCTGATTCTGTGTTTCCAGGCCAATAGCGAGCAGAGCAGAGAGGAAGAGGCACCGACCACGCCTGGGGCCTCAAATGCCTGAGGGGCGGGGAAGCAGGCGGAGTCTGCAGCCTAGCCACAGCCCTTAGGCAGGAGCATCCAACAGGGCTAAGTGAGTGCCTGAGTTCCTCCATCCTAGCCCCTCCTCTGGCTCCTGGCCAACCCGATGCAGATTGTGCAGCTGATCTTTCTGGTACTTTAATGCTATGGCTAACTCCAGGCTATAGGAATGTATGAGGTTACTACTCAGGCTGGAGTCTCTGGGTGGTTTCCTACAGCCTGTTTACTGTGCCTTTGTAGTAGACTGAATGACAGTCTTAGTTCACCAGAAATATACCAGTGTTTAGTGGATGGACATTAATGTGGCAGAGCAGAACAGAAGTTTAAAATGAGGGAGGAAAAGAAAAAAAGATTAAACTACTGGGGATGGAGCTAGAGCACCTGTTCATCAGGCACAGAAAAATAGAGGTGGTCAGGGTCTGTGCCAAGACTCCACTACTCTGTACTGGAAAAGTCAGACTTGGAAGTGCTGATATTTCATATAAATGAGAATGAAGACCCTGTCTGCCATCTTGCATTCCTTCTAGGAAGCCAGTCAGTCGCCTGGTGGGGAGAATGCTGGTCAGTTTTAAACCTCTAAGGACAGGTCAACTCTAGAAACATCAGACCGTTACTCCAAAACTAGGGTTCCCAACAATGACCATGTTGTTACTTATATTGGATGTTTCCTATGGAGGTTGTCCTGATTTGCAGAATGGTAACCAGCACCCTTGGCCCCTCTACCTAGTATATGTCGGTAAAAAAGCAGGAGGCAACCCTAGCTGTAAATTTTCATGTGTGAAGTTCTGAAACAAGGGAATTCTCAGATATCTTACTATTCCTCCTCCTCATCCTTCATTCACTCCACTCCAGGTTTTGTTGTTGTTGTTTTGATTGTTTGTTTTTCGGTTTTTAGATTTGTGTGTGTGTGTGTGTGTGTGTGTGTGTGTGTGTGTGTGTGTTGGGGTGTTTTAGAGCTATCTCTAATATGAAACAGAGATCTTCCTTATTCTTTCCCCAGCAGTACAGTATTCCTTTGCATACAGTGGACTAAGTCCTAGACTTGAGGTTTTCCAATCCACTACATGTGGTGGGGGCAGCCTACGTGCATCTGAAGACAGCAGAAGTGTCAGGTGACCCTCTTAGCCTCCTTACCATTACCATAGCTATAACTACCTGCCTATTTTATTGTCAAGTCTGTGGGCCATGGCGTTCTGTAGGTCACCCAGCAACTCTGCTTCATGATGCCCAGCGGTCATGTCACAGCACAGGAAATGCCTCCACTATGGCTGGAGGAGTGGTTCTGATTCAGTAAATTACCTTAAGAAATGATTCCAGATTCTGTGGGTTAATAATGAAGGGGCTCAGCATCTTCCCAGAAAGACTCCTCAACATGAGGCTGCTTAATGCACGCCTGTCACATTTTCTGGTGTGTATTCTGCTGTATTGTCATGAGAGAAAGGTGACAGTCAAAAGGCGCCAGTTTTTACAGGACGTGATAGAAGTGCACAGTTGGTGATCTACTCCAATGGGTAAGCAATGCTGGTGTTAATGCGACCAAGGCCTGGGATTCAGTTGTCTACTGTGCCCGCACTGAGCACCACTAGAAATGCTTCTAGAACCTTTTTCCCGTCTCTTAAGGGAATTCCTGGGGGACAGGAGTGGGCAGGTGCTGGGAATCTTCCCCACCCCCACCTCCCACCAGTAATTGTACTCAGAGCCTCTGTAGGCTAAGCCCACACTCTGTCACTGATCTCCCTCTCCCACCCAGCTCTCTGGGCTAGCAATTTTTTATAAAGCCTGGCAAGTCAGTCTCTAGAGCCTGATGGTGAATATAAAGGTCACTGTTAGCCATCACTCACAGGTCTTCTATATTTTCTCCTCTTTCCTCTCTTCTCTTCCTCATTTAATGAAGAACTAACTGTGCCTATCTCTAGTAGACAGCCTCAGCCCTGTGGACCCTGGATGGTACAGGAAAAAGAACAAAAAATGAGCAGAAGGTTATCAGTGACTCATTGGTCTCCTGGGTTTCTCACTTTTCCAAGGGGGTTTTCAGAGCCTGAGTCTCCACCCACAGCAAATGCCCAGGCCTTTGTACTGGAAGCTTCTACATATCAGTGTAGGTGGAAGATGGATGGATGCATGAGGGCAAGGCCACTGTGAGGATGGAGAAGTTCAGAAGGCAAGGAAGGGTGATGCAGCTCAGTGATAAGTTCCTGTGTGCCATACGTAAGATCCAAGTTTCAATCATTTGCAACACATACACACAAACACATACACACACACACACACACAGAGAGAGAGATAGACAAAGACAAAAGGACAGAGAGCAGGAGAGAGAGAGAGAGAGAGAGAGAGAGAGAGAGAGAGAGAGAGAGAGAGAGAGAGAGAAGAGGCACCACAATGAACTTAGTCAAAACAAAACATTATTTTAAAAATCCAGGTACAACCCTAAATGGAGAGTATGGTGAAGACCAAGGGGGATCTCTCCTAGCATCCTGCCTAGAACCTTCTGGTACTATGAAAGCTACCCAACATGGAGGAGCCTTCCAGATCAGTATCAGCGTGATTTCTTCAAGCTGTGTGACCAAACTGTGTGGTGACTTCAGCAATACAATCTTCCCATTGAGTTCTGGTGGGCAACCAGGAGCAATGGCAACAGCATGTATTTTTTTAAGGTCCCTAGGACCTCCCTACCTAGCAGCTCCAAGGAAAGTATCCCATACCTAGCACGAGCTTTCTGTTTGATAACCTGTGACCTCCGGAGAAAGAAAGAATGTAGGAGCCAGAGGTTCAGAGGAATGCTGTAACCCAGTGTCTTCTGGACACAACAGAGCCATTGGATCTACGAACTCAGCTCATCTACCTGTACAAGACAGAGCCAGTCAACACTCCAGTGTGGATGAGAAAAGAACTTAGGAAGAACCACTGCTAGGGGAGGGAGAGTCAGGGGTGTTGCACCTGGAAGACTGCCTATGAGCTAAAGGCCAACCCTACACCCAGGTGCACATGGATAGCACTCACTGCACCCAGTGGGTCATCTTTAAAAGAAAGGAAGGAAGGAAGAAAAGAAGGAGGAAATGAAGTTGGGAGGAAATGGGGAGAAGAATCCAGCAGGACTTGGAGGGAATATGAATGAAATTTTCAAAGAATAAACTTTGGAATATTATACTAAAAGCAAAAATAAATAAAAAGAAAAGAAGAGTTAAAAGGTGTGGCAGCACATACAGCTGAGTGGTAGAGAGTGTGCAATGCATGCTGGGTTCCTTCATCAGCATCTTTAGAAGGCAGACAGCAAACTGGGTGGAGTCAGGCCTGGACAGCCATGAAGAGGAAGCAAACAGCACTCAAGCAGCAGCTTGAAGAACTGGAGGGAGACAGCCAACCAGAGCCGGAAGGGGCTGGAAGGACTGTGTTGAAGGTCACATCGGGGTGTAGTGTATCATCTGCCCTTTGAATTGTGACAATCAGAAACAGCTAGCAAAATACTAGGAAATATAGAAATTGTCTGATAAAACAGAAAACCCAAACTGGAAAACGGTTTTCTCAAGAGCACAGCAGTGGTGCTGCTGTTCTTTCTCTTTAAGTTTTCTTTTGTTTTTAATCAGCCTCCTATTCCAGGGCTCAGATGACATTTGCACTCCCCAGCTCAACACAGTAGCAGAGCACCTGGAAGACAGGTGCCCAGAAGGGGCAGGGCCATGAGGTTTGCAGGTTCCACTGTGCCAGAAACCTGGAAGACGGTTTTCATGACCTGAGTTTCAATTGTCTCTTCACTATTGAAAGTATTCTCTTGTATTTAAAACTTAAATTTTAGAATCTTGTTACCTGGAGATCTTTTTTAAAGAACACCTGGTCATAAGAGTTCAAGAACTCTAAACCAAACCTACGTGAGTCCTGCTGCTTCTCCAGCTTTTTCTTACTCACATTTTAGCAAAACAATTCATTTGGAGGTCACGTATCCACACATTTTTTTATTTGTCTCCATCTAGCTTTGCATGTTTTTTGTTTGTTTGCTGATTTGGTTACAGTTTTAAATAGTCTTCCACTCACTCTGTCTGGAAGTCACTATGGAGTTCAAGCTGACCTTAGTCTCATAACAATATTTCTGCCAGCCTTCCAAATGCTGGGCTTACAGACATGAACTACCATGACCAGTGGGGAGGGCACAGCCTGTGGGCTGTAAGGCACTCAGCAGTCAGGCTGTCTACACAAGATTCGCCTCTCAAATATCCTTGGCTTACTCACACAAACATTCCTAATAATACTACGCTAATGTACAAGTGAAGCAGACATCTCACCAGGCAGGCAACAGTTGGTTAGGCAGGAAATGCTGCTGCAGGGTTCTACTGGGGAATCTCCAGTGAGGACGCTTCAGATGCTTGCAGGCTTGACCCACATTCACAGAGAAGTCCTTCAGTTGCGGCAGGCTGGCAGGATGGCCCTAGTGGAGATTGTAAGAGGTCCATGAGAGTATAGGCCAGTGGCTGGCACTTACAAGTGGTCTGTGTGAGCCCAGCAACAGCGCTGGGAGTTCAAGTCACTGAAGCAACAGCCATGCCCAGTCTCAAGCCCTCTTGCTGCTTAGTATCAACACAGATGCTGGGGAAGCCTAGAGACCATTCCCAAAGTTCCAACTTTTATATCATTTCACTGAGCAGTAGATTTATGCTGTCAGGGCTCATATGGCATGGATCATTAGCTGGTTCTTGGCTAGGGTGGTATCTGAGCTGCAGGGTGACTAACCTTGCTTCTGAGCTCTCAACAGAGCTGCATGGCAAGCTTAAACATGTTATTCCAAGTCACATGAGATGGTTTTAACTATGTTCCTAACACCAAGCCAGTTGTCTTTTCTGGGACAGGGTCTTGCTGTCTCAGACTGGCCTTGAAATAGCAAGCCTTCTGTCTTAGCCATTCAAGTACTCCTCACATCAACTGACTTAAATGAGACTCTCCCTCATAGACATGCCATCGGATTTCAGGAGAGGTCTAGGTACCAATTGTCAGTGTGACTGTCAGATACATATAGCTGGAAGTCACAGGCCTCAGTGAGGTTTTCTCAGGGAGGGAAAGGATTCCCATGAATGCCAATACACAGGGCAAATGGAGAGAAAACAGCTAGAAGCTGACTAGGTGAGGGCAGAGGGACCTGAAAAGACAGGGAAATCTGTTATTAAGGACAAAAAGAGGGGCTAGTTCTAAATAAGGACCTGAGTGGTTTGGGGCCATGAGGAATTCCTGTAGGACAGAAGTGGGTGTCCAGAGTTGAGCACAGTGGCCTTCAAAAAGAAGGGGAAGGGGAGAGAGGAGCAGTTTGTTCTTCTTGGAGGACAGTGAGGAGGCAGAGGTGTGAGTGGATTTTACAGGGTGACAAATGGGAGGGAAGTAGAGTCAGATGCTCAGATTCTCTGTGAACAGGCCTGAAGCACCAGGGTTGGGGCTGGTGTGGCCTGGTCTACAGGCCCATGAGCTGGAGAATCTGGGCTGGGCTTCCCCAGCAGGTGCTGGAGGGGTAGCCTGGGCATTTGAGAATTTTCAGCAGAGGTGGAGTCAGAGATGACAGAGCCTCTCACTGAGACACCTGGAGGACGACACTGGTGAGGACAGAGTGAACTGAGTCACCAAGATGACCTCAGGAGTAGGCAGGGAAGAGCTGAGCCAGATGGAAAGAGAATGGTCAGACCCTGAAGGCAAAGTGCACACCCCAGTGGCCTGCCCCCATGGAGTCCTGGGCTTCCTAGGGCTCATTGGCATCTTCCTGGAGGTGTAGAAGTTAGGGAAGATTTCAGGCCTTCAGCTGCTGCTCACTCCCAGAGTGTCCATTCCTTCCAAGGAATGGGCGCAGAGCCTAGCATGGCAGGAGCCATCCCTCCATGCCCACCTGCCTCAGCCAGAAGGGAATTCATGACCAGGAGTCCCTATCCCCATGTCTCATAGATGAGCTCTGGACAGCTCTCACACACCAGTCAGCCAAGACCACAAGACCTGGGACACAGGACTCCTGGTCACGAGCATCCTTCAGTGTGAGGGAATGGAGCCTGGACTGGAGCCTGGGGGACCACAGGGCTGGGGACAGGGGGTAAAGTTGGGGATTAGAATCTCATGAGAGTTGAGACCAGACAGGACAAGGCTGTAAGGACTGGACAGAGACTGGGAAGCTAGCTAAGGGCTGAGACTGCATTGGTGAGAGAAGAGGATCCTTAGTTAAACCACCGGCCCTGGTGCAGTGTGAGGCCGGTGAGGAGAAGGCTGGGTTTAGAAAAAAGTCATGAGATTCCTGTCATACCCTGAGGCAACCAGTCTGCTAGTTCTGAGCCCAACTGCTTCTTTCTTCCTTCCCCAGCTCTAGTGGGATGTAGCATTAGCCATTCATCCTGTTTCCACAAGAAAGTGCCCGACAGCACAGAGGGCCAAGGCTCCTGGCATCAGTCCCCCAACACTGGAGCAGCACCTCATCTGGGGTAGGTGGGAGGAAGATCAGGCCCAAGAGGCTTGAAACTCCAGGAGGAGCCATGGCTTGTGCTCAGGAAGACGGCGCTTGCTGTCCAACAACCCCAGGCCAGGCTGCATAGGTGCTTTCATTGACCGAGTCTGTGCGCCGTTATTTCCCATTTCCTCTTCACACCAGCGCCCCCACCTTAAAGGACACCCCCATGGTCTATTACCACTTTCCTGACATCCATGAGTACTTCAATTTAAATACACATATTCAAAGATTCAAATTTAGCATCCACATATAAGAGAGAACATACGAAGTTTGTTTTTCTGTATTTAGGTTATCTCCCTCCAAATGATTATTTCCTTCTTCATCCATTTGTCTACAAATTTCTTAATTTCATTATTATGAACATCTGAATAATATTCCATTGTGTAAGTGCACCACATTGTTTATTATGCTTTCATCAGTTGGTGGGCTCTAGGCTATTTCCATTTCCTGGCTATTGTGAATGGAGTAGCAGTGAGCATAGATGAGATAGTATCTAACTAGTAAGATACAGTGTTTTGGGGTCTATGCCCAAGAGCAGTATAGTTAGATCATTTGGTAGATTTATTTCTAGATTTTTAAGGAAACTTCACACTGATTTCCACACTGCCTGTACCAGTTTGCACTCCCATCAACAGTGAATAGTGTTCCCCTGTCCCACATCTACAGCAACATTTATTGTCAATTGGTTTTTGGTGTTTTGTTTTGTTTTGTTTTTTGGTCTTAGCCATTCTGACTGGGGTAAGATGACATCTCAAAGCAGTTTTAATTTGCACTTTCCTGATAGTAAAGAATTGTGAACATTTAACAGAAAAATTTCTCAATTGCTGGGGGATGTATTTCTATATGCTGTGAATATGTGTGGATAATAAATAAAGCTTCACTGGAGGAGTCAAGTAACCATGGCAATGCCCATTTTCAAGGTTCCTGGTGTAAGACTGAGACCTAAAGTCAGGGGCACAGTGCATGGAGAGACAAGCTGCAGAGATCTTCAGAGGGTCAGGTCTTACCAAATAGACTAGCAAGAGAGGACTTGGCATCATAGCTTAGGTAGCTTTGTGTTAATAACCTTGGTTAGAATTGGCATTGTGTTTTATTCTGCTTTGTGTTAATAACCTTGATTAGACATCTGCACCTCTAACCTTGTGCATCTCTGTAAAGTTTTTAACTTATGATCCATTTACAGAAACATTCAGTCTAGTTTGAAACTGCTCTGAGGTTTTAAATTAGCAAAATGTATGTAACTTGTCTTAGACAGGGGAGAATTGTTATTTTCTTATGTTAGTCTGAGTTGAAGGAAAAAGACACACCTTTAAGTTCTACAGTCCTCCAGGGACAATAGATCTAATTGTGAAGCATATCCTAGTATATTTGCTATAGATCAAAATTATACAGATTAGTGAGAAGTCATCTTCCTGACCATCCATGGATATATGTGACCAACAGATGGAATATATACATGAGATAATGCATGAGAAAACACCCATAGCTGTTCTTAGAGAAGAAATGAAATGGCACATGAGAGAAATTACAGACAGGAGCAACTGATCATTTACAGTCAGTAACTCCATGTCCTTGGCAGGTGGGGCACCCCATCAGAGAGCATTGTGGGTCTACCTGCTAAATATTAGTTGTCACCTGCTGTATACTCCCATGGCCTCTTGCTACCAGCAGCTCTCAGCACCTCCCTACTACTACCTGTGCATCTCTCTATCTGTCTTTTAGATGTCATCTGACTCTCTATGATTACTTTCTGTCAACTAGTTGCTAGCTCTGCCTCCTGACCCAAGGTTCATATGTTTAATTAACTCCAATACAAACTCGGGGTTCATAGTGTTATATATCCCACAACAGACACGATTGGTGAGAAAACAAAATTTATTTTGAAATGGCTCTTAAGGACTCACAGAATTTAGCTATTACAATTGGTTGTGGAGAAATACAATACTCTACAAAAGCATAATTTCTGCAAAGAGAACATGTAGTAATCCAAGGTAGTTCTCATGAGAGACAAGTTGAGAGAAAGTGGTAAAGGTCAGCAGTTAGAAGACCACACTGTCCACACCTGTCCCCAATCCTAACACAGTGATGGGCACATACCTGGTGAGTGGTGGACAGTAAAGCAAAATGAAGCTAAAATGTGCATTAAGGAGCAATCACTAGTCAACTGCAGTAGCTGTCATCATCCACAAAAGCATTTACTATGATGCAAACAGGTTAAGGCAAGTGATGGGGAGAGTTGAGGAGCCAGGAAAGCACAGCATGTGGAGCTGGCATGCTTGTCTGTGCCGTGAGGGGGCGTTTATTTAGGGTCACCCTAGAGAACTTTGTAGGTTCACTTGTGGGAATTGTTTGCCTCCATTGTTGTTTACACAACAGGAAACCCAACCACTCTGTGATCCTGTGACCTGGCAAAGGGCAATGATGAATGTCAGGATAGGAGAGAGGAATGTGGGCATCATAAGATCAGGCTGCCAGGAGGAAAGTGCCCTCATCTTGGAACATGGGTTCAACCTATATGTCCATCCTCACAGGGTTGTAAGAGCTGTGAAGATGCTGAATAGAGAACTGTTTCCCACATAGTAAATGTGTCTTTACGGAGAAGAGAACCTGCCACAGAACAGGAGGGTGTTGGTTTCATTGTGCCTGATGAAGAAAAGGAAGGGGTGGTCAGCACAAAACCTTAGGTCACCACGAGATGAATCACAGCTTATATTTACCATGGTGGAGGCTGCAGCCTCGGTGCCTTCTTCATTCACCTCCACAACACTCTTGTGAACACACTCAGACACACACAGGTTTCTCTCCAGAGACATTCCGGATAAGTCAGCTTTGCCCCCTTGGAAGACATCCACCATTCCCAAGTGCTGAAACACAGACTTCATGTCATAATTCTCTTGCAGTTTAAATTTTGGAAGAAGAACCGCTGCTCTAGTCCTCCTCATAAAGTCTGGTTTGGTCCAGGATGTTAACTTCTCAAAAGTGAGATTGTCTTCCACCTGACAAAGCAAAATTAGAGACTTTCAGATTCACAGCTGAGGTCTTAACTCAGAGGCTCATAGACATTTCCCACTCACATTACCCTCCATCATTCTATAGGGGCACTGAATATTCACATGGCCAGACAGTGTGAGGGTCCCACCATCCTCCGAGCTTGTATGTGGCTTCACTGATGGGCATGGAAGAGAAGTAGCCGATGGTTGGGAAGATCTGGCTGTCCTCTCCTGAATCATTTCTGAGACATCTTTTATTCCAAGCCCTGGTGATTATGGTTTGGGTTGTGTTTGCTTTTGTTTTCTTGATCTAGACTTAGTTTTGAAGATAGTACATCATTGCAGCTGTTTTTAAAAAGTGGGGGGGGGGGGAGAAAGGACTTTTGGTGTGAGCCACACCAGAACGAAGGTCTATCCAGGGTTGGATTCTATGCATTTTGTGGCCTACTGTGGCTTTTATGTGAAATTTCCTCCAAAGGCTCACATACTGAACCATTATTCTGAAGCTGGCAGCAACATTTAGTGGGGCATCTATAATTTAGACATGAGGGGGTCTAGCAGAATGAGGAAGTAGTTACAGGAGGTGTACCTATGAAGGTCATCCTTGGTCCTTTGTCCCTTCTCCTTTCTCTGCTTCCTGTTTACTGAAAGGTCTGTAGTCTCTGTCATTATGGAAACCATTGATGGGGACAGGTAGCTTGAAATGAACCCTCTGAATCTGTGATCCAACGTAAATCCTTCCTATTCTGGGTAATTCATGTCAGGCATTTTGTCAGTGACAAAACACTAACACCATAGATGCCACAGTGAGGAAGCTGGATGGGAAGAGCCAGAGGAGCTATTGTGCCTACAAAGATCCCTTAGGTCATGCATACTCCATGGCCCACTGTTCAGAAGATGGCTGGCACACTGTGGGGTACCCTGCTGCAAGGAAGACCAAGATGTGTCATAATGCTCTGCCTGACTCTGTCCTCCTCAGCTGCATCCCTCCTCTTCCTCTTGGTTTGGGTAAAATGCAATATGTTTTCTGTCTATTTTGTGTTCTCAGATACTAAAAGAAAATACTAAGGAAGGTCATGATATGGGTTATCTTTATTTTGGGTGGCTATATACCAAGCCAATGTGTAGAGTTCATTGTCTGAGTTGTCTTCATTTTATCCTATCAGATAGCCATCTCCATTTAGTGATGAAGTTATGTTCTGTGTCAAGGTCACACAACCCACAATCGGAGTCTCAGACACAGCTTTGACCCAAAGACCAGCACCTGTACACAGCTCTAAGCTGGGTACCATCTACTCAGATGGCAGTTGCTAATCTGCAAACACTGCTTTCTGTTCTAATGAGAATGGACACTGGATTCTTCTCAGGGACATTGAGAGAGGTGCCTCACCTTGCTGAGGTCCACACCATCAACTGGGATCAGGACCATCAAGCTCAGCTCCATGCCATCGTAGGGTATCACCAGCACCTGTGCCTGAACTTCTTCCACATAGGCGAGGTTAAATACGCCTTTCTGATACATCATCTGCACTGGTCTTTTCTCCCTCTGAACAGAAGATTCCAGAACATAAAAGATATTATTGAGAGAGGTCAGAAGGTTTCCAAATGAGTGGAATTTAATAGCAGAAGTGTTTTTAGCACTCACAATGAAAATACTATTCATGGTACAGTGAACGCTTAGTCAATATCTACCAGTCTCTTCCTGCTTTCATAAAAATAGTAGAGTGCAAGCAAATATGGACTGTTGTAGATAGGATTCTACAGTTGTGATGAAACACCATCACCAAAACCGACTTGTGAAGGGAAGAGTTTACTTCATCTTACAACTCTCAGGTCACATTCCATCACTGAAGCAATTCATCAGGAACTCAGGTAAAAGCCATGAAGAATGCTACTTATTGACTTGTTTCCCACTGATTTCTCAATCTGCTTTCTTACATAGCTCAAGACTATCTTCCCAGGGTTGGCACTACCCACAATGTGCTGGGCCCATACCAATCATGAATCAAGAAAATGTCCAACAGACTTGCCTCTAGGCCAGTCTTACGGAGGCAGTTTCTCAGTGCAAAGTCCTTCTTTTCCAATGGCTCTAGCTTGTCTCAAGTTGAAAAAACAACAACCTGGACAGGGATTAACTCAGGAAAGATGATGTGTCATCCAGCAACAAATGTGCATTTCAAATATTAATATTTTTAAGTCCTGCTTGGGTCTAAAATGTTCCACAAAGGCTCATGATCCAAAGCCTTTGTCCACAGGGTAGCACCATTGGGAGCTGGACAAACCTTTAGGAGGTAGGGCCTAATGGGAGAAAGATAAGTATTGATTAGGGAACCCCTGAAGAAAATACTTGTCCTACAACCTCTTCCTGTTTCTCTCTTTTGCTTCCTGACTGCTGTGAGGTGAACAAGCCCCCACCATGCATTTCCTCCATGCTGTAGTACATCACCACAACCCAGAGTGATTGGACCAACTGACCCAGACTGAAACTTCTGGAACCATGAGCCCAATTAAATATTTCCTACTTTAATTTGGTTATCTCACAGGGTTTGCTATGCTAATGGAAAGATGACCACCAGCACACCAGAAATAGAGTTTCCACCATTTAATATTGTCAACCATTATATCTAAGGCAACAGCAAAAGCAATTGTAAATAACAGAAAAGCTCTCATAAACTAGACGGAGATATTTTCATAGTGGTATAAATGGGACTACAGACAGATATATCCTCTTAGAAAACAGCCTGGAAACAGGAGCACACATGCTCAGAGGTTCGCGATGGGTCACAACCTTATAACCCACCACAGAGCAGAGAGCTCTAGATCACAGACACTCACAGGCTAGGGCAGAGCTCCATCCTGATAGTCCATTAGCGAGAAGGAAAATCCCAGTTAAATGGCAACAAATTGGGGACCCTCTGGACTGATCTCCATGCATTTTAGTGATGCATTACAGTCTGATGACCCATCACAGGTAGACAGTTTTTGCCAACCCTTTAAAAGTTAGGGGCTATCTGGACAGAATCTCATGAATATTTCTATGATTAATCCAGTTTTTTCTGTTATGATAGTCCAGAGGTATTTTTTAAACACAGAAGTGGGATGACCATCTGGGAAGATTTTAATTACAGTGGTACATTAAACATAAAATTTTGCTACAGACCACCCATAATGAAGATTAAATTACCCAATAAAAAGACTCATTCTTTTACAAAGTTTTTTAAAGCACCCATAATAAAAAGCATAGCAAGGAGTTTATCATTCATGATATTCCAAACCACATCAAATTATATTTTATAGGTATAGGGCAAACAATTCTAATATCTACTTTAATTCAAATTATACTTGAATTAAGACTGAAATATTAATCACTCAGTTTCAATATTAGAAAGTGATAAAAACTGTTTAATAATGATAAATTGTGCAATAATTTTACATGATTATTTTAATTAAAAATTACTCTGTTATATAAGTATTCATATGTTACTTTCTACTTTGCCTCATGTTCCATACATATAATATACTATGTTAGCAGCTTAGTTTTGCTGTTCTAGAACATAAGGAAAATTTAATTTCTAAAATGAAGTAAGAACAATGGTTTTAGAGATATTGTCAGAAGCAGTAAGAGCCACCAACAGGATATAAAATAACACAGGGCATAAGTACTCTTCATTCCTATCATTTTCTACAGAGTTTAACCTTCTGTTCAGAAATATACGTTTCTGTGATTTTCTGTGATTTCCTGTTCTCTTTCTATCTGCACTGAGGACCAAGCCCAGCACCCACACAGGACATGTGATCTCTACCACTGAGCCCCAAAGCTACACATTCACAATCACACCCTTGCACGCAATCTCATAATACTGTCACGAACCTTTGCACACTGTTCCTTACCTGGTTTATTTTAAAGGGCATTTCCCTTGTGCGTTCTTTGTCAAACTCTTTTTGCCACTTTCCTTTGAAATATAAGGCATTGACAAGAACCAGCCTGGTCTCAGAATCAACTGAGCCACCCGACAGCAACTCTGGAATTTTCCCTTTTGAGGAAGCAGAGATTCATTTAGGCTCATGTTATACACGTGTGAGAAATGAACTGACATCTGGGCAGGTCCAAGCAGCATGCATTCAAGTTTGTGGAATGTGGATAAACATATTTAAAAAATCAAAACAACATACAAACACCCATTGTTGACTTGATGTCATGCACACTGGAAGAGCATGGCTAATGTGTGGATACTGAAAAACTTCCAAGTCTCTCAAGGAAAGCAGGTTTGGGAAAAGCAGAAAAAGTAACTCTGGGATGAAAAACAAAGAAGCAGGAAATGTGGAAAAGGTCACAGGGCACCAGAGTTTCCACCTGGGTGCTAATGCTGGTTGTCATCTTGATCGGGTCTGGAATCAACCAAGAGACATGTCTCTGGGCAGGTCTGTGAGGACAATTCCCAGAAAGAGTAACTAATGGAGAGGACGCTCTTCCAAGGAACCAAAGGCTTCCTGTGCTGCCCTGATATAAGGACTGAGAAGGAAGCAGCACTGTTTGGTCTGCCTGCCTCAGTCCCTGCTGGTGAGTGCATCGACACTGTTCACATCTCTGCAACTGCGATTTTCAGCTGACACTGGAGCCCATATGGACTAAGACTAGTGACTCTCCAGAGACATCTAGGCTTTTCATTACCAACTGACTGTTAAGGTCTCCAGCCTCATAAACTGGGCAGCTACCAGATTCTCAGCCTGTCCATAAGCCAATGATCAGTAGCTGATTACTTAGCCTGTATTGTGTGTGCCATTCTATTAAATCCCCTTAGTCAAATTCTGTTCCTCTAGAGCACTCTGACTAATACACTACTGTGAAATACAGCATCTCATCTAGTACTCTGTCATCATGCCCGACTCTACATACCACAGTATGTCAGACACTCAAGTACAGATACTAGTTTGGAGGATGTATTACTATTCTGCACTTCAGAGTCTCATCCATTCCTAGAGGAGATAATGCAGGTAGAAGGACACATTCTCTTCTTCTCTATTAAGGAGTATCCTTTCAATGATCAAGACAATCCTTGCTAATTTATGACATCAAGAGTACACAAGAAGTAAGGACTCCAAAAAAACTTCACAAACAATTGCTGAGATGTTAAGAAAATATTCTCATTCTATTCTCTCTCTCTCTCTCTCTCTCTCTCTCTCTCTCTCTCTCTCTCTCTCTCTCTCAGCAGAAATAGGAATGTACCTAGTGTTACAGAGGCATCTGAATGGTTTAATTATCAAACAATTATCTCAATGATCTCCATGACCAATGAACATGTAATCTCTAAAAACAAACAAACAAACAAACAAACAACTAAGTTCAACCCCCATTAGGCCAATGTAACTGAGCAGCCCTGACAGAGGAAATCAAGTCTAGTTTCATCAAATGTAAGTAAGGGATCTGTGGTGGTAGTGTGTCCCCCAAAATATTGTGTACCCTAATAAATTTATCTGGGGTCAGAGAACAGATAGCCACTAGACACAAAGGCTAGAAAATGGTGGTACTCACACCTTTAATCCTAGCACTCCAGAGGTAGAAATCCCTCTGGATCTCTGTGAGTTCAAGGCCACATTGGAAACAGCCAGGCATGGTGACACATGCCTTTAATCCCAGAAAGCGAGCCTTTAATCCCAGGGAGTGATGGTAGAAAGGAAAGATATATAAGGCGTGAAGACCAGAAACAAGAAGCATTTGGCTGGTTAAGCATTTGGCTGGTTAAGCTTTCAGGCTTTTGAGCAGCAATTCAGCTGAGACCCATTCTGGATGAAGACTCAGAGGCCTCCAGTCTGAGGTACAAGACCAGCTGAGGATCTGGCGAGGTGAGGTAGCTGTGGCTTGTTCTGTCTCTCTGGTCTACCAGCATTCACCCCAATAACTGGCCTCAGGTTTGATTTTACTAATAAGAACTTTTAAGATTCATGCTATAGGGATCTGATGCAGGAAATGTGGAAGCAGAAACAGAACTCCTCTTCAGAGGTAAAGGTGGTGTATGACTGAGGCAACAAAGACAGTAGGAGAATCCATCCCAAGGGCAAGATTATGGCCAAGGTCTACCCATGCATCTCCATCTCAGAGATGGTGGAGTCACCTGGCCTGCCAACTGCAGGCCACCCCTGTCTTCTAATGCAATCTGTTAGACTGGAAATCAGGCCCATAAGTTCTCAGGACATTTGTATCAGTCCCTCTCTCCTAGAGAAATACATAAAGAACTCTGTTTTTAAAGTCTGAATGTCTGAGTAAAATCTCCATGAATTCACTGAGGTCTAAATTATACCATGTGACCTAGCTGGTCTGTATCTCGTTGACTCTCGGAAATAACATTGAGATTAGTCAGTGGGGGAAGAAGGGAAGTTAAGAGAAAGGAGAGGGAAGAGGAGGGAGGGGTGGAAGAAAAAGGACAAGAATGTGGGGTGTGAAATAACTTGAAATCCTGACCTTCAGTCTGTTTGGAGACCCACGTGTTTATGTGTTTCCGGGACTCCTCTGCTGCTTTGACAAAGGACAGCTGCTCCAGCTCTGAGTGGTAGAACTGAAGACAGGACTCCTTAAAGGTCTGGAGAGAAATATGTTCAGTGAGGTAACATTGCAAAATATAGTGTCAGCAAGCTTCCCAAACTTTTGATACTGTGGCATTAAAAAAAAACAACAACAACCAAACTTAAAATGGGCGTGTATATCACTTTAAAGAACAAACATCTTTTTGTTCTAGGCCTTTGTAAGTGAGAATAAACAGACATGAATAAATTAAAAATTACATGAATAAATAAAAATAAAAATATTTCTGATTTGAAATATTTCAAGATATCAATACAGAACTGTCATCTTTGGGCAAGATTCAGGAGTTGAGTCTCACTATGTAGCCCAGGCTGGCCTAGAACTCACTACCTTCTTGTCTCAGTCTTCTAAGTGCAGGTAATAGAAGTGTAAACAATGACAATGACTAGAACTTGATCCTTAAATTTCCCAAGTTTTCTAGGGTCCTTCAATAGAGATCTATAGCAACAAGTATTTGACTACAATTGACATCATTCTACTGATACAACTTACTGTGAGAAATTCACAAGTGCTCTCTGCAAAGAGCCTGTTGGCTGTTCTAAGCGAGTACTTTCTGTTGGGCTTGTTCAGGTTACTGAGCAGCCCCTGGAAGCCTTGATGAACGTCTTTCTCTGTGTTTAAACCAAGTGCCTGTGAAGGAAAAGAATAAAATATTATGAACTCAGTGATGAGATGTTGTGGTTGTAAATATAATTTTCAAGCTGAAGAGTTACTCAGGTAGTGAGGTAATGGAGGCTCTGATGCGAAGTAGGTTGGTATTGAAACAAATAAAAGCAGAAATTAGCTTTCCTTGCTAATGAATAATTACAAGTCTATTACTCTAAAAATAATATAGGTCTTAGCAACCCATGCCTCAAATAATTTCAACATCTTTCTTTTCCATTGCAATACTTGGGACTGACCCTAGCTCTAAACAAATGCTGAGCAAGAGTTTACCAGCCCCACCACTGAGTTATGCTCATAATGCCTCCCCTTCAACTTTGATAAAACTTTTCATTTGAAACTAAATTGCCTTGGCTAGCCTTGGACTTGGAATCCTTCTGTCTCACTCACCTTAGTAGCTGGAATTAAAGCCCTGTGCCACATGGCTAGCATGAATCTATCTGTGCACCATTTTCTAGGTAAGTCTGGTCAAAATTTTGAGAGTTCCTCCAAGTTATTATTCTGGAAAGCTCACTGCCCTGAAAGAAGTCCTGAGGTAGGGGTCAGGGTAGAGAGATGGCTCAGCAGTTAAGAGCACTGGCTGTATTTCCAGAGGTTCAATTTCCAGCACCCACATGGAAGCGCACAGCTGTCTGAAACTCCTGTTCCAGGGACTTTCAGATCCTTGTACAGACGTATATGTGGGCAAAACATCAATGTACATAAATTAAAAAGAATTTTATTAAAGAAGGAGGTCTCACAGGATTAGACTGGCTTCTATCCTCTTTAGCCCCTGCCCCATGAAACAGTGTGTTCATATTCATACCCTCCCTTCTCAGCAACTCTTAGGCAAGTGAAGCAGGTGTGGGGTGACAGACAGCTTACCTGAGACATCTGGACTGCAGTGTCTCCCTTCGCCCCCAAGAGGACCATAGCTAGAGCAGAGGAGATGCTCACAGGAGAATAACAAACATTTTCCGAAGGGTTGCTTTCACAGAGCATCTTTAAAAGGTGGATGGCAAAGTTGCCATTTGCTTCAGACAGAGTATTCATGATGCAGAGTCTGGAGACAAAGGAGAAATGGTACTCAACATACACTGAAGGTTCATTGATCTGACTCAGGGGAATCTGGGACCCTATTCTTGGTTCTCATTCAAAGCTCAAAAGTACTTAAAATTGGACTTTAAAATTTATTCTTGGTCACAGTCCTTCCAATCTTAGGATTATTATCTAAGTGTGGTCATGGCAGCAGACCAAACTAGCGTCTGTGGCATCTGCATAGGTAGAGGTCAGATCATCAGGACTGCACACAGGACTCTGCTGAGAGAGGGGGCCTCTAGTCTCCTTCCATACACACCAGCTCCTCTCTCTGAAGATGGTGGCCTGGAGGATAAATAGGAGGAGGAGGAAAAGAGGAAGGGAAGAAGAAAACAGACATGAGCATCCAGGTCCTCTAGCCTGGCTTAGGCAAAGCTGCATTCTGGGTCTGCCTGTGAAGACTCCTCTGAGATATCCAGGTGTGCATTAGACAGAGTCCCTGCATTTGCAGCTGCTACAGGACAGACATGGAGATGCTGAATGAGACCCAAAGACAGGCTGGTGTCACCAGCTCTGCTGTGGAGCAGGGAGCATCCACCTGCAGTGGCTGCTCAGGAGGCCTTGATCAGGCAATGGCACCAGGCTGTTTCTCTGTGGAGCATACCTCACTCCCAGATGAATGGACAGCTTGGTCCAGACTAAGTGACTGCTCCTAACAACTTACCTCAAATCTGAGTCCCTGCACATCCCATGGCTGTGCTCTGACTGTCATATGACCTTTGAACATTGGAAGTGTGTTCCCAAGTGCTTTCTACAGTGCTTAAATGCAGATCAAATAGCCTAGGGAGTCTCAGAACATCACAACCCATACTTCTTCCCTCTCCCCAGACAGAAGAACACAGCATCCTGAGATAGTGCCCAGATCCTGTGACTCTTCCCCACAATTCCTCCAAGGCTCTTCAGGAAAGTTGGGGTGGCTTTATTTAAATGACTGGCCTACTGGTTGGTCTTCTCATCTGACCCACCGTGTGACCCCTACACTCCTGCCCATCCTGATGTCCCTTTAAAGTTGCTTCTGAATCCTTCAAGTGCTGTTTATTCCACCCATAAGGAATTCTACTCCCTCTCCGTCACTGAGTTCCAACTACTCACCCTTCCCTCCTTCACTGGGGCAGGGCAACCTCAGGGCCTCTGCTCTGCCACCCTAGTGACGCTGCCCTAGCCAGTTCTGTCATCACTCCTAAGTGCAGTCCTTTCTCTTGCTGACTGTGTCTCCACCACACTTGGAGCTCTCTGAAGACACAGTGTAATGACATGGTACAAGGGGGCCTTGATGGTTTAGTGCCTCAGTCGGTGCTGAAGATTGATGCTGTTCTGATACTTCTGCCTCCAACCATGTGGAAATCTGGGTATGGACTGGTCCCTGTCATTTTGAATAGATTCAAAAGCTGCTTGGTGCACTCAGATATGATTTATCCTTCTCAGATCTCTGATTCCATCTGATGACCAGGTTTTGCTTCAGCTGCCTTCCCAGTTCTCTATATAAAATTCACAGGTCTTTCTCTCCTAGGTCCATAACTAGTTCTAGACAGGATTTACCTTGTTACCAGATCAGACAAACAAAAGAGAACAGATTTCATTGTAACTTTTTACTATTGACTGCTCTCAGTATCTCCTGGAGAAGAGGACAAAAGAAACAGCTTTAAGGTTTGTTTATATGAAGATAGGAAAGCTGTCTCACTTCTGTTCACTCTGATGATGGTTAGGGAAGCCTCCCTCCTCCTCCACTCAGTCAACCTCTTCCATTCAGTAAATTTCCTCTCATTATAGATTTAAAGATGTTTTATTGGGCTGAAGCCAGAAAATGTTCACACCTTTTAACACCAAGTTATAGCCTTTGCTATGACGCCAGGATGTAAATCTCCTCCAGCTGTCTGACAGATACCTGCAGGCTCCGCTCCTGGAAAAAGTTCTGTTACTGTGTCAAGACATCTGGTCTGATGAAAACTCACAGTCTCCAGAGCCCATTTTGACCCCACCCATTTTTGAGCTTATTTTGCAGTTTCACTTCTGCCTGGGCTAAGGCCAACCCACAGAGGGTCCTCCACATACACAAGCCCCTGCACCAGCTCTAAGGATGCCAACCACCAACAGAGGATGCACACTGGGATGGATGCACCCCCACCTGCAGTGAAACAGCAGATTTCATGGCTCATGTCCTCCTAAAGAATACATCATCCCTCAATTCACTGCTAGTACCACGTCTCCAGACTCAAGCAGGCACCTACCCAGCAACCAGAACCTGGTTTTGCAAGATGTCCCATAAAGGGCATATCTGCTTTCATGTCTCACTCATTCACCCTTGCCTCTTCAGTAGAACCAGGACACTTCTCTGTTCCATTCTTTCTGACAGTTATCTCTCTTCCTGTGGCTAGCCCTGCTCATGAGGCCAATGATAACAATCTACTTTTTTTTCTCCTAGCAACCGCCCTCAAGGAACAGGCCTGAGATCTCCATATCTGAGGTGGCCACAATGACAGCCAACTGACTACTCCTTCACTCACATCCCTCTGTACATGACCCCGACTCCCAACTTCCCCCTTCCACTTTGCTCCACAATCAGCAGGAAGCAGTCTTGGAATTCAGTGTCCTTATTCCCCTAGTTGCTGTCCATAACTCGCCTTTTTAAAATAATCAACTTGGAGGAATGTTGGCATTCTGGCCCGCCCCTTGGAGACCTGCCCTGCATCCTGAAATAAATCTTCTTTTAGGGAAACCCCTCCCTTGTTCTTCCTCTTCCTCCTTCCTCTCTTTCTCACCATGAGGCGTGCACACCTCCACTTTCCCTCTTTCTCTCTGTCTTGTTCTTCCTCTCTCCCTCTGTCCCTTTCTTTCTCTCTCTATCTTTCTATTATGATAAACTCTCTCCAAGTGAATGTCATGCCTGGGGTGTGAGTGACTTTCCAACCTGTGATACCACCCACCTTGCGTCTGAATGGCGTGTCTCCCTCACTCACTGGGACATCAACGCACCAAGGCTCCTCATCATATCATTACACAAGAGAGATGTCTGGCCCTCCAGTTCTGAGCACCTGCTAAGGGTGGCATTTGAGGATGTCCAGTCACCATGGGATCACTGATTTTATAATTGGAATGAAGACAGCTAGGACTGGTATAGGGCCCAGAAGTAAGAGACATTATTTTGCAGACCTTTGAGAAGATGGCAGAGATAATCAAATGGGCTATGTTGTAGGATATGAGAGGAAGCAGAACAAAGGACAGTGGAGAAGGCCTCTGAGACCCTTCAGCACCTATGCCTGACTGAGATGGGTCAATAAAGCTTCAGGACTCCAGCCCTAAGACCAGCCTCACTACTACTGGCCACAGTAGTTTCTAGAGAATCAACTCTGTGAACGCCCACCAGACACCACTTGCCCTCAGTCACCTTTGTTAAGACTCAGGTCCTGGGGTTCCTTCTTCTGGACTCAGGCTGGACCTTCTAAAGCTGGTCTCTGTCAGTCCCACAGCCCTGGACTGAGCCAGTATCCCTTACCTGCCAACTTCACAGCCTCCTGGTACAGTGTGCAAAACAGCTTAGCAGCCTGTCCTGTTCAGGAAGGCCCTTTATTCACTGCAGGGGGCTGACATCATGCTCAGAGCCCCAGGGCAGAGGAAGAGGGACTGGCCTGACCTCATCCAGCTCTGTCCTCTAAAGGGTGGGGTTAGGTGGGGTTTAGTGAACATCTGGTCCCTTGAGAAAGAAAAGTCTAGTAGGAGCCTTGGGTCTCTGGATGACAGGGCACAAAGGGAGAAGATTCCCAAGGGTGCCAGAGCACCTGGTGGCTGTAGCTGATACCATGTCTCCATCCATGCCAGGGACTCAGCTCTGAAGGTGTTTACTCCAGGTGTCATGTTAGTTCTGCACTACCAAAGACCCACATGCAGAATCCAGGAGCTAACTTCCAGAAGAGACATTTCCAACTGCTGGGGTGTAGATGCTCCACTGGAAGACTCCTTCATGCACGGTGACAGAAATAGACACTGAGGCAAATTTGTACAGGATATCTAGTCTTCCTTCCTTGCACAGGGCACACTGTATTTGCACAGCTCAAAGAGAGACCTCCTCAAATTTGGAATATTAGGTGTCTCACTTTTAATGTTTTAGACTAAAATAGTATATTTTATGTGTGTGAGTGTTTTGCCTGAGTCTGTACACCATTTGCATGCCTGTTGCCCACAGAGGCCAAAAGACAGCATGAGATCCCATATACTGGAGTGTTTCTTAGATCCTGGAGTTGTTTGTCCACCTGGCCATGCTGAGGGTAGCTTAGGAACTATGTCCCAGGACAGATGTATTTATATCAGAAACCCTTGTTCCCAAGGTTCTCTTTTAAAGGTTGTCTTTTAAAGCATATATTGAGTGCCTTTGAGTATACTTATGAAGCTATATGACAGTCATCACCATATAATCCCTGACTTTCATGTTTACTTCTGATTATCAGTATCCATTCCCCAAACACACCCTCCTTTCTTATCAACCAGTAATCCATTTTCTGCCTGTATTTGCTAGTAATGACCATTTCTTGTGAATTAAATATGTGTCATGTGTGAGGTCTTCTTTTACTAACCTGATGTTTCCAAAGCTCATCCTTACTGTTTCAAGAGGCCCATGATTGGGGTGAGAGGTCCATAGACATGCTACACAATGCCACCTACAGCAGGTTGAGTTTTTTTCAGACAGCTAAACTCAGGTCAAGCCACAGTTCTTGACTCTGCCACAGAAAGGAATTTCAGGATGAACCAATATAGAGTAGAGTTGAATTTATTAAGAAATAAACAAATATATGTTTAAACACAGGTAATATACAAAGAGAGGCCAAGTAGGAAAAGAAATGATAAGACACACCAAAGCATACAGGTGTCTCAAGGGAGAACATGGCTTCAGTGTCTCAGCAGTACTACACATGTGGCTTTAGTGATTCTGAAAAGTTACATCCCAAAATGTTGCTAAAGGACAACACCTTCCCTGTCTTATTTAATGGAGGTTCAACTTCTATTTGTTCAGTTATTTAAGGACAAGCTTTTAAAACCTCAATAATTTAAGATATGTGAGACCAAGATACATAAACAGAACTTCAACATAGTAAGATACCTTCTGGAACAGGACCATTAGAGACTTCACAGACACACAAAAAGCTCACACTGTCTTCAGAATCACACATGTAGTTCTCCCCAAGGTCAAGGTTCCAATTGGTTGAGCCTGAGAGCTCACTCAATTTCACACTATCTGTGACACACTCTGTCTAGAAATCTCTCCTCTCCATGTCCTCTCCTTCCTGGCTTATGGATGGCAGCTTTTCACCAATCTCTTCCTCCCAGAAGCTTCCTGGTGCCATTGGCTTCCCCAGGGTGCTCATTTTCTGCTGCTTGGCTCCATGTTTCCACAGAGGCTGCTCACACCCCTTGTCTTCTGACCCCTGACCCAGCAGGGAGTGACAGCAGCTGAAGGGACAGAGGTTTCTGACTTTCTGTCTCATCTTGCTTGAGGGAAGGTTGGCTTGCTTACGTGCAGAATCTGCGTCCTCAGTCACCCTGTGTTCTCCACCCTGGAGGGGATTTCAACTGTCCCTTCCTTCAGCTTCTCTAGCTCCTCTGCTTTGACAACAACTTCTGACCATCTCCTGCCTTAACTTGTGTTCTTGGGGACACTTTTCACTTTGGTCCCACATCACTGAAGCAGCTGGCCCATAGTTATTGTCCCTCTTTGTCCCTGTGTCCTCTGACACAGTTTCTCCTTCCTGTTGTGCTTCTCCTTCTTCCTCACCCCTGCTCCCTCCAGAGCCTTCCCTGTCATCCTCCTCTACATCTTCTAACAAGAGGCCATGTTATTTTCTCTTCCTGGCTGGAATGCTCTGGCCTTTTTTCCCCTTTCATTTTCTACATGTAGTCTGTTAGAAGATGAGCTTGCTCTTTAAAGCAATGCTCACTCTTACAATACAGATCCCACTGGTCTTTGCCATCTGCTTCCTCTTTCTTAAGGAAGTCATTGGCAGCATCTTCACTGAACTTCCTGCTTGATGGCACGTGGTTCTTATTCTTCTCCCACCTGGAGAATCCTTTGAAGTCAGAATCTACCATATTGTTTCTGTTTGGGCTGTAGCTGGCAGGACTACAGCAACATCCCTCCTCCCCCATACCAAAGATCTAGTCCTTGTTTTTCATACTTGAGGTGACCATACCAAAGATCTAGTCCTTGTTTTTCATACATGAGGTGACCATACCAAAGATCTAGTCCTTGCTTTTCATACATGAGCGTGATGTTAGAGATGCCCCACAAATAAAATGTAATATGTTAAAATAACAGCATGGGTTACAAGGCCATTAGATATGCCTTGTATTGTAAGTAGGGTTTCTTGTAGGATTCATAGGAAGCTGCAGGTTTATATCTGGACCATGTATGCTTAAGCTGTAGGCATGAGTGCTGTTCTAACATTCTCATTTGAAATATCTCTGCATAGAATGAGTATTACGTGTATGCTGCCAACCTCCACAGGAAGTGTCACCTCAGCTGACAAGGGTCTTCCATCAGACTGGGGTGAAGGGCTTCTTTCTGCTCCTGAGTCTCCTTAACTTTCTTGGTCTTTCTGTGCTGTGTCGATACTGCATTTGTCAGTCATTTCTTGGTCTGGTTAAAGATATTAATAATATTGTCTATAATGACCGTTTATTCAATTAGTCAGCATGAGATTGTTTCTACCCTTTATATAAGTTTATAACAAACATTTATGTATAAATTTATGTATAGTCATATGCTTTCTTGGAATTACCCTGGGTAGAGCCCAAGGAATGGAATTTCTGGGTCTCATTGTAACTCTACATTTCACATTTTGAAGAAATACCCAATGAGTTTGGAAGCTCCTATTCGTCTTTATGTCCCCACCAGGAGGTTGTGACTTTCAGGTTCTCTATGTGTGATTCGTCTTTTCTTATTTTAGACAATGGGTGTGAAGTGGTTACTCATTATGGTTTTGACGTTAATTTCCCTGATGAGTAATGATGTCAATCACAAGCTCATGTGCTCACTGGAGATTTATAGATCTTTCTACAAGAATGTCTACTCATATTCCTTTTCCTGTTTTTATTTGGGTGGTCATCATCATCATCATTGCCATAGAATTACATGGCACCAAATTTGTAACTCTGTGTCTGTTCTGGTTAATTTCTTCAACTCTATGGTAAATTCTATATCCTCCCAAGATTAAAGATCCTTACACTTTATAGCACATGTCAGGTGACTCTGCCATCTCTATGACACTTAATTAATGAAACATACTCCCAGCTCTAGTCACAACCTTGGTCTGCCTCTCCCTAGAACCTGTGACCTCTGACAAGATACTTCCTTTCATGCCTTCATACCTCTCACTTAAGCTCCTTCAATGAGACTTAATCATCCGAGACTTCAATGGTCCCCTGCAGACTCTCTCAGGGTTGTCCAGTTCTGAACACTGAAGATGTTCTCACTTTGGAGCTGAATTTTTTCAAATTATGCTCAGAGAATGCCATGTCCCAACTTAGTTTCTTTCTGTCTTTATAGGTGAGAGGCAGGAATCTGAGTCTTTGTCTTCTACAGCCAGCCTGTGGGTCTCTGTCCCTACTTTAGTGTGGACTGTGTGCTGGATTGTGTGATTGTGTTTTCCTGGGTTCAGACTGTATGTGTCATTGTGTGCATGGGTGCCCGTTGGAGGCTACCTGCCCAGTGACCTTCACTCACAGTGAATAAATATGTCTTATTTGTCCATGGTTCCTCACAAGTTTTTCAAACTCCCAGCCTCCTCTGACCCTCCTCCTGTCCTGGAATCAGAATGTGGACCTCACAGTGGCAGGAGGCTGGCTCAGGCTGGCAAGTGCCTCACCTTTGATGGCTGGAAACTGAGTATCAGAAGTAAATGTTATGTGGAAACAACACAGGAAAGTTTAATTTAATATATTTTAAGTGATGGTTGAGATGTGAAGAATTAGTTTAACAGGCTACCGACTGTGAATCCCAAATAAGAGTTATTACCATACACTTTCATTGAAGTGAATAAATACATCAGGCATTTGTAATACCAGAATCGAGAGGCAGAAGCAAGTACATCTCTGTGAGTTCAAAGCCAGCCTGGTCTATACATCAAGTTCCAGACAGCTTGGATCCAGAGTGAGACTCGATCACAAACAAACAAACAAACAATCATATCATCAGCAGTTAGAAGCAGAACCTATGCTCTGAAAGTCCTAACAAGCCAAGATTGACCATCTCTCCTTAAAAATCAAGTTAAAAGAGGCAAATTCATAGTGAAGAGAAGACAAGGGAGGATTAATCAATGTGGCCACATTGGGGAGAGAAACCAAGCCTTTCAGTAACCTCACATGTCCATCAGTCAGATTACTGACATGAGTTTAATACGAGAAGATGTAGACAAACTTCTAAACAGTCTTATTAAAAGAGCCAAATACAGGGGTGCAAGCCATAGAGATCAGAGCAATAGCCACCAACTAACCTTAGCTCACCACATTGCCATAGCTTCCCATGAGATCTTCTTCCTGTCTAAACTGTGCCTTTATTGCCTTGCTGTTCTGCCTTCTCATTGGCTCTTAACCCAGCCACCTCACTTCCTCGTCACTGCCTGTCTATACAGACCTCCAGGCCTCTGTAGTTGGTACTGGGATTAAAGGTGTGTGTCTCCACATTTGGCTGTGTCCTTGAACACACAGAGACTCTGACTGCCATGTGATCAGATTAAGGGCGTGTGCTACCACTGCCTGACTTCTGTTTATGGCTGGCTATGACCTCTGATCTCCAGGCAAACTTTATTTATTATCATACAAATAAAATACCACATTTCAGCACAAATAAAGTATCACCACAAGAAGACCTGAGTTAAATGGAGCTAAGCAGTCGAGGTGTGGTCCTGCTCATCATTGTTTGGCTCTACTCTGTCCTGCAAGGTGGTCAGACAACTATGAAATCTCTTCCTGGGAGACAGTTTTCCTCTGGAAGGCTCTGGTATTTTTGCTTCCACCAGCATAATACTCCTACATAATCAAAATTCATTGTGGGGGACAATGTTTAAATAGTTGTTAGCCAAAATGAAGTACAAATGTATCTTTAGAACATTCGCATGCTTTGGCAAGCAGGCAGTTATAGTTCTCTACCTGGTTCTAACACCCCAACCTTGGGGTGTAAGAGGCCTCTGTCTGAAACAAAAATCATAAAAAGAGTAAAAGTGGAGACCAAGACTAGAATACATGCAGTAGTGTCAGGAAACCAGGGATCCAAACCACCAGTCTGTAACTTCTTGTAAGAGCTTGCCTGAGAAACACCTTCCTGTTGGTTTGAGACAAGAGTCTTCATGAAGCCTAGACTGGCCTCAATCTAATGATCCTCCAGCTTCCGCTTCCCAAGGGCTGGAGTCCTACCATGGTCAGAGACCAAACTTTGTAAGTTCTCTCACTGGCTCCTACATTTTTATCCTATAAGAATTTTAAAATAATTTTAAAGAAAAAAAATCTACTGTTTTCTTTTATCAGTCTTAGAAATTTTCTTTTATATAATTTGACAAGTTGAAAACACAAGGGATTATTATTATAGCTGCTACTGTAATCTCCTAAAGCATATATACACACAATGATGAGAACAGAACATAGTTCACACAAATCCAGCGAAATTTCCAAACCATTTAAAAGCAAAAGTCCTCGAAATGTCGCCGAGTCTTAGGGAAGAATGGTCAAAGTGGAGAGTATGGAGCTCAGAGAAAGTCATAGGAAAATGGGGTCTATAGAAAGCTTTTGCTTTTCTTTTTCTAAGATACTTCACACCATGCAGCTGTAACTGGACAGTACATCCCATTTCCAGTTATGAGGAAACATTTCTCTAAAAGGACTGGCTAACAAGAAGATGAGCTCACAGACATTTCCATGTCTTAAGGCTGTCCACTTCTTTGTTCAAAACAACCAATAAACTGTAAATTATTAAATCAAAATAAAGAATATTGAATAATGAAAGGAAGAACTATTAGAAATTTTAAATGTTTCTCTTTATTTTCTTCCCAAAGGAAGATATTTCAATTCAGAGAAAACAGCTACTCTACAGCAAGCAAGAAGAACTAGACAGACCACTTTAGTGGTCACCCTGGCCACCCTGGGAGCAGAATCCAGAGTTTTTGCTGCACATAGGAGCATATAGAGCAGCATTCCAGAAAGCTCACAAGGATGCACAAAAATGCACACCCAGGGTATACACAGAGGCAGAGCCCTTCAAGGGTGCTATAAATGTCCTTAGTCTAAAACTTCAGCCATTTGAACCTCTATTATTCTTCAAGGCTCTAACACTGATACAGCTATTAACAAACCACACAGTGAGCACACTCATTAGACCATTCAAACTACAAGTTGATTGTACAAGGTTGAAAAGAAGGCAAGGAAGGGAGGGAGCAACATCCCATGAATGCCATTACTTTTTGATGGAGAAAAGAACTCACTTCAGTGGGAGATGCTGCTGGTTCACTCAGGAGTTAGTTCCCAAGTGAAAGAAAGGTGATTTCACCAAACTCTGTCTGTTCTCCTGCCTCTGAGCATTCTGTCCACCTCCATAGCTGCGCGAGACCAGCTGGGACCTGTCAAAGGGTTCTTGGAGGGAGGAGAGAGGAACGAGGAAGTATTAGCTAGAAATACAGCCCTAGACAAAGAAAAAGACAGAGAGACACAGGAAGGTTTCAGGAGGGCCCAGGGTCAATACCCAACTGCCCCGAGTTTTATTCTAATGGGCTTTTTATACACTACCAAGAGGAGAGGCAAAAGACCTCCCCCTTTCAAGATCAAAGCACCAAGTACATCCAATTGTAGACCCATCAAAACACCTAGTAACCATGCCCTTGGCTAAATCATCCTATTATGTAGCCCTGCTGGATAAAGCAAGCTCAGATTCTCTGACCTTGAGTAAGGCCTTACTAGGGAGCCTCTGTGGGCCCCTACACATAGCTCACTCTCCAGGGCTTTCCTCACAGGCTTTGAAAAGCACCTCTGCATGATCTTGGGATGAACATAAGTCCCAGTCTACATTCCAGAAAAGCTGGCTTTGACTTCCTCAAAAGCACCAGGCATTCAACATCACAGAAAAAAACTCTAGGCTGGGGATGCTGTTGAGTTTAGTTGTTCCAATGCTAATGTAGCATGTGCAGACTCTCTGAATTTGATCTCCAGAGCTTCCTAAACTGTATGGTGGTACAGGCCTATAATCCCAGTACTAGGGAGGTAGAGGCAGAAAGATTCAGAATTTTAACATCATTCATATCTGGTTTTCTCAAGTTTAACCTGGAAAGGAAATGGGAACTTTATTTTGTTGTCATTCCTATATTTGTCAGAGTCTTAACTTCTCAAATGTAAATGTTTTTTCTATGTGGAAAAGCAGAGTCAAATCTGAAAATCCATATGACATCATGTGGCCCCAGCACCTCCCCCATTGCTAAACCAGGAACCCATGCAACTAGTCAGTGAATTCTGGTCCAAGGCAGTCTGTAGATGTTTTTCTTAAAAATACACCTAAACTTTCATTTTCTCTCCTGTTTTATTGGCACCAGAGTAGAGGAGCTGGAAAATACCTGATACAGAGATGGTAAAAAAGTATTATCTGCCCCAATTTTTTAAAAAATGCATTTTATATATATATATATATATATATATATATATATATATATATAGTTTGTTTCTTTTGAAGTGTTTCACTATGTAGCCCTGGCTAGCCTGGAATTCACTTTGTAGGCTAACTAGACTGGCCTTGAACTCAGAATTATGCCTGCTTCTGCCTCCTGAGTACTGGGATCAAAGGCTTGGGCCACTTTTGTAAAGTGCCTAATTGTAAAGTTTTTTTTATGATAAACTGGTTGGATTTATATTTGTGCACTGCATATCACTGTATGTCAGAGAAATAACTTAATATGGAAAAAAGAATTTTCCATGGCTCAGAATTATACATGCTACAAGTGGTAAAAAAGCAAAAAACAAACAAACAAACAAACAAAAAACCTCTATAAATCTTTTAACAGGAAGAGAGGGAAGGACACAATTGAGGAATTCAGAATGGGGACAGCCTCCAGGATCTTTGCCTATCCTCCTGACCCATGCTGCCTGCCTGCCTGGAGTTAGCTTCGGTCCTGTGAGACCCATCACTCATCCTATTTAGCCATAAGGAAAAAAGAAAGGACACAGAGGGGTTCCCTTATCTTTCTCCTTCTCCTGCCTCCGTCTGTATGTGTACAGTGTATCCAGAGTTCTCATTCTCTGACCTGTTAGTCCATGACCATGAGGAAGGGAGCACATGCACAAATAGAAGCCAATGGCCCAGGTGCTCCTCCACCAATCCCTGATGTGGAAAATGTATCACAAAACTTGCCCACAGACAAATCTGGTGGGATCACTGTGTCAGGTTGACACAGACTAGCCAACCTATCATCCATAAGATAGCAAAGTCCAGAATGCCACTTAGAAACCAGGGTCTGTAGCGCCCATCCTCCAGGGGAGTGGGAAGTTTGGTTTAAGGCATCACTTTTAGGTTGATCCCTGTGGCAGCATTTCAGCTGATGCCATCCCTTTGTACTTTTAAGATGCCTGTTGTGAGGGTTGGCCTGGCTTCTGTCTCAGCAGCACACAGCCTCCTGCACATCAGCTCTGCTGGCCTCTCCTAATTCTCTGGAGTAGCCATGGCAGAAATCATAACTTGGCTTTATGGCAAGAACCTCTGAACGATGTACCAAAGAAACCGGGAATCCTCATCCTGTGCTGTGATGTGCTGGAGGCAGGTCCTACCAGGAACAATGCCGATTCTTAAACTCTGGAGCACTGTGAGGGTCAATGATCTTGTAAAGTCACTACTTGTGCTGGATGAATCCCCTGTATCCTGCCTTTAAAAGCAACTTAACCACTTCCATCAAGACCATCTCCAAATGCAATCCCTTCATGAGTGTCCAGGAATTTGGACTTTGAAAGATGAATATTGAGGGACACAATGGAGCTCAGGGTGATTCAAATACATGCTAGTGTCCCATAATTATGAGGACCCCAACTTGCCCCTCCCTTCAGAATGCAGAATGGTATTTGTGTATTTTTGGAACTCTTTCTTGTAAGCATCAACATTGGTCCTCACTGGCAGTTCTACACTAAGGTGCTCAATGGCCATGCATACCTATCCTCAACAAAGACACTTTGCACTAAAGCCTAAGCATCCCTTCGCTGAGAGACAAAATCAAGTCCAAACTCAAGTCTAAATCATTTTTGTTTTATAAAATCATTAAAACACCATATAATATCACCAACAACAACATGAGCACAGGATGTATGTGAAACATGAATTAATATCATATTAAGACTCCAAGGTAACTCATTAGATATATGCAAATATTGCAACATCTCAAAAAAAATCTAGAAACCACAACTTTTGTGGAATATTATTTGAAGATGTGTTACATTTGTTTATGTTGTGGAACATTTGTTTAATGATGCAAAGAAGTGTTTCATTCTTTTATGTTGCATTTGTTTAACTCTGTGAAACTGTGTTACTTTGCCTGTCTAAAACACCTGATTGGTCTAATAAAGAGATGAATGGACAATGGCAAGGCAGGAAAAAGGATAGATGGGGCTGGTAGGCAGAGAGAATAAATAGAAGGAGCAAAAGAGAGAAAAGAGTTCAAGGAACATGAAGAACAGGAGGAGTCCAGGGACAGCCATACAGCCAAACAGCCAGACACAAAATAAGAAGGAAAGAAAAGATAAACAGAAATAGAGAAAGATAAAAGTCCAGAGGCAAAAGGTATATGAGATAATTTAAAGTAAAGAAAAGCTGGCAAGAAATAAGCCAAGCTAAGGCCAGGCATTTATGAGAAAGAATAGGCTTCTGTGTGTGATTTATTTGGGAGCTGGACAGTGGGCTCCTCAAAAGAGCAAAGAGTAAAAACAACCAACAACACACAATCCTTTGGTGTCAAGAATTTCAGCTAAGAAATCCTCAGTCTGTCCTGGTGACCACCCTAGGTTTGGGAATTCTTGACGTGCTCTTAAATTGCACCAACTAGAAAGCAAAACTTTCTGTCCCTTTGCTCGGGGTTCATCACAGATAAATGAGTGTTGCCCTGGGGAGATGACCATGCTCAGCTCTCTACCTGCATGAGGCAGCTCCACCATCTAGATTGCACCTGTCTGTTTTCCCCAGCAGATCAAACATTACTGGGAAAGAGAATAGGTTGGTAAATAATTCAATGTTAGTCTTACTGGAGTTTTAGCATTGCTTTTAGGAGTTGTCTTCTGGACTTGTACCCTGTTTTGAACAGCATCATTAAGAAGCACTCCCATGGACCAATTTAAAAGAAGCATTAGCTCATTCCTATGTGGTTAATGCTGCAACTAGAAAAGACAATACTGGCAAAGGAATTGTACATTTTCCTGGCAAGTCACCTAGATATGTCATTATTTGTATAAATTCATAGGTAGGTGGGTACAGAGTCATGCAGTTTTAAAAATTTGCACCAAATATATTTTATTTTATTTTATTGTAAAATATGTAGGGAGATATGTACTTGGGGAGGTGCTATGTGCATGTACTGAAGCCAGAAAAGAACATCTACATTCTGTTTTCCACCTTATTTTCTAAAGGCAAGTTATCTCACTGAACCTGGAGCTAGGCTGGCAGTCAGCAAGCCCCAGTGATTCTCCTGTCTTCACTCTCAAACAGTACAGGGGTGAGGAGTGTATGCTTGTGGTGACACCCTGGCTTCTTATGTGGGAGCTTGGGATTTGGACTCAGACACTAATGCTTGTAGAGTGAAAGTTCTTACCTACTGAACCATTACCTAAGCCTTTTATTACTATTTTCCTTAGACAGAGTGACCCAACTTCCTTCATGAGGCTTTATGCCTTAAAGAATCCTTCACCTGAGGGCGGAGCACCAGCAGGTGTCTATAGTCCCAGTGACTCAGTAAGAGTAGCCCTTAAAATGAGGAGTTCAATGTTTAAGCCTCCTACATGAAACAAAGAGGCCTCATCCCAAAACAAATCCCTCAACTACCTTGCGCTATGGTTGTGCTCCACCATGACCAGCTTATGCCATACTTTAACATAGCTGAGATGTGTGCTCTTAATAAATTGGTGCCAAACCACTCCACTCACAACCTTCATTGTTTTACATTCAAAGGGAGTATAGAGAAGTACTTAGAGTTTGCTTTAATGTACAGCGTTACATTCTTGTTGTCAGAACTGTATAATGATGATTTTTAAGATAACAAATAGCTACTGTTGTTGCCAACACTGGAAGAAGGATCTTGGTAAATGTTGATCGTCACAATATGGTGTGAAGTCAGCTGTGGGGATGTTACCCATAACTCCAGCTACTGGGGACCTGGAGACAGGAGGATTGATCACTGGAGCCCACAAGGTCCAAACTACCACAAAATAGAAAAGGACAATAACATAAATATGTTGGCTATCTCTATACTACACAGCTTAGTGGAAATTCTCTTTGTTACAAATAATGTGACTAGTGTTGGAAGCTAGATCTGGCCAAAGGCTAATAGAATAAATTATTAATGCAAGAATAATTAGCTTCTCTTGTCTCTTACACTCCTCACAAAAATGATACACAAGAGATATGAAGTCTATTCACAAAGAAATTAATAATTAATTTAAGAATTAATTAAGAATATGCGTAGATTATTCCATTATTATTCCATTCAAAATCTTCCCCGACTGTATTGTTCTTGGTACGTCACAGAACCTATGAAAATGCTTTCCTATCTGGCTGATTTTTAAGGATCTTTCCACATGGTAGATAAACCAAAGTTGACCTTTAAACCAAGGCCAAAGAGAAAGCATGTTTTCTGAGATTTCCCAATATTGTCCAGAGGAGCAGGAATCTGGGCTCATGACAGTAATATAACATGGTCTTTATCCAAGAATCATAACTTCAAGGTCAGAACAATGGAGCAGCATTGCTGGTTTCAGAACCAGGGAAGCACATAAACCGTCATAGTGATAGCACTGGTGAGGCCTCACTAGTCATGCTTCCTGTGAAACTCCAAGTTCACTAGAAACACAGCTTCTCGCCAACTGTCTTCTCTGTGAACGTGTCATTATGTTTCCGGATTCCTCTGTATCTTCATTAAAGGTCAGCACCTTTGTAAGGGCTTTTATCACTGTGAAAAATACAACATGACCAAAAGCTGCTTGTGTGAGGGGAGGGGTTTACTCCAGCTTATGACTCTCAGGTCACATGCTATCACTGAGGGAAATCAGGGCAGGAACTCAAGGCACGAACCTGGAGGCAGAATCTGACGCAGAAGCCATGGAGGAATGCTGGTTCCTGTTTTGCTCCCCATGGCTTGCTCAACCTGCTTTGATCCTCCATCCAGGACCCTGACTAGGGAGTGACACCACCATATTGGGCTGTGTCTTTCTACATCAATCATTAATAATAATGAATGCACTACAGACTTTCCAAAGGCATTCTGATGGAAGCATTTTTCTCAAATGAGGCTCCTCTTCCCAGATAACTCTAGCTTGTGCCAAGTTGACCCCCCCAAAAAAAAAATCAAGGAAAGATGGTCTGACAACCACAATTCTCTCCAGTGCAATTTAAGACCTGGGCTTAAATGTAGTAGCATTAATGACAGGAATGTATTTCACTTTTGCAGAAGTCTTGGAGTCTGGGGACTCAAAAGGCTAGAATCTCCTAATAAGCTCACCAACCTTACAACCACATCTGTATATTTCCTAGCAACATTTATTTCAGCCTTACATATTGCATCATGAAAGGATTTTTTTGTGTGTGTGCACTAAAAAATTTCATATGCAAATATCTAGGTAAATAGATATTTAAATTTAAACTTCAGTTGCACACATAGAATTTTATCTGTAAAAACTGGTGTATCTGAAGTGTGAGTTCTTGAGTCACAGCAAAGGGACATGCTAGAATCAAAAAGAGAGGCTAAGAAGCAAACAAGACAGTAATGTAGAAGAAAATGATAAGTAAATGCAGGCAACAGCTGCGCTGATTCAGATGATGATTGAAGACAAGAGACTTGGTAGCAGCCCAGTGGCCAGAGCCGGATAGCTGAGGCCTTGCTGGGGTGACAGAGTGAATGAAGGGGAAAAGGGAGTTTGGGTGCAGATGATGACAGATTGAAACTTATATAGGGAGAAGGATTGATTGGGAGAGAATGAGAGAGGAGGAAGCTATAATAAACTCAAACGTATAATGCAAAAGTATAACTATTACTTATGGCAGAATAGTGACCTGCAGTCTCCTTTGCCTTTTTGACAAGAGGTAAACATTATTTATACAAACAAAGTTCCCTCTGTTAAAGGTTACTACCCAGTACTTCTGCAGCCACCTGATCTTCCTCCTGGTCATATTCTGGCTCCCAGAAACTAAGCAGTCTCCTGCACCACACCTTCCCTGCCATGGTATGTCATGCTGTCACAGGGTCAAAAGTAATGGTGCCAGTGCACCTTAGAGTGAAACCTCCAAAGTCAGACCAAATAAACGTTGTCACATTATAAGTCCATTAGTGGGGTGTTCTGTTGTAGTCCTGGAGAGCTAACACTATGAAGTTCAGAGACTAAGCCTGCTTCAGAATTTACAGGTAGCAGCTTATTGATAAAACCAGGGCTAGAGCCCATGGATTGGTAGAGAACTACCTACATTCACCAGTATGGCATAACTCCTACTGCTTTCTAGTTCTTTCTGCCTGGTGGAGCTAGTATTATTATTGAGGAAAAAACTAAATCAAACCTCCATCTTCACACATTCTAAGGGACTTAAACCTCACTCAGTTTGGAGGTCACTAGCTAGACAATATGCTACTACTCTTCCAATTGCTTTTCTGTAGAGAATACTTCAGCCATGTGGGTTCCTGGGACCTGGTCATCTGTTGTATTGAAAACACTGACTCTTCTTTGCCCATTCAGACATCCACTCGTTGACTGGAGTGGATGCAAAGCCTTGGTCTTCACATTGTGTCTGAAACCTTTCCTGCCTTGACCTTTGAGTTAGATACTTCTGCTCAGCTCTGCGTGTAGACTGTCAATCATCTGAGGAATGTTTTCTTCTAAAACTGTGAATCAAGGTTAGTGACCTGAACTTGCCTGATCTCTCCATCCCACTTCAAAGCTAATGATACCACACAGCTGTCTGACAGGAAATAACAGGCCATGAACGGACTGAGCAAGTGTTCCCCAGAAGGTCTCTCTTATTACCAGAAAACAAAACCCAGTTGTTCCTCCCCTGTGTACACCTCCCTTCTTCCCTCTTTAATCTTTGATCTTTAGATCCAGGATTGTCTAATTCCTTCACTCGGTTGTAGATACTTACAGTGTTTCCATGTTTTTGTTTTTAATGAATAATGCTGCCATGAACATTGTGCAAATGTGTTGGTGTGGATAAATATTTTCTATTCTCTTTAATACACCTAAAATTGGTGTTGTATTGTATTGTTGGTGTTATAAGTAGCGTTACTATTGCTGTGATGAAACACCATGACCAAAGCAACTCAGAAAGGAAAGGGTTTATTTCGCATATGCTTCCACATCACAGTTCATCATCGAAGTCAGGACAGGAACTCCAAAACGGCAGGAACCTGGGGGCAGGAGCTGATGCAGAGGCCATGGAGGGGTGCTCCTTACTGACTTGCTCCTCATGGCTTGCTGAGCCTGCTTTCTTATAGAACACAAGACCACCAAGCCAGGAATGGCACTACTCACGGTGGGCTGAGCCCTCCCTTATCAATCACTGGTTGGGAATTTAGCTCAGTGGTAGAGCACTTGCCTAGCAAGCGCAAGACCCTGGGTTCGGTCACGGTCATCAGCTCTGGAAAAAAAAATACTTTACAGTCAGATATTATTGAGGCATTTTCTCAATTAACATTTTTTCTTTCAGATAATTCTAGACTGTGTCAAATTGACATAACACTAGCCAGCACAGCTGGGCACTAGGACAACTCCCTGTTTAACATCTTAAGGACCTCCTTACTGGTTTCTAAGGTCAATATACCATTTCACACTCTCACAGAGACATCTTTCTTACACATATTATTATTTGTCTTCCTCCACTCCCCACCCCATATTCTTTTTAAGTTAGCATCATACAGTGCATTATAGAGCACCATGGTGAATACAATGCATTAGATATCATTATGTTCTTTTCAGCAAAGTTTTAACAGATTCACCTCCTCCCCATCTCCCCCACTTCTCTCACCCGTTCTCCTTACAACGTTCCTCCAGTTTCCTTTATGCTTTCTCATTACAAGTGTCCTTGAGGCCCCACCTCCTTAGCACCTCTTTTTATCTGCTTCTTTATCTCTTTTTATTTTGTTTTTGTTTTCTGGATTTACCCACATTTAAACGTATTTATATGAGTAAACATTTATATTTCAAGCCAGGATCAACATGAGAAGAAATATATTTCTTTTTTTCTGAGACTGGATTACCTTGTTTAATATAGTGGTTTTGAGATCTGCTTTTTTTGGGAAATATTAATTTGCCTTTATAACAGAATAAACTTCTATTATGCATGTATATCAATGTGGTAGTTTGAATGAGAATGGCCCCATATGCTTGTATGTTTGAATGTTTGGTCTCCAGTCAGTGGAACTCTTAGGGAAGGATTAGGAGGTATGACTTCGATAGTAGGTGTAGCCTTGTTGGAAGAAGTGTATCACTTTGTTGAGCTTTGCAGTTTTTAAAATCCATGCTAGGCACTTTTTCTGTCTGTCTGTCTGTCTGTCTCTCTCACTCTCTCTCTGGTAGTTTGAACGTAAATGGCCACCATAGGCCCATATGGGAGTATCATTATTAGGAGGTGTGGCCTTGTTGGAGTATGTGTGGCCTTGTTAGAGAAAGTGTGTCATTGTGGTGGGCTTTGAGGTTTCAGATGCTCAAGCTAGGCCCACTGTCACTCTCTCTTCCTGCTACCTGCCAATCTAGATATAAAACTCTCAGCTACCTCTCTAGGACTATGTTTAACTGCATGTCATAATGCTTCCCACAATAATGATAGTAGACTAAATGTTTGAACTGTGAGTCAGCCCCTGTTGTATAATATTTTGTTTGAATTCTGACAAATAAGCTTGCCTATAGATCAGAGGCTGGAGCTAGCCACTAGTTAACCATAAGGGCCAGGCAGTGGTGGCACACACCTTTAATCCCAGCACTTGGGAGGAGGAAGCAGGAAGATCAGGAGTTCAAAGCCACTCTGGGCTACATGAGATTAAACCAGTCTAAAAGAGAAACAGAGCCAGGCAGTGGTGGTTCACACCTTTAATCCCAGCACTAGGGATGATCGTGCCTTTGATCTTAGCACCTGGGAGAATAATGCCTTTGATCCCAGCATATGGGAGGTGGAGACAGGAATATAAGGTGAGTGGAGACAGGGTCTTCCCACATTCGTCTGAGATTTTGTAGAGGTAAGAATTCTCTAGGTGGCTGGCTGCTCTGCTTTTCTGATCTTTCAGCTTTCAACCTAATATCTGACTCAGGGTTTTTATTGTTAAGACTATTGAGAATCATGCTTCAAGCCTCTGATTAAATGTTTTCCTTTATAAGAGTTGCTGTGGTCCTGGTGTTTCTTACAGCAATAAAAACCCTAACTAAAACACTCTCCCTGCTTACAGCTTGTGAATCAGATGTGAGCTCTCAGCTACTTCTCCAGCAGCATGCCAGCCTGTCTGCTGCCATGATCCTCACTCTGATGATCATGGACTAACCCTCTGAATTTGTAAGCAAGCTCCCAATTTAATATTTAATATTTAATTTTTCTATAAATTATCTTTGCCTTGGGTCTCTTCACAGCAACAGAACAGTAAATAAGACAGAAGTTGGTACCAAGGACTAGGATATTGATGTGACAAGTCTGCCCATAGTTTGTTGGAGAAATATGGAAGTCATTGAGACTTTGGACTAGAAAAGCAGTAGAATGCTTTAAATAGGATTTAATGGATCATCTTAGTAAGAACATGGAAGAATGGAAGACAATAGTGCTGAGAGCAAATTTGGGCTATGGAGGCTCAGCTCACAAGAGGTTTCAGTGGGGATGGAGATTAACAAGTGGCCTAAAGACCATTCTTGTGGTATTTCAGCAAATAAAAAAAAAAAGGTGTTTTTGCCCTTGTCCTAAGAATCTGCAGGAGGCTAAATTGAAGAATTTTTGACTAATGTCATTGGCAGAGGAGGTTTCAAGACAGCCTACGTTGACTATGTTACATGGTTGTTAGTCATCACACTTATGCAGATCTCCATTTTGATTGTGTTACATGGTTATTAGTCATCACACTTATGTAGATCTCCATTGAAAGGGAACAAGCATGCCAAAGAGAATTACAAAATTTACAGATTGCAGAGAAAAAGAGAACCAGAAAATTACATGTTGGATCCCAGTCTTGTGCTCCCAGAAATGAAAAGTTTAAAGAAAGGCCTGACTCAAAATAGAATAAAGGAAATGGTGTCCTCAGGGTACGACCCACCCAGCTAAGCTTCCAAATTGTGAAAGAGAAGTTGAGTAGCAAAAGAAACATGGACAAGGGAAAGCTTATAGAAACGTAATACAAGGGGTGGTGTGGGAAGGTTCCAGCTGCAGCAGTCAGCAGAATTGGGCAGCTTTGACCACAAGGTTCTGGATTTAAGCATACTGGAGGAAAGCAATTGTGGAAACTTCCTCCTGGGCAAAGTAAAGCCACTGAGGGAAGTGTATTGCATTCAGCAAAGCTGGAAGAGGAGAGCTGTCGGATGAACTCTTGAACATCACAGTGCAGTTGCAGAATGGGAGTTTGCCCCTCTAGATTTCATTATTGCTTTGGTCCAGTATCTCCTCACTATGCTCGTTTTATGTAGTGGTTTGAATGGGAATAACCCCCTCCAGGCTAAAACACCATATTTTTATTATCCACTAATCTGTTGATGGCCATAGATACTGACCCCATTTCCTTGCTGTTAGGAATAGAGCATTAACCTTTTAACACCCTACATGGTGTTGCAGAATTGGCGTTTTTCCCACTTGGTTTCCATTTTGCTTTCATCTAGTACTTCCTCATTATATTCCCTTTCGGGCTGGTAATTTATATTCTGTGTCATTATATGCGTGAAGTATGTAATTTTCTTTTTGCTTTGCTTTTTCAAGGGATTATAGTTAGCAAATTTCCTTGAGTCTCAGAAGAGACATGTTACTTTGAACTTTGAAACAATATGGAGACTGTGAAAGACTTTGGGAAATTTTGAAGTTAGACTAAATGCGTTTTGCATTATAATATGGCCATGAGTCTATGGTTGCCTCGGAGCAGAATGTGGTGGTTTGAATGAGAATGGTAGTCATAGGGTCATCTGTTTGAATGCTTGGTCCCCAGTTGTGGTATTGTTTGGGAATGATTAGTTGTTATGGCATTGTTAGAGTAGGTGAAACTTGCTGGAGGTTGTGTGTCACTGGAGATTGACTTTGAGGTTTCAGAAACCTATGCCAGCCACAACCCTCTCTGCCTGCAACTTGTGAACTAGATATGAGCTCTCAGCTACCTCTCTAGCACCATGCCTCCCAGCCTGCTGCCACGCTTCTTGCATAATGAAACTTGAAGGGTAGCTTGTTGAGACTAGGTGAATGCCTCCAAATGCCATTGTGTCTCAGGAGAGTCAAGTGTGTGGGAATTTTCAAGGTGACCTTTTACTGAATGGTCCATTTGAGCTGTGGAGTTTGTGCATCTCTCAGCTTGTTGCTGGTGTGCCTAATAGCAGCAGCTGGGTTTTCACACTCATCTGTACTCACAACCCTTTATTAACAGAAACCTGGAGATGAATAATATTACGTCTATGAACTAGAGATTTTGAGCATAACATGTAAGTCCATTTTGCTGTCACAATGCCAAGATGTTTGAGACCAACAACTCAGGACAAAGTAACTGGTTTAAGGAGATCCTCCATAGCCAATTGAGAACAGTTCTGAGCATCAAGAGAAACAAAACAACAAATACCAGTTAATGGCCTTTGTAAAAGGCCACGAGTATGAATGCTCAAGGGTTGTAACCTGGATCTGTTTCTTCAGTGACCTCATCAGTCTGACAACAGCTCTAACAGGCAGAGTGCATGCTGGGTCTCCTCACACGCCCTAGAGGTAGTTCCCTTCCCCTGCTGGTAGGCACTTGCTTTCCCCTTTTCATGTTCTACCTGCTCTCACACACTGTTCAGGGGAGTCATCGGAAGCCTCTGAGAATGCTCACGCTGTCAGGCTGCAGAAACAGGACTTTGGTAACTGTCTGTGGGTGACGTCAGAGCAGACAGGCCCTGCTCCTGCAGCCTCATGCTTCCAGCCTCCTCTGCTGCATCTGTAGATTCGTAGGCTGGTGACTCTACTGCTGCCTCTTGGCCTCTCACATGACCCCTGGCTCTTCATGTAAGGAATGACTTCTTGTACAGTAGAAGGACAAGGTACTGGGCCTGAGTTAGCCTGTCTGCTCCCAGCAGGGCTGTATCATTTAATGTATGTGACCTTCACCTTTCATGCTGTGGGTGCTGTGTTCACTGAGCCACAGCATCACTGTGTGAGCGAGAGTGAAGATGCAGCTAACCCATCAGCCTGGATTTATATGATGTTGATTTTAATCCCCCAATCCAGGCTCATCATCATGGATCCTCTGCTGGAAGCCAATGGCACCTTCGCCTTAAACCTTTTGAAAATACTGGGTGAAGACAGCTCAAAAAATGTATTTTTCTCACCCATGAGCATCTCCTCATCCCTGGCCATGGTCTTCATGGGGCAAGGGAACCAATGCAAGCCAGATAATTCAAGTAACCTATATTATTTCATAGTACATTGTCTTAGTTAAGATTTCTATTGCTGTGAAGAGACACCATGACCAATGCAACTCTTGTAAAAGAAAGCAATTAATTGGGTGACTTACAGTTTTCGAGGTTTAGTCCATTTTTTGTTTTTGGTGGTTATCTTCACTGCCTAAGCTTGGCTGTCCTGGAACTCACTCTGCAGATCAGACTTGCCTGAAACTCAGAGATCTACCAGCTTCTGCCTTCTGAGTGCTGGGATTAAAGTTGTGCATCACCAGATATAACCCTAATCTTTTCTTTAACTCCTATTCACTTTTCTTTAATTCCTTTTCACAAGTTGAAAGCTTAGCTAGGTGTGTCTTCCCTCCCTTTATTCTATTTTTTTAAATCTGTTTATCTCCTTGAACACAGTACTTAGTTCCATTCAACTTCCAGGTGCCCCTTTTCTGCTCTAATTGTACATTTTGTATTTTTTTTCTTTCTCAGCTTGCTCCTTTTTGTTTTATAGACTTGCATAAGAGTAAACAGTAATAGCCATATGATAGAGTTTATACTAAGCTTTTTTGAACTTTTTTTCTGCTAATGCAATTAATGCAAAACTCTTCAATTTACTCCCTGGCAGACTTCTCAGACAAGGGCAAAAAAGCAGCCACATTCTTTAACAAAATATCATAAGACTGATCTCTAGGCAACATATTAAAATTCTTCTCCTCTGAAACATCTTGAGTCAGGCCTCCATAGCTTCAGTCATACTCAGTGCCACTGCCTTCCATGCTTCTGCCTGTATGGCCCATTAAGCCCCACTTAAAGTGTTCAACTGCCTTTCTAACCAAAACTCCTGAAGTTCACATTCCTCCAAACAAAAGCACATCACAACACTCTAGGCCCTGGTACTAACTCTGTCTTAGGTTTTCTATTGCTATAAACAGACATCATGAGCACGGCAGCTCTTATAAAGGAAAATATTTAATTGGGTCTAGCTTATAGTTTCAGAGATCTAGTCCATTACCATCATGGTGGGTGGCATGCAGGCAGTTATGGTGCTGGAGAAGGAGCTGATCCTTAGGCATCAGGGAGAAACTGTAAGCCACACTGGGTACAGCTTTTAGCATACAAGACCTCAAATCTCACCTCCACGGTGACATTCTTCCTCCAACAAGGACACACCTACTCCAACAAAGATATACCTCCCAATAGTGTCACTTCCTATGGGCCAAGCATTCAAACACATGAGTCTATGAGAGCCATATCTATTCAAACCATCATATGCCTGTTAAGTTTAGCTTTAAAAAAAATGCAATTCTTGAATTAAAGCTCTTTTAGAATAAATCATAAATACACTCCATTAAGAGACTGGAAATTTTATTTTCTTGATCCTTTCATAAGGCACTTTACAGAATATTACAGTTTCTTGTATGACTTGGTTTATTAAAATAATGAAAGTTTAACAAAGCTTTTCTCAGGATGATCTTTTAAGCATAAAACCCATGTTTTGGGTTGACATTTTTCAGTTAACAAGAACAGTTAGCCAGAAATGAAACTACAGTGGTTAAAAATCAAGGTTAGTATATTTGGGGACTTTCCTAAATCAGTAGACTTTGATGGATTAGGTTTTTGGTTTTATTTTGGGTAGTGATGCTGCCTATCTGCTCCTTTACAACTTGAATGGTAAGGTTACCAATGTATATATTGTTAATCATTAACCCTGTGTTACAAGGTTTAAGTCAATTTTTGTTACAGATTCTGGAGATTTTTAACTATTACCAATAAATCCTGAGGTACAGAAAATTTATATAATAGTTGTATAATTCTTGAGATGAGGTTATGTCTTAGAAAAAGTTTTAGGAATTTAAATGAAGTCAATATTCTATTTTTTTTAGCTGCTCTGATTTTCTTTTATTTTTTTCACTTTTCAATACAGCAGAACAGCATAAAACAGGGAAGTCAGAGAAGGAATTCATGCAGAAGCCTTGGAGGAATGCTACTTATTGGCTTGTTCCCCATGGCTTTCTTAGCCTGCTTTCTTACACAGCTCATGACTAACAAAAGCTTTTCAGGTGCCTGTCCTGAAGGACTTTCAGAGTCCATGAAAGAATCTACAGCCAGCTAGGAATCTATTCTGAGGGGTATCAAATGAATCTATACATACAGTGCTCTTTTAGTCCATCCACTTTATTATTCTAAGTGAGTTTCTTTCTGCCTCTGATCTCTTTGCTCTTCTTTGTTCTACTGCTTCTCTATGTCTACAGCTTCTTTTCAGCTCTCATTCTTAGCTCCTCTCTTGCCTGACCATCCATACATTTCTAACAGGAGACTCCTTACAATCCTGAGAAAAATTTCAAAACTCTCAAGTTCATAACACATTCTTAGAATAAATGATAAGGAACAGAGCCACTACCATGGTAGCAAAAGGTTCCAAGGTCTCAGGACCAGAAGTAGGGGGTACAGTGCCCAGTGACACAAACTATGAGACATATCTTTTCTCAACAGACTTGGCAAGTGAAGAATTGGCAGGCTTTTCTTAAGGTATTTTGTGTTAGTAACTTTGGTAGACACCTGTGACTCTGACCTTGTGCATAACTGTAAAGTTTAAACTTACAATCTATTTACAAAGGCCTTTAGTCTAGTTTGAACTTTCTCTGAGGTAAAAATGAGCTAAATGTGGGCAGTTTGTGTTAGACTGACGCAAGATTATTATTTTCTGTGTTAGTCTGAGCAAAAGAAACAAAGCAGCCTTTAAGTGTCTACAGTCTCATAGAACAATAGATCTGGCTACAAAGCATATCTTAGTATATTTTCTATATATCAAACTTATACAACTAAATGAAAAGTCATCTTCCTGACCAACCACAGATATATGTGCCCATAAGATTGAGGTATAATCATGAGATTACATATATACATTACATGAAGACACATGATAATAGGGAGATAGTTGTTATTGCACAAAAATGCTGTGGAATGTCGTTCTATATGCTGTGAATATGTGTTGCTCTGGTTGGTTGATAAACAAAACACTGATTGGCCAGTAGCCAGGCAGGAAGTATAGGCAGGCAAGCAGACGAGGAGAATTCTGGAAAGAGGAAGGGCTGAGTCAGGAGTTCCCAGCCAGACATAGAGGAAGCAAGATGACAAGGCAGAAGTGAGAAAAAGTACCAAGTCATGTGGCTAAACACAGATAATAATTATGGGTTGATTTAAGTGTAAGAACTAGTCAGTGATAAGCCAGAGCTAGTGGCCAAGCAGTTATAATTAATATAAACTTCTGAATGATTATTTTATAAGTAGGCCATGGGACTGTGGGTGAGAGATATTTGTCCTGACTGTGGGGGTTTGGTGGGACCCAAGAAACATCCAAATATACAAGAAGTTTACAACAAGAAACAACCAATTCATTCAAAAGGCAGTAACTCCAACATGCCTTGCATGATGGCTTAGTCCTCTACCAGAACCCTTGTTTCTGATAGATTGACCTTTTGAATACTAGTTGTCACCTGCTGCATACTCCCATGGCCTTTTGCTACCAGCACTTCTCAATACATGACCACCTGCCCAGGATTGGCACTACCCACAGTGGGGTGGGTCCACACTAATCATTAACTAAGAAAATGCCCAACAGGCCTGCCTCTAGGCTATTATGAGATATTTGTACACTGTATGAAAATGTATTGTAATAAATAGCTAAATGGCCAATAGCTAGGCAGGAGGTATAGGCAGGATTTTGGGGCATAAAGAGGGAATTCTGGGAAGAAGAAGAGGTGGAGTCGCTAGCCAGAGAGAAAGGAAACAGGAAGTGCAAGATGTAAGAGAGGTAACATCACGTGATAGAATATAGATTAATATAAATGGATTAGTTTAAGTTATTAGAGTTAGTTAGGAACAAGCCTAAGCTATAGGCTGAGCTTTCATAATTAATAACAAGTCTCCATGTCATTATTTGGGAGCTAGCTGGCAGACAGAAACACTCATTACACTAGGCCAATATTATGGAGGCCATTTCTCAGTGGAGATTCATTCTGTTCAAATGGCTCTAACTTGCATCAAGTTGACAAACAATAACCAGGACAGGAATATACTAGGGAAAGATGATGTGTTATCCAGAAAAAGAAATGGGTCATTTAATTTTTAATATTTAAGTATCAGTTGTATCCAATGTTCCACAAAGGCTCGTGATCCAAAGCCTTTGTCCACAGGGTGGCACTACTGGGAGCTGGCCAAACCTTTAGGACGTAGGGTCTAATGGGAGAAAGATAAGTAGTGGGGAGTGAGAACCCCTAAAGGGGGATATTTGCACTATAACCTCTTCCTGTTTCTCTCTTTTGCTTCCTGACTGTTGTGAGGTGAACAAGCCCCTACCATGCATTTCCACCATGCTGTACTGCATCACCACAACCCAAAGTGATTGGACCAACTGACCCAGCCCAAAACTTCTGGAACCATGAGCCAAAATAAACATTTTTAAGTTGATTATCTCAGATAGTTTGCTACACTAATGGAAAGATGGCCACCATATCAGATGCAGGATTTTGATCATTTAATAAGGTCAACAATTATATCGAAGAAAACAACATATACTTAACAGAAAAGTTTTCTTCAAATAGACTGGATTACTGTCATCGTCATGTGACTGGGACTACAGACAGAAACATCCTCTCAGAAAACAGCCTGGAAACAGGAGCACACATGCTCAGAGGTTCACAATGGGTCACAACCTTCTAACCCATCACAGAGCAGAGAGCTCCAGAGCACAGACACTCACAGGCTAGGGCAGAGCTCCATCCTGATAGTCCATTAGGGAGAAGGAAAATCCCAGTAAAATTACTACGGGTTGGGGACCTTCTGGACTGATCTCCATGCATCTTTGTGATTCCTTACAGTCTGATGACCCATCATAATCGTACAGTTCTTGTCAACCCTCTAAAAGTTAGTGGCCATCTGGAAGAACCTCATGTATCTTCCTGTATTTTATTCAAGTTCTTTCAGTCCTGATAGACCTATGGTATATTTTAAATACAGAAGTGGTACACATGGAAAGATTTTAATTACAGTGGTACACTAACTATCAAAATTTGATAGAGAAAATCCATAATAAAGATTAAATTTCCAATTAAGAGAACCACTTCTTTTACAAAGTTTTAAAAATATTACTGCTAATAAAAAAGAAATGGGGATTGTAACATTCATAAGTCTTCAAACTGCATTAAATTATATTTGTATAGATATTGGGCAAACTATTCTAATATCTACTTTAACTCAAACTATACTCTAATCAAGACTGAGATCTTAATCTTTCTGTTTCAATATTAGAAAGCTATTAATACTACTTACTAATAATAAATTGACTAATAATTTAAAATGCTTATTTTACTTAAAATTACTCTATTAAATAAATGTTTGTATATTCCTTTCTACTCTGAATCGTGTTTCATACATAGATTGTACTCCCTTAAGTTTTGGAATTCTTGAAGTTATGGAAAATTTAATTTCTAGAATGAGATAGAAACAATGGTTTTATGAGAAATTATCAGAGGCTGTAAGAGCCACCAACAGGATGTAAAATAATACAGGGAGTAAATACTGTTTATTCCTATCATTTTTTACTGAGCTTAGCCTTTCATTCAGAAATATATGTTTCAGCCGGGCGGTGGTGGCGCACGCCTTTAATCCCAGCACTCGGGAGGCAGAGGCAGGTGGATCTCTGTGAGTTCGAGGCCAGCCTGGACTACCAAGTGAATTCCAGGAAAGGTGCAAAGCTACACAGAGAAACCCTGTCTCGAAAAACCAAAAAAAAAAAAAAATATGTTTCAAATGGTTTACTGTGCTTTCTCATTTTCTCTTTCTGGGCAGAGGATCAAGCCCAGCATCTCACACAAGATATGCAATCTTTACCACTGAGCCCCAGAGCTACACATTCACAATTACACCCTTCCATGCAATCTCTCCACCACACTGGCATGAACCTTTGGATACTGTTCCTTACCTGGTTTGTTTTAAAGGGCATTTCCCTTGTGTGTTCTTTGTCAAACTCTTTTGCCACTTTCCTTTGAAATAGAAGGCATTGACAAGAACCAGCCTGGTCTCTGAATTAACCAAGTCACCCAACAGCAACTCTGGAATTTTCCCTTTTGAGGAAGCAGAGACTTCATTCAGGTTCATGTTATACACTTATGAGAAATAAGCTGATATGACATCTGGGCAGATCCAAGCATCATATTTTCACATATGCTGAATGTGGATAAACATATTAAAGAACAAATCAAAACAGCAGCACACCATCCATGTATGACTAGAGGTCATGTCCACTGGAGGAACATGGCCAAGATGAGGATGGTGAAAGACTTCCAAGTCTCTCCAGGAAAGCAGGTTTGGGAAGGGCAGAAACAGTGACTCCAGGATGGAGAACAAACAAGCAGGAAATGTGGAAAGGCGTAGAAGGGGTTCGTTACCCCTTGGTGTGGTTAATGTTGATTGCCTGCTTGGTTGGGTCTAGAATAAACTGAGAGACATGTCTCTGGGCAGGTCTGTGAGGACATTTTCCAGAAAAAGTAACTAATGGAGAGGACAACCCCCTGAGTAGGCAACGCCTTCTTTGTGCTGCCCTGATATAAAGGACCGAGAGAGAAGCAGCATGGCTTGGTCTGCCTGCCTTCAGTCCTCACTGGTGAGTGCATCTGGTCTGTTCAAGTCATGGCACCTGCCATTTTCAGCTGACATTGGAAGCCAATGGATTTGGCCTTCATGTCAACTGAGACTAGGGTCCCTCTAGAATCCTCTTGGCCTTCAATGCCAGATTGAGACTGGTAAGGTCTCCAACCACATACTGAGCAGCTACCCCAATCTCAGTTTCTCCACATGCAGATGGCCACTGTCGGGCTACTCAGCCTGTATTGTGTGTGCCATTCTATTAAATCCCCTTAGTAATATATATTCATTCTGTTCTTCTAGAGTACTCTAACACACCAATGTTAAATGCCGTGTCTCACTGAGCACTCCATGTCATGTCTAGTTCTTTGTGGAGGACATATTACTACTCTATACTTTGGAGTACTGTCCATCCCTGGAAGAAATAATGCAGGAAAAGGACAGACTCCCTTTTTCTTTAATAAAGAGTATCCTTTCAATGGTCCAGAGAATCCTTGCTAGTTTATGATATAAAGAGTGCGTAAGAGGTAAAGACTTCAACGATTAATTCACAAATAAATGCTGAGTCTTTAAGAAGAGATTTTCAGTCTTACTCTCTCTCTCTGTTAGCCGAAATAGAAATGTACCTACTTGTACAGAAATATCTGAATGGCTTAAATATTAGACAATGATCTCAATGAGCTCAAAGACCAATGTTGGAACATGTCATGTCTTAAATTAAAACAAAAAGGATTCAACCTCAAATGGGAGGCCCTTTTAGATCAATGTAACTGAGCAGCCCTAACAGAGGTCTTGACTCTAGTTCCATTAGTCTAGTTTCATGAAATATAAGTGAGGGATCTAAAGCAGGAGGTGTAGAAGCAGAAACAGAAGGCCCCTTCAGTGGTAAAGGTAGTGGGGGCAACAGTAACACATTGTAGAAAGAAGCAGCCCCAGATCAAGATTACGGGGAAGGTCTACCAGTGAATCTCCATCTCAAAGATGGTGGAGTCGCCTGACCTGCCAATACTGCAGATCACCTGTGTCTTCTAACTCAAACAGTTAGATGGGAAATCAGGCCCAGGAGTTCTCAGGAAATTTGTATCAGCTCTTCTGCCCTAGAGAAATATACAAACAACTCTGTGTTTTAAATCTAAGTGTCTGAGTAGAACCTCCATGAATTCACTGAGGTCATAATTACACCACATGGACTAGCTGGTCTGCATCACTTTGGCTCTCTGAAATAACAGTAAGATTAGTTCATGGGGGAGACGAGAAGTTAAGAGAAAGAAGTGAGAGAGGTGGATGAAAAAGGACAAGAATGTGGGGTGTGAAGTAACTTGAAATTCTGACCTTTAGTCTGTTTGGAGACACACGTGTTTATGTGTTTCCGGGATTCCTCTGGAGCTTTGACAAAGGACAGCTGCTCTATCTCTGAGTGATAGAACTGAAGACAGGATTCCTTAAAGGTCTGGAGAGAAAAATAATCAGGGGATAACATTGCAAAATATAGTGTCAGTAAATGTTCCAACCTTCTGAATACTAGGACATGAAAAGAAAAGCTAAAGTAAGTGGAGACATTACATTAAACAAGAAACATTTACATATGCTAGATCTTTGCAAGTGAATAAACCAGACATGAATAAATAAAACATAACAGTAGTCAATTTTGAAATTATTTCAAGATATCATTGAAGAATAGCCTAGGCTGGCCAAGTATTAATTACCCTCCTGTTTCAGACGTCTAAATGCAGATATTATAGATGTGTACCATCACAGTGACCAGAACTTGTTCCTTAATTTTCTCAAGTTCTCTAGGGTTCTTCTCCTGTGATCCATATCAACAAGTATTTGAATAGAATTGTTATCATTCTACTGATACAACTTACTGGGAGGAATTCATAAGTGTTCTCTGCAAAGAGCCTATTGGCCGTTCTAAGCAAGTACTATTTGTCGGGCTTGTTCAGGATATGGAGAAGCCCCTGGAAGCCTTGATGGAAATCTTTCTCTGTGTTTAAACCAAGTGCCTGTGAAGGAAAAGAATGAATCACTATGAGCTCAGTGATGAGACCTTGTGGTTGTAAATATAACTTTCAAGCTGAGGAGATGGCTCAGCAGTGAAGCATGGGAGGCTCTGATGCAAGGTAGGTTGGTACTAAAACAATTAAAAATATGAGTTAACCTTCCTTGCTGTGTTAGTTAGGTTTTCTAGTGCTGTGAGGAGACACGATGACTGAGGCAAACCTTGTAAATGAAAATATTTAATTTGGGTGGCTCACTTACAGTTCAGAGGTTCAGTCCATTATCATCATGATGGGCCATGGCAGCATGCAGGCAGATAGGGTGCTGGAGAAATAGCTGAGAGTTCCACATCTTGCAAGCAACAGGAAATGGACTGCGATACTGAGCAAAACTTCAGCAAAAGAGATCTCAAGGCCTGCCCGCACAGTGACACACTTCCTTCAACGTGACCATACCTACCAATAGTGCCACTCCCTATGAGCTCATGGGGGCCAATTACATTCCAACTACCACGCTTGCCAATGAATAATTACAAAGTCTCTTCCTCTAAAAATAAAATAGATCTCAGCAACCTGTGTTTCAAATAATTTCAACCACTTTTTTTTTTCACATTGCACTATTTGGATTGAACCTAGGGTCTCAAGCATATGAGCCAAGAGCTCTACCACTGAGTTATAATCACAGCCCACTCCCTCCATTACTATTTTTTCCATTTGAAACTAAGTTGTCCAGGCTAGCCTAGGACTTGGCATCCTCCTGTTTCAGTCTCCATAGTAGCTGGAATTACAGGCCTGTGCCACCAGGCCTGGCATGAAATTTGGTTTGCTCCATTATGTATGTGAAGTTTGGACAAAATTTTGAGAGTTTCCTCCAAATTGTTACTCGAGAAAATGTATTACCTTTAAAGGAGTCTTACTGGGGAGGCAGGAGAGATAGCTCACAATTGTCTGTACCTCTTGTTCCATGGTATCTGACACCCTCATACAGACATACATGCAAGCAAAACATCAATGTATATAAATTATAAATAAATAAACAAATAAATAAGTCTTATTGGAGGAGACTCTGTCTTAGCTCCTCTTTAGCCCCTGCCCCATGAAACAGTGTGAGCACATTCCTACCCTCCCTTCTCAGCAGCCCTTAGGCAAGTGAAGCAGGTGAGGGGTGACAGACAGCCTACCTAAGACATCTGGACTGCAGTGTCTCCCTTCGCCCCCAAGAGGACCATAGCCAGAGCAGAGGAGATGCTCATGGGAGAATAACATAATTTTCCTAAGTGTTGTTTTCACAGAGCATCTTTAAAAGGTGGATGGCAAAGTTGCCATTTGCTTCAGACAGAGTATTCATGATGCAGAGTCTGGAGACAAAGGAGAAATGGTACTCAACACAGCACTGAAGGTTCATTGATCTCACTCAGGGGAATGTGGGACTCTTGGTTCTCATTCAAAGCTCCTAAGTACCTAAAATTGGGTTTTAAAATTCATTCTTGGTCACAGTCCTTCCAATCTTAGGGTTATTATCTAAGTGTGGTCATGGCAGCAGACCAAACTAGCGTCTGTGTCATCTGCATAGGTAGAGGTCAGATCATCAGGACTGCACACAGGACTCTGCTGAGAGAGGGGGTCTCTAGTCTCCTTCCATACACACCAGCTCCTCTCTCTGAAGATGGTGGCCTGGAGGATAAATAGGAGGAGGACAAAAAGAGGAAGGGAAGAAGAAAACAGACATGAGCATCCAGGTCCTCTAGCCTGGCTTCAGCAAAGCTGCATTCTGGGTCTGCCTGTGAAGACTCCTCTGAGATGTCCAGGTGTGCATTAGTTCCTGCATTTGCAGCTGCTACAGGACAGACATGGAGATGCTGAATGAGACCCAAAGACAGGCTGGTGTCACCAGCTCTGCTGTGGAGCAGGGAGCATCCACCTGCAGTGGCTGCTCAGGAGGCCTTGATCAGGCAATGGCGCCAGGCTGTTTCTCTGTGGAGCATACCTCACTCCCAGATGAATGGACAGCTTGGCCCAGACTAAGTGACTGCTCCTAACAACTTAACCCAAATCTGAGTCCCTGCACATCCCATGGCTGTGCTCTGACTGTCATATGACCTTTGAACACTGGAAGTGTGTTTCAGAGTGCTTCAAGCACTTTAAAGACCCACAGAATATGGCATTTAAAATGTTTTAATAACTTAGGCTTTTCTTAATATGAGACACATCTGCTCCTGGCAGCACCAATTACTTCAAGAAGGATGATGGAGTTTGCTTTCTTTGTGTCAAAAGCTAGCCATTTGGGCAAAATACTGACCTTGCCTTGACTGCTGACAGTATGCTGTATAATCTGGACTAGCAGGACACAAAGAAAAGTGACTGCCAAACTTTGCCAAGACAGGGTAGGGTATGACAGTCCTTCAATATTTCCTGCTTCACAAAAAGTCCATCAGATGTTCTAGGCCTGTGGGCTGAAGATGGATTCCCCAACATTACAGAGGAACATTGGGTGACTGTCCAGGCAGCCAACTGTTACTGTCATTTTGCTTAATTTTGGAAGTCACTTGCAATGCTCTTTCTGTTCACTCAGATAATATTATATCCTTCTCAGGCCCTTGATAGGGTGAAGACTAGACAGTTGTAGTTCCCCTGAGTCATTGTAAACAGGTATTTTACATACAAAACTTTGCACTCTTCAGGAGAGTAGACCTAACAGAATAATCTCTCTAAATTTGCCAAGTACCTATAGACTGAATATTGAAAATGTATTTCTTATTTGATAATTGTTCTTGTTGTATGCAGTTTCTTTTTTATTAAGATTATTAACTTTCCTTTCTATTTGGACAATATTTGATAATAATTCTTATTGTAACTTTAATCCCAGCACTCGGGAGACAGAGCCAGTCAGATCTCTGTGAGTTCAAGGCTAGCCTGGTGTACAGAGCGAGGTCCAGGACAGGCACCAAACTACACAGGGAAACCTTGTCTTGAAAAAAAACAAAAAAAAAATTCTTATTGTATATAGTTTTACTACGTTAGAGTTAGAACCTTTCCCTTTTTATTAGCCAAAAAGGGGGAAATGTTGCTGGATTTCTGTTTATGTCTCTGGTCTGTTGTTCAATTGAAAGGGGGTGGAGTTTCCATTCAGCTGGCCCTGGAATGGATCAGCAAGTCTTGGAGGACCCAGGAGAGAGAGTGTGACCTGAAGAGAAGAGATGATGTGGGCCCTTTTTGGGAAGAAGGTGGCAGCAGGTGTTAGGGGTGGCTTGTGATTTTCCTCAGGTTTTTCAAAACAATCTTGTATATGAAACTCTACATTGAAGAGGAAGCCAGCTAGTGTGGTTCAGCATCTTCTCAAGTTGTCATAAAAAGAGACAGCACAACTTTCTAACTCCTGTTCAGTATTCAGTGTGCAGCATACTTTCTTAACTACTGTTAAGACACCTGGGTCCATTTCTTTACTGCTACAAATGTGTCTACAGACAGCATCCAAGTCACTGTCCTTTCATGGACTAGTGGGTGACATCACTAAGATATGTGCTAGAGTGAACCTTAGAAAATCCTGGACACACAGCTGACTAAAGATATTACCAGAGTATGTCCTGGTTTAGCATTATCAATTTTGTAATCCCATGGCCCCTGTTATACTACTCCCTGGCTTCCCTGATAAAATTTCTTCCTGACAGCAAATTGATGGTATTTTATGTGTATTTTCCTGATTATTAACTTATTGACTTATTTTATCTGATTTATATGGTTATTTATTTATTGAACTGTGTATTTGTGTGTGTGCCAACTGTGGTGCTCACAGAGAGGTCAGAGGACTACTTGTTGGACTCAGTTCTCCTCTTCCACCAGGTGCATTCTGAGAATCAAACTGCAGTTGTCAGTCATGGCAGGAAAAATCTTCACCCACTGAGCCATCTCTGAGATCCCTGACTTACAGAAGTTTTTATCTGTCTTTCATCATTTAGCATTGATTTCTGATATTTCCTCAGTCTTATGATGTTGTTCAGTATATGTAAATGAGTTACTTCTACACTACCCCACTAGTTGAAGCATTGCTTGTCCTTTTCATTGGTCGTCAACACTGTATTCAATTCAAAAGCAACGAACACAGACTGGAAAAACTGGATGTTTATATATAAAAGAATCACATTAGGCTCCTACCTCATGCCATACATAAAATATAATTCAAACTTGATCAGTGAAATAATATTAAAGCCACAAGCTGTGAAAGCCTTGGAGGAAAACATAGGGGCAGTTCTTTTTGACCTTGAGCATGGCAGTGGGTTTCTTAGCTGCGGCAAGGATAGACTGAATGATAAACATAATATTAAACTTGTGGAACTTCATTGACAATACTCAGTTTGTATGAATGAAAGGGCATTACAAGAAAGCAGAGTGAAAATCTACAAAACATATACAGACTAAGTAAATCTTCAGAAACAGAGAAGATTGGTGGTTACAAAGTGGGGAAAGAATGGAGAATCAGTGCCTGATGGTTATGCAATGTGTCTGAAAGGGGATTAAAGATGAAGACAGCACGCCCCTGACAGGCACTGAAGTTCTTATCCATATATTGTTGATTTTTGTTACAGGAATAATTGCAATAAAAAGTCCTTAAAGGGCAATAATAGGTATTATCCAAGTGTTAAGAAAACTTAGAGTACTCTTCTTTAAAAATGTCTTTACTTTAAATTTATGTGTATGGGAGTGAGTCTGAGTGGGGATATGTGCATCTTGTGTGTATAGGAGCCCATGAAGATGAAACTGGGGTTGCAGGAAGTTGTTAGCAGTCATGTGGGTTCTGGGAAGTAAACCTGGGTCCTCTGCAAAAACAGCAAGCTGACTTAACATCTGAGCCATCTGTCCAGCCCCATTATGGCACTCTTACATAGTGAAATCACTTCTAACTGCCTGTAAGTAGCACAGCCTGGACTATATGGCATAGAAAGACATAACTCTGGCCCCTGGTGACCATGGATTATAGTTGGGGGATTATCCAAGATGCAGAATGTTAACAGATAAAGCAACTTCTCTACGTGGTCCAATTAAAGTTCAAAGAGCACACATGGTTGGTCAGAAAAATAAATTTATTGTGAAATAATCTTTAAGGACTTCATAGAATTTAACTATTACAGTTGGTGGTGGACAAACACAATAGTCTACAGAAGTTTGACTTCTACAAGGATAACGTGTGATAGTCCAAGACAGCTGTCATGACAGCTAGATGACTTGAAAGAGTAGTAAAGGCCAGCTGTTAGAGGACCACATTGTCAGAACCTGTCCCCAAGCCTAACACAGTGGTGGGCACATTCCTGGTGAGTGGTGGACAGCAAAGAAGATAAAGTTAAAATGTGCATTAAGGACCAATCACTAGTCAACTGCAGTAGCTGTCATCATCCACAGAAGCGTTTACTATGAAGCAAACAGGTTAAGGCAAGTGATGGGGAGAGTTGAGGAGCCAGGAAAGGACAACGTGTAGAGCTGGCATGCTTGTCTGTGCAGTGAGGGGGCATTTATTTAGGGTCACCCTAGAGAACTTTGTAGGCTCTCTTGAGGGAATTGTTTGCCTCCTTTGTTGTTTACACAACAGGAGACCCAACCACTCTGTGATCCTGTGACCTGGCAAAGGGCACTGATGAATGTCGGGATAGGAGAGATGAATGTGGGCATCCTAAGATCAGGCTGCCAGGAGGAAAGTGCCCTCATCTTGGAACATGGGTTCAACCTATATGTCCATCCTCACAGGGTTGTAAGAGCTGTGAAGATGCTGAATAGAGAACTGTTTCCCACATAGTAAATGTGTCTTTATGGAGAAGAGAACCTGCCACAGAACAGGAGGGTGTTGGTTTTGTTGTGCCTGATGAAGAAAAGGAAGGGGTGGTCTGCACAGAATGTTGGGACTTCACTTAAGCAGAAAGGTACATCTATGCCAGCTGAGGCTGCTGCAGCCTCGGTGCCTTCTTCATTGACCTCCACAACACTCTTGTGAACAAACTTGGACAGATATAGGTCTCTCTCCAGAGACATTCCTGATAAATCAGCCTTGCCCCCTTGGAAGACATCTACCATTCCCAAGCGCTGAAACACAGACTTCATGTCATAATCCTCTTGCAGTTTAAATTTTGGAAGGAAAACCTCAACATCAGTGCTCCTCATAAAGTCTGGTTTGGTCCAGGACATTAACTTCTCAAAAGTGAGATTGTTTTCCACCTGGCAAAGCAGAATTAGAGACTTTCAGATTCAAAGGTGAGGTCTTAGGGAGAGGCTCCTGGGTACAACCTGCTCTCAGTTCCATCCATCATCCTGAAGGGGGCACTGTCTATTCACAGGGCCAGACAGTGTGAGGGTCTCACTGTCCTGCGAGCTTGTATGAGGCTTCCCTGATAGGCATGGAAGCCAAGCAGCCCAGGGCTGGGAAGACCTGGCTGTCCTTTGCATCATTTCTGAGACATCTTTAATTCTTACAGGTGTTCATGTCCAGGAGATTATGGAATAGGTTATGTTTGCTTTTGTTTTCTTAATCTAGACTTAGCTTTGAAGATAGTATATCATTACTACTAAAAAACGTGAAAAATTGGAAACATAGAACTTATTGTGGGCCACATTAGAATGAATGTTTATCTAGGGATATTCTTTCTGTTTTCTGAGCTGTTGTGGCTTAAGTATAAAATTACACTGAAAGCCTCACTTCTGAACCCTTAATAAAGGAAGTAGTTACTGGAGGTGTACCTCCATCCTTGGTCATCCTTGGTCCTTTGTCCTTTCTCCTTTCTCTGCTTCCTGTTTACTAAGAGGTCTGCAGTCTCTGCCACAAGCACCTATCACTATCAAACCCATGGATGGGCAAGGTAACTTGAAATGAGTCCCCTGAATCTGTGATCCAACATAAATCCTTCCTCCCATAGACTGTTGATGTCAGACATTTTGTCAATGATGAAAAACTAACACACTAGAGAAACGATGCCACAGTCAGGGAGCTGGATGGAATGAGCCAGGGGAGTTGCTGTGCTCACAAAGACTCCTTTGGTCATGCATATTCCATTGCCCTCCATTCAGAGGATGGCTAACACACTTTGGGGTGTCCTGCTGCAAGGGAGCCCTAGATGTGATATTATGGTGTGCCTGACTCTGCCCTCCACAACTGCCTCCCTCCTCTTCCTCTTTCTTGGGTAAAAGTGCAATATTTTTTCTGTTATTTTATGTTCTCAGAAATTAAAACAAAATACTAACAAAGATCATGCTATGGGGGTATGTTTATGGAGGGGGGACTATTTTCCAACCACTGTGCTAAATTTCTTGTTTGGGTTGTCCTCACTTCATCCTATCAGGTCTATATCTCCCATTCTAGTGATGAAGTTGTGTCATATGGCAAGGTCTCACAATCCACAGTGGCAGTCTTGGACACAGCTTTGATCCTCAAACACAGGGACTACACAGAGCTGGAAGCTGAGCGTGTGAGAACTACACACTCATATGGCAGGTACCAAGTTGAAAACATTGAGCTCTGCTCTAATGAGAAAGGACACCAGGGACACTGGTTTCTTCTCATAGACATTTAGAGTGGTGACTGCTACAGACTTTCCCACCTCACCTTGCTGAGGTCCACACCATCATCTGGGAGCAGGACCACCAAGCTCAGCTCCATCCCCTCATAGGGCATCACCAGCACCTGTGCCTGAACTTCTTTCACGTAGGCGAGGTTAAAAGTGTCTTCCTGACACATCATCTGCACTGGTCTTTCCTCCCTCTGAACAGAAGAATCCAGAACATAAAAGATATCATTGAGAGAGTTGAGAAGGTTTCCAAATGAGCTGCAGTTAATACCAATTAATACAATGCAAACACTACTCATGTTTCAGTGACCACTTAGTCAATGTCTGCCAGCCTCTTCCTGTTTTCATTAAAAATATTTGTTGTAAGCAGGTATGGGACTGTTGTAGATAGGGTTCTATAGTTGTCATGAAACACCATGACCAAAGGCAATATGGGGAGGATGGGTTTATTTCATCTTACAACTCTCAGGTCATATTCCATCACTAAGTGGAGCCAGAGCGAATTTTGAAATTTAATGCATCATTTTAATTAAAATATTCTCATGTGTTCAACTTCTGTACTTTAAAAAATACCTCTGGGCTATCAGAACCAAAACAATTCATTAAATCAAAGAAAGATTCATGAGATTCTGTCCAGGTGGCCCCCCAACTTTTAAAGGGTTGATAAAAATTTTCTGTCTGTCATCAGACTGTAATTTCATCACAAAGATACATGGAGATCTTTTCAGAGGGTCCCCAATTTGTAGCCACTTAACTGAAATTTTCCTTCTCCCTAATGGGCTATCAGGATGGAGCTCTGCTCTAAGCCAGTGAGTACTTGTGCTCTGGAGCTCTCTGCTCATTGGTGGGTTAGAAGGTTGTGACCCATCGTGAGCATGTGTGCTCCTGTTTCCAGGTTGTTTTCTGAGAGAATATAACTGTTTGTAGTCCCATTCACATGACTATGACAGTAATCCAGTCATTTGATGAAAATTTATTCTGTTACTTATATGCTGTTTCCTTAAATATAATTGTTGAGCATATTAAATGATAAAAATCCTATTTCTGATGTGTTAGTCATTCCCTCTGAACTGATCTCCATGTATCTTTGTGATGTATTACAGTCTGATGACCCAATACAAAGCAAAAAATTCTTGTCAACCCTTTATAAGTAAGGGAGCCAATAAAAGAACTCATTCATTTACTAATTACAAATTGCCCATTAAAAGAACTCATTCATTTATAATATTTTTTAAATTTTGCTAGTAAAAAAAAGAATGAGGAGTTTAACATTCATGAAACTCCAAAGTGAATTAAATTGTATTTTATATGCTTTGGGCAAGCTATCCTAATATCTACTTTAATTCAAATTATACTGCAGTTAAGACTGATATCTTAATCACCCTATTTCAATATTAGAAATGTATAAATACTGCTTAATTATGACAAATTGTCCAATAACTTCAAATGCTTTTTCATTAAAAATTACACCACAAATAAATGTTTGCATATGCCTTTCTACCCTGCCTCATGCTCTGTCCAGACACTATACTACTTTAGCAGCTCAATTTTGACATTCTGGAACTTATAGGAAAATTTTCTAGAATAATGTAGAAGCAATGGTCACATGAGAAATTATCAAAAGCAGTCATAGCCACCAACAGAATGCAAAATAATACAGGCAGTAAATACTCTATATTCCTATCATTTTTTATGGAGTTTAACCATCATTCGAAATAAATGTTTCAAATGGTTTTCTGTGCTTTCCTGTTCTCTCTCTTTCTGGGCTGAGGATCAAGCCTGGCACCTACACAGGACATGGGATCTCTACCACTGAGCCCCAGAGCTACACATTCATGACTACATTTTTCCATGAAATCTGTTCATCACGCTGGCATGAACTTTTGAATACTGGTCCTTACCTTGTTAATTTTAAAGGGCATTTCCTCTGTGTTATCTTTGTCAAATGGTTGATGCCACTTTCCTTTTAAATATAAGGCATTGACAAGAACCAGCCTAGTCGCTTCATCAACTGAGTCATTCGACAGTAACTCTGGAACTTTCCCTTTTGACAAAGCAGAGACTTCATTCAGGTTCATGCTGTACACGTGTGAGTAATGAACTGATATGACAGCTGGACCAATTGCTGAATGTGCATAAACATATGAACAAATAAATCAAAACAACATACCAACACCCTTTTTGACTCAAGGACATAGACACTGGAGGAACACGGCCAAGGTGAGAATGGTGAAAGACATTCAAGTCTCTCAAGAAAAGTAGATTTCAGAAAAGCAGAAAAAAAAATTACTCCAGGATGAAAAACAAAGAAGCAGGATATGTGGAAGGGGTCATAGGGCACCAGAGTTTCCCCCACGTGCTACTGATGGTTGCCATCTTGACAGGGTCTGGATCAACCCAGAGAACTATCTCTGGGCAGGTCTGTGAGGACAATTCCCAGAAAGAGTAACTAATGGAGAGGACGCTCTCCCAAGGGAGCAACAGCTTCCTGTGCTGCCCTGATATAAGTACTGAGAGGGAAGCAGCACTGTTTGGTCTGCCTGCCTCAGTCCCTGCTGGTGAGTGCATCGACACTGTTCACACCACTGTACCTTCCATTTTCAGCTGACACTGAAGTGCACGTGTGCTAAGACTTTCATGTGTGCTAAGACTAGTGGCTTTCTGGAATACTCCGGACCTTCCATGCCAGATTGAGATTGCCGAAGTCTCCAGCTTCATAGACTGGGCAGCTACCAAATTCTCAGCCTCTCCACATGCAGATGGCCACTTTTGGACTACTTAAACTGTATTGTGTGTGCCTGTCTATTAAATCACCTCTGTAATATGCATTCATTGCGTTGTTCTAGGGAACACTGACTGATAAATGACTGTTTAATACAGCATCTCATCTAGCATTCCATGTTCAGAAACTCAAAGCAGAAAGTAGTTTGTGGAGGAAATATTGTTATTACATACTTTGGAGTGCAATCCATCCCTGGAAGAGATAATGCAGGTGAAAGGATAGAATCCATCCCTTTTTCTGTATTAATGAGTTTCCTCAATGGAGAAGAGAATCCTTGCTAACTTACAAAATCAAGAGTGCACAAGAGGTAAAGACTCCAACAAGAATTGGCAAATGATTGATGAATCTTTAAGAAAAGGCTCTCACTCTATACTATCTCTGTTAGTAGAAATAAAAATGTACCTAGTGGTAGAGAGGCATTTGAGGGGTTCAAATATTAGAAAATAATTTCAATGATCTCAAAGACCAATACTGGAACACGCCAACTCTGAAATAAAAATAAATAAAGTTCAACCCCAAATGGGAGGCTCCTTTAGGTTAATGTAACTGCATGTCCATGACTGAGTGTCTTCAGTGGAAATCATGTCTAGTTTCACCAAATACAAGTAAGGGATCTGAGGCAGGAACTGTTGAAGCAGAAACAGGAGTTCTCTTCGGAATAAAGGCGGTACGGGCTCAGGCAACACAGACTGTAGGAAGATCCAGCCCAGGACAAGATTATGAGGAACTTCTACACATGCATCTCCATCTCAGAGATGGTGGAGTCACCAGGCCTGCCAACTGCAGACCACCCCTGTTTTCTAAAGTAAACTGTTAGACTGGAAATCAGGCCCATGAGTTCTCAGGACATTTGTATCAGCCCCTCTCTCCTAGAGAAATACACAAACAATTCTGTTTATAAAGTCTAAGTGTCTGAGTAAAATCTCCATGAATTCACTGAGGTCTAAATTATATAATGTGACCTAGCTGGTCTGCATCCCTTTGACTCTGAAATAACAGTGAGATTAGTTAGTGGGGGAGAAGGGAAGTTAAGAGAAAGGAGAGAGGGAAGAGGAGGGATGGATGGATGGAAAGGACAAGAATGTGGGGAGTGAAATAACTTGAAATCCTGACCTTCAGTCTGTTCAGAGACCCACGTGTTTATGTGTTTCCGGGACTCCTCTGCTGCTTTGACAAAGGACAGCTGCTCCAGCTCTGATTGATAGAACTGAAGACAGGACTCCTTAAAGGTCTGGAGAGAAACATGTTCAGTGAGGTAACATTGCAAAATATAGTGTCAGCAAGCTTCCCAAACTTCTGGTACTGTGGCATTAAAAAACAAAACTAAGACAAACGTAAATGTCATTTTAAGCAACAAGCATCTTCATGTAATGAAATCTTTGTAAGTTGTAATGACCAGACTTGAATAAATAAAAATTATAATGAGCCAGATTTTAAATGTTTCAAGATATCATTATATAATTGTGGTCTTTGGGGAAGGTTATGGAGTTGAGTCTCTCTATATAGCCAAACCTGTCCTCGAACTTGTGACCCTCATGTCTCAGCCTTCTAAATGTAGATATTATAGATATGTATCATCACACTGGCTAGAACTTGATCCTTAATTTTCTCACATTCTCTAGGGTCCTTCCTCCTGTGATCTATAGCAAGTATTTGAATACAATTGATGTCATTCTACTGATACAACTTACTGGGAGGAATTCACAAGTGCTCTCTGCAAAGAGCCTGTTGGCCATTCTAAGCGCGTACTTTTTGTTGGGCTTATTCAGTATATGGAGAAGTCCCTGGAAGCCTTGGTGAATGTCTTTCTCTCTGTTTAAACCAAGTGCCTGTGAAGGAAAAGAATGAATCTGTATGAGCTCAGTGATGAAACATTTTAATTTTAAAAGGAATTTTCAAGCTAAAGAGATGGCTCAGGAAGTAAATTACATGAGAATCTGATGCAAGGCAGTTTGGGATCGAAACAAATAAAATGAGGAATTAACCTTCCTTGCTAGTGAATACTTACAAAGTCTATTGCTCTAAAAATGAGGCAGATCTCAGCAACCTATGTTTCCAATAATTTCAGTAACTCTTTTTCTCATTACAGTATTGGAACTGAACCTAGGTCCTCAGTCATGCTAGACAAGAGCTCTAAGTTATAAGCCCAACACCCTTGCTCTATCATTAAAAAAGGAATAAAATAACAACACAAAGACCTTTATATGTGAAACTGACTTTCCCAGGCTAGCCTTGAACTTGGGATCCTCCTGTCTCAGTGCCCTTAGCAGCTGCTATTAAAGGTCCATTCCACCAAGCCTAGCATGAGATTATTTAGCACCATTTGCTAAGTGAAGTCTGGACAAAATTTGAAGGGTTCCCTCCAAATTTTACTCAGAAAATGGTTTGCCCCTATAAGAAGTCATACTTGAGGAGACTATAGTTCCCTTCCCCTTTAGCCCCTGCCCCATGAAACAGTGTGAGCACATTCCTACCCTCTCTTCTCAGCAGCCCTTAGGCAAGTGAAGCAGGTGAGGGGTGACAGACAGCTTACCTGAGACATCTGAACTGCAGTGTCTCCCTTCGCCCCCAAGAGGACCATAGCCAGAGCAGAGGAGATGCTCATGGGAGAATAACAGACATTTGTTGAAGGGTTGCTTTCACAGAGTATCTTTAAAAGGTGGATGGCAAAGTTGCCATTTGCTTCAGACAGAGTATTCATGATGCAGAGTCTGGAGACAAAGGAGAAATGGTACTCAACATACACTGAAGGTTCATTGACCTTACGCAGGGGAATCTGGGACTCTACTCTTGGTTCTCATTCAAAGCTCAAAAGTATTTAAAATTGGATTTTAAAATTCATTCTTGGTCACAGTCCTTCCAATCTTAGGATTATTATCTAAGTGTGGTCATGGCAGCAGACCAAACTAGCGTCTGTGTCATCTGCATAGGTAGAGGTCAGATCATCAGGACTGCACACAGGACTCTGCTGAGAGAGGGGGTCTCTAGTCTCCTTCCATACACACCAGCTCCTCTCTCTGAAGATGGTGGCCTGGAGGATAAATAGGAGGAGGAGGGAATGAGGAAGGGAAGAAGAAAACAGACATGAGCATCCAGGTCCTCTAGCCTGGCTTCAGCAAAGCTGCATTCTGGGTCTGCCTGTGAAGACTCCTCTGAGATGTCCAGGTGTGCATTAGACAGAGTCCCTGCATTTGCAGCTGCTACAGGACAGACATGGAGATGCTGAATGAGACCCAAAGACAGGCTGGGGTCACCAGCTCTGCTGTGGAGCAGGGAGCATCCACCTGCAGTGGCTGCTTAGGTGGCCTTGATCAGGCAATGGCACCAGGCTGTTTCTCTGTGGAGCACACCTCACTCCCAGATGAATGGACAGCTTGGCTCAGACTAAGTGACTGCTCCTAACGACTTACCTCAAATCTGAGTCCCTGCACATCCCATGGCTGTGCTCTGACTCTCATATGACCTTTGAACACTGGAAGTGTGTTCCGGAGTACTTTGTACAGTGCTTAAATGCCGATCAAATAGCCTAGGGAGTCTCAGATCATCATAACCCACACTTTTTCTCCCCAGAGAGATGGGCACATAATCCCGGAAGTGTGCATAGATCCTGTGACTTCTCCTCTTATGTCACACGGGGTTCTTGAGGAAAGTTGGGGCAGCTTTATTTAAATGCCTAACCTTCTGGTTGGTCTTCTCATCTGACCCAGCTCCCACCTCTACATTATTTCTCATCCTCATGTCCCTTTAAAATGGCTTCTGAATCCTTGAAGTGCTGTTTATTCCACCTAGAAGGTCATCTACCCCCTCTCTGTCACTGAGTCCACACTACTCACCCTTCCCTCCTTCACTGGGACAGGACCACCTCAGGGCCTCATCTCTTTACCACTTCTGAGTGTAATTCTTTCTCTTACAGTTTGTTGTCTTCACCACAGTGAGTGCTCTCTGAATGAAAGGGAGATGACTGGCACTCCAATTCTAATCATCTGTAAGCATGCTCAGGATAAAGAATGGTTTGGGGCCATGTTCTGTCAATATGGAGTCATGCGTTTCTATGACTGGAATGAAGAGTGCTCAGACTGGAGTAGAGCCATCTGATCTTTACAGGGCACAGGGATAAGAGAGACATGAATTCACAGATACTGGAGGACATAGTCAAATGGACTAGGTGGTAGGACCTGAGAGGAAGCAGGACAGAGGACAGTGGAGAAGGCCCCTGAGACCCCCTGCAGCATATATGCCTAACAGAGAAGGGTCAATAAAATTTCAAGACCCCAACTCTAACACCAGCCTCACTGCCAATGGCCTTCTGGTTTTTAGAGAAGTCACCTCTGTGAATGCCCACCAGACACCACCTGCCTTCTGTCACTTTTACTAACACTGAGGTCCCAGGGTTCCTTCCCCTGGACTTAGACTGGACCTTCTAATCCTAGACCCTGCCAGTCCCACAGCCTGGGACTGAGCCAGTAGTCTTTACCTGTCAACTTGCAGCCTCCCAGTGCAGTGTTCAAGGCTTGATGCTCCTGGAGTGCAGCTTAGCAGCCTGTCCTGTTCAGGAAGGCCCTTTATTCACTGCAGGAGGCTGACATCATGCTCAGAGCCCCAGGCCAGAGGAAGAGGGACTGGCCTGACCTCTTCCTGCTCTGTCCTCAGCAGGGTGGGGATAGCCAGGGGTTAGTGAACACCTAGGCCCTAGAGAAAGGAAAACTAGTGGGATCTTGAGTCTTTGGTTGTCAGTCACCAAGGGAGAAGGATTCCCAGGATGCCAAGAACACACGAGAGTTGTTCCTGATCTCAAGTCTCCATCCATAGAATGGATTCAGCTGTGAAGTGGTTGGCTCCAGGAGTCCTGTTAGGTCCACACTAGTATAGGCCCACATACAGAATCCTGGTTCTAAGTTCTAGAAGGGACTTTTCCAACTGCAGACTGCTCCATGTGAAGACTTCTCCTTACAAAGTAACAGAAATAGACACCGAAGCAAATTAGTACAGGAAATCATGTCCTCCATTCCTGGACATGGATCACTGTATTTGCATGCCCTGAAGAGACTTCCTTAAATTTGGTGTCTTATGTGTCTCAGCTTCTCTAATTTTTATAATTAAAATAATGTATTTTATGTGTGTGAGTGTTTTACCTGCATGCATGTCTGTGCATCAATTGCATGCCTGGTGCCCACAGAGGTCAGAAGACTGATCTCCTGGACTAGAGTGCTGCTTACATCTTTGGGATGTCTGCACCTGACCATGCTGATGTTAGCTTAGGAACTATGTCCCAAGACAGACACGTTTATATCGGAAACCTTTGGTCTCAAGGAACTGATTTGTCCTTTAAAGCATACCTTCAGTGTCTTTTAGTTTACTTACAGAGGTATGCGACGGTCATCACCATCCAATTCTAGATCCTTTTGGTAACTGACAAAAAGAAATGGACTGCTGATTATCAGTGTCTATTTCCCACACCCACCCTTCTTTCCTGGAAAACACTAATCTTTTTTCTGCACGTTTTTCCCAGTTATGAGCATTTCTTATGAAGGAAATATGTGGTCATGTGTGTGGTCTTCTTTTCTAACCTGGTGTTTTCTATACTCTTGCTTATTGGTTCAAGGTGTCAGCAACTTGGGAGTGAGCCACAGACATGCTACATTGTACCACCTAGAGTGGGTTGAGTTCTTTTCAGAAACCTCGACTCAGGTGAAGGCACAATTTTTGACTCTGCCACGGAAAGGAATTTCAAGATGACCCAGTATGAAGTAGAGTTGGATTTATTAAGAAGCAAACACATATGTATTTAAACACAATAATAATATACAGAGGGGGGTCCAGTAGGCAAAGAAAGGATGAGACACACCTAAGCACACAGGTGTCTCCAGGGAGAGCATGGCTTCAGTGTTTTGGCAGTACCTACAATGTGGCTTTGGTGACTCTCCAAAGTTAGATCATTAAAAGTTGCTAAGAAACCTTCCTTTCCCCTTTTTACTTAATAGAGGTCCAATATTTAATTGGTGTAGTATTTAAGGACAAGCTTTTAAAACATCAACAATTTAAGATATATGAGACCAAGATACATAAACAGAACTTCAACACAGTAAGATGCCTTGGGGAGCACCACCATTAGAGACTTCACAGACACACTAAAAGCTCACACTGTCTACAGGATCACACATGTACTTCTCCCCAAGGTCAAGGTTTCATTTGGCTGAGCCCGAGAGCTCACTCAGTTTCACACTACCTGTGACACACTCTGTCTAGAAATCTCTCCTCTCCATGTGCTCTCCTTCCTGGCTTATGGATGGCAGCTTTTCACCAATCTCTTCCTCCCAGAAGCTTCCTGGTGCCATTGGCTTCCCCAGGGTGCTCACTTTCTGCTGCTTGGCTCCATGTTTCCACAGAGGCTGCTCACACCCCTTGTCTTCTGACCCCTGACCCAGCAGGGAGTGACAGCTGCTGAAGGGACAGAGGCTTCTGGCTTTCTGTCTCATCTTGCTTGAGGGAAGGTTGGCTTGGTTACGTGCAGAATCTGTGTCCTCAGTCACCCTGTGTTCTCCACCCCGGAGGGGATTTCAACCGTCCCTTCCTCTAGCTTCTCTAGCTCCTCTGCTTTGACAACCACTTCTGACCATCTCTTGTCTTTTCTTATTTTTGGAGTGTGTGTGGGGGGGTCTCCCCACAGTACTGTAGTGAATCCTGTTCTTCTTCTAAAGGACAGTCAAAAGTGACTACATACATCAAAAATCCACCAAGGAAGAAATAAATTCATCAAGTTCCTGTCTGAACTTTTCAACTCTCCATTAAGTGAGCAGCCATATCAGCAGAAGGTATGCATCAGGTTCATAGAAAGACATCTTTTTCTTTCTCCACTTCTCTTTTTTCTCTTCTACTTTCTGTTGATTGTCTGTGGATCCTGCACCATTCATCCACCTGTCATCCTGCATCTATCCTCTGGCCCTGCAACCTCTGCCCCCCAAAACAAAACAAAACAAAATCCAAAATGAAAGAAAGAAAAATCTTGTCATGGAAGCTGTAGTGTATCACAGTAAGCCACACAGCTTAAACTTTAGTCCATATATTTTTACTTGCAAGTGTTCATTTTAATGAGTCTTTGGTCTGGTTCGAAGCCGCTGGTTCCGGCAACACTATCAGTACTGGACCCTCATGAGGACTCTTCTTGGATATTCTGTTGTTGCCCTGTGTCATGGAGATCCTGCAGCTTTGGCTTTACAGGATCAGCCCCTTCACGGGCTCCAGCAGATCATAGATGGGTTGGATGTTGGGGTTGGCCAGCTCATAGTCCTAATTCTGGGACGAGGTGGTAATTGGGTTGGTCAGTCCCCCTCGTTTCCCTCATCCTCACCACCAGAGTGAGCTCTCCAGAACTATCTCCAGTTAGCTCACCCTATGCAACAAGCAGCAAGGGGTGGGCCAGTTTTCCTGCTCTCAAGCCCTCAGGGAAGGCTCACCCACACCTATACCACCAGAACTAGCCAGCTCTACTGTGTTTTCCAGGAAAGGTGCAGGTATAGTCAGACTTTTCCTTGGGTCACCAGCTCACAAATAACAACAGGGAAAACTTATTATTAATTATGAAAACTCAGACTTAGATTAGGCTTGTCCCACTAGCTCTTATAACTTAAATTAACCTACTTCTATTAATCTACATTTTACCATGTGACTTTTTGCCTTTATTTTATTCTGTATGTCTGACTCCTTCTATGTTTCATTGTTGTCTAGCTGCCATAATTCAAGCACCTAGATTCCTCCTCCTCTCCCTTTCCCCAGAAACCCCACTTATCCTCCCTGTCCAGCTATTGACCATTCTGCTCTTTGTTACACCAGCTACAGCAATGCATCTTCACACAGTGTACAAATATCCCACGACATGCAGGGCCACTCTCCTGAGTGCTGCACCTGAGGAGGGAGGGGCAGGACCAGTGTTCCTGCTTTCATGATGTGAGGGGCAGCTCTCCCACCTGTCACAGGTAGCAAAGATGGGGTGGGGATACATCTCTCCCTCACCCATGCCACTGTATGGCAGATGAGGGGTGGGGCCAGATCTTGCCTGCTCACATTTGGGATGGGCTCACCCAGGCCCCTGCCAACAGGGTTGGCTCTACTGTGCTGTGCAGGTGAGGTCAGGGCCCACTCTCCAGAGTGCTGCAGCTGGTGAAGGGAAGGGTCAACTCTATTGCCTACCACATGTGGTGAGATGTGAGGAGGGTCTGGTATCTTTCCCTCCCCCTTACCATCATATGTCAGACAAGGGGATGCAGCCCACTCTTCCACTCCTAACCCCTCATGACTGGCTCACTCACACCCCTGCCAAAGGGTCAGCTCGATTGTGCTGCCCTGGTGAAGTGCAAGGCCTGCTCTCCCGAGTGCTGCAGCAGGTGAGGGGCATGGACAGCTCTTTAGTTCTCATGGCCTCAGGGCCAGTCCTCCCACCTGCCAAAGGTGGTGAGGGATAGGTGCTGGAGTCCAGCTCCGGATGAGGGCAGGGTCTGAAGATGGGTGGATGCAAGGACAGCGATGGGAGGAATCAGACACAGGATGCTTCTTAGTTTTGTTTTAAGAGAGATGGACAGAGAGGAAGCACATCTCAGTATGGCTTGTCCTACTCTGATAGAAGCCATCCCCTGCAGGACAGGGTCCCAGCAGAGGGTATAAGGAGTTGGTGGGGGAAGGAAGTGAGCCAGACCATGGTGCAGCCTGACTGACTAGCAGTCAGAGTTCTTTTTTATTTATAAAGAATTTAGTAAGTAGGGATATGTTCATGATGTTCCAAAACACAGATCAGATCATTTTTGTTCTTGGACTACATAGAGACATATTGATGAGCAAAGAATGGAGTGGAAAGATGATAAAAGAATGAGATGTCAGGACCTCCCTTCCTTAGAAAAGTTGGCACATGCAGAGCCACTGTGGTGTCATATGACCAAGGAACAACAGAATGCCAGGATTAAACATATAAACAAATTCTACAAAGACATAAAGTATAAACATTGCATTATGCCAGAATTTAAATAATAACTGTAGCAGCTTTGGCCTGAGGACTTTTCCTGGGTACTCTGACCATTAAGAGTTAATAATACACTGCTTGGGACATGGCAATATGCCTGGGCCAGCTTGGAGATTTTCTTTTGGTCTAGCATCCTTGAAGCAACCAGAGCTACCAGCCTGAGAACAGACTGTCATATGCCTCTATATTCTTTAAAATTGGGTTATGGGTTAATGAGTAAAAATGATAACTCTATCAATGGTGTCAGACTTGAAGGAAAATTATTGAAAAGATAGCTGTTCTGTCATAATTTACCAATGATAACTGAAAGATGAGCAAGAGAAAGTGAAACACATGTCCAAAAGCAAAAATGATATAATCTGTGTTTTGGAACATCATGAATGTATCCCTGCTTATTAAATTCTGTATAAATAAAGAGGCACTCTGACTGCTAGTCAGTCAGGCTGCAAGATTCTCCCAACCATCATGCCTAGCTCACCTCCTTCCTTGGCTGCTGACTCCTTACCTCCTCTCTGGGACCTCTCCACCATTGGGGATGGCTCCTGGCAGACTATAATCTGGTGAGATAAAAACATGGGTTTCATGTTCTCACAGACCATTATAGATCTTTTGATAAGAATGCCTACTCAAATTCTTTTTCCTATTTTTATTTGGTGGTGACATCATCATCATAATCACCATTGAATTACATGACACCAAATTTGTAACTCTTTTGCTGTGGGATGGTCTGTATGTCAAATGTGTTGCTGATTGGTCAATAAATAAATCACTGATTGGCCAGTGGCCAGGCAGGAAGTATAGGTGGGACTAACAGAGAGGAGAATTAAGAGACCAGGAAGCTGGGTGGGGAGACACTGCCAGCCACCACCATGACAAGCCGCATGTGAAGATGCCGGTAAGCCACGAGCCATGTGGCAAGGTATAGATTAATAGAAATGGATTAACTTAAGCTGTAAGAACAGTTAGCAAGAAGCCTGCCACGGCCATACAGTTTGTAACCAATATATAAGTCTCTGTGTTTACTTGGTTGGGTCTGAGTGGCTGTGGGACTGGCAGGTGTCAGAGATTTGTCCTGACTGTGGGCCAGTCAGGAAAACTCTAGCTACACTCTGTGTCTGTTCTAATGAACTTCTTCATCTCTATGGTAAATTCTATGTCCTCCCAAGATTAAAGATTCTTACACTCTATGGCACATGTCAGGCGACTCTGCTATCTCTGTGACACATGATTAATGGAACAATTCTCCTAGCCCTAGTCACAACCTTAGTCTGCCTCTTCCTAGAATTTGTGTGGCCTCTGTTAAGAAAACTTCCTTTCATGCCTTCATACCTTTGACTTTAAGCTCCTTTAATCAGACTTAAGCATTGGAGACTTGATTGTTCCACTGCAGAATCTTGCTTGGAGCTGACTGGTTCCAAAGACTGAAGATGCTCTTACTTTGGAGCAGATTTTTTTTCAAATTCTGTTTAGAGATTGCCATGTCCCAACTTAGGTTTCTTTCTTTCCTTTCATCTCAGAGGCAGGAGCCTGAGTCTTCGCCTTCTGCAGCCTGCTGTAGGTCCCCAACTCTACCTCTGTGTCCCCTGTGTGCTAGGCTGTGTATTCTTGAGTCTTCCTATATTCAGATTGTATGTGTCATTGTGTGCCTGGGTGTCTGCTGGAGGTTGCCCACCCACAGTGAATAAATTTTATTTGTCCATGTCTCCTCATAATTTTTTTCAACCTCCCAACCTCCTATGACCCTGCTCCTGTCCTGGAATCAGAACGTGGACTTCACAGTAGCAGGAAGCTGGCTCAGGCTGGGAAGTGCCCCACCTTTGGTGGCTGGAAACTGAGTAACTGAAATAAAGGTGATATGGAAAGCAATGCAGGAGAGTTTAATAAATGTTAAGGGAGTGTTGAACTGCTAAGACTTCATTTAACAGACTACAAAATATGAATCCCAGAGAAGAGTCATTATCAGACACTTTCTCTGAAGTGAGAAAATAAACCAGACAAAGCTAAGTGCTATGGTGCACATGCGTAATGCTGGAATCAAGAGGCAGAGACATGCATATCTCTGTGAGTTCAAAGACAGTCTGATCTACACATCAAGTTCCAGAAAGCCTGGACAACGTAGTGACACTCTATCACAAAGAAACAAACAAACAGCAATAACAATAATGTCAATCAACAGCTACAGTCAGAGCCTGTGCTCTGGCAGCCCTAATAAGCCAGGCTTGGCCACCTCTCCTTTAAAGCAAACTGAAGAGACGAATCTAGAGTGAAAAAAAGACAAAGGAGGATTATTCAACTTGGCCACATTGGGGAGAGGGACCAAGTCATCCAGTGACCTTTTAGTACATCAGTGGAATTCCTGACATAAGATTAAGTTTTAAGTAGAAGATCTGAGTTAGATGGAGCTAAGCAGTCAAGGTGTGGTCCTACCTATCATTGTCTCATCCTTGTCTGACTCCATTCTGTCCTGCAAGGTGGCCAGACAAGTCAGAAATCTCTTTCTGTATTGGGGACTATGGGGGTCCAGCCCCTCGAAAGTCCTCTCCCAGGGTCCAGGAAGAATCTATAACCAGCTGATAATTAGTCTTTGATGAGAAGAAATTAATCTATATACACGAAACTCCTTAGTCCATATACTTTATTATTCTGTGTCAGTTACAAGCTTATATTCTGCTCTCATATTTAGTTCATTTCTAGCCTGATTTCTCTCTATACTTGTCTGCAGTCCCTTCTAGGTTCCATCTTAATTCCTTCATCTAGTTCTGCCCCTTCTAGGTTCTCACCCATCTTGTTCCTTTCCATATCATCTCTTCTTCCATCTCCTTCTCTCTCCTATTCCTCTCAAGTTCTTACCCATCTAGTTCTTCCATTCTCTTTTCCCTTCTCTGTCCTCCAAGTGCCCTGGAAGCCCTGGTATATATACACTTACAGACAGTATTCCCTTAGCAGTGCAAAGCCAGGCTTCCAGGGTCAAACGGAGGGGTGATAAGAATCACATAGGGAGGCAATAACCATTAATTATCCTTTGCAACCCCAAAGGGAAGTGACCAATGGGGAAATGAATTAACTAAAGGCTAAATTCAGGTAATATCTAAGAAGAGGGCTCTTTTGTGCTCAACTATAACCTTAAACACGATTGGTTGAAAATGTTAAGAATCTATAAGTTGCTAGGTCAATGGGAGAAAATAAAACTGTCTTCTTTTTTCCTGTAACTCATATCTGTCCAAGCTATCTGCCATTTTTCTGCAGGGTGGGGAAAGTGTGCTCGGTTGCTAGGCAACCTGTACAGCTAGATGCCTCTGGTGATGGTTAAAGGGAGATCTGGAACTAGAGGTAAGATTTGGGAAAGGAGGAAGTAAAGCTTAATTGGCACATCCGCCAGTCCTTCTCAAACAGGTAGCCTGGATGCTTAAGTCTGTTCTTAGAGAGTACAGAGGTATCTCTGATAAAGTACTTTCCTCCATCTGGGGATGGACCTGGCTGGATGCTGCCAATGATGATAATTACAGGGAGGCTTGAACTGGGATTCTGGCTGAGCATAGCTGTCAGTGCAGAAGGTTATCCAAATATTCCTAGAAGTGGTTAGATAAGGAGTTAGAGGTCTATAAAGTTAGTAAGGCTGTAAGAAAGGAGGGTCCAAGCTAAATTGTGTAAAGCTATTACTGAACATCCGCCTGACCTAGGCAGTGTCTCTTTGTGGAATTTGTCTTAAATCAGGAGACTTGCATGTGGACTGTTATTACTGCTAGTCCTTGAAAGTGGCCAAGGGAGATATCTGATTCCAGAGAAAGCCTTTCCTGAGGAAGTTCTCCAAATACCTGGAATGTGTATGTCCAGAGAGTGATCAGTCCACATTGTTAGCCCTTCTTAGAGAAAAGTCAATTGGGAAAACTATGAAGGCACACATGATTTTCATAACAGAATACAGCTGATATATAACAAGCCAAGTAACACCAAAAACTCCTTGGGATTTGGCTTCCTCTGGAGGAATTCCCTGATTCCTCTAGGTAGTGACTTTGCCATAACCAGCTGAGTTCTTATGATATATTCCTGCGGCCTGCAGCATTTCTGAAAGACAGTTTTTCTCTGGAAGGCTCTGGGATTTTTGCTTCTAGCTGCATGGTATTCCTGGGTAATGGAAATTCATAGGAGAAGAATGTTTAAATAGATGTTAGCCAAAAGGAAGTACAATTGCTTCTTTAAAATAGCCTCATTCTTTCACAGGCAAGACTGTTATAGTTCTCCACCTTGGCCAAACCCCCCAACCTGTCTGAAACAAAAGTCATAAAAAGAGGAAAAGTGGAGGCCAAAGCTAGAACACATCCGGCTGGTGTCAGGAAACCAGGGATCCAAACCATCAGTCTGTAACTTCTTGGCTTTAGTCACTTTGAGTAAGAGCTTGCCTGAGCAACGCCATCTTGTTGATTTGAGACATTGTGTCACCATGAAGCCTAGACTGGCTTCAGACTCATGATGCCCCTGCATCAGCTTCCCAATGGCTGGGATTCTACCATGGTCAGAGACCAAACACTCTAAGCTCCCTCACTACCCCTACATTTAATTTTTTGCCTATAAGTTCTTTAAAACACTTGTAAAGAGAAAAATGCTGTTTTCTTTTATCATAGTCTTAGAAACTGATCATTTTTATATAATTTGACAAGTTAGAAACGCATGGTTTATTATTGTAATTGCAATTGAAATATCCAAAATTAAAAACACATGATAATGAGAACATAAGTCACACAATTTCAGCAATATTTTTGAAACAATTTAATAGGCCAAAGTCCCCAAAATATCATCCAGTATTAAGGAACAATGGTCAAAGTGGAGAGTATGGAGTACAGAGAAAGTCTTGGTAAACTGGAGTCTGTAGAAAGCATTTGCTTTTCTTTGTCTAAGATACTTCACACCAAGAAGCTGTAACTGGACAGTACATCCCATGTGAAGTTACTTGGAAACATTTCCCTAAAAGGACCTTGGATAAAGGGAAGATGAGATCACAGGCATTTCCATGTCTTAAGGCTGTCCACTTCTTTGTTCAAAACAACCAATAAACTCTAAATTATTAAATTAAAATAAAGGACATCAGATTGTTGTGTGATATTTTGATTGCATTCTGACAATAGAGTTTGCTTTGAATCAGAGGGCAGAGCTAGCTACTAGCTGACCAAAATTAACCATAGAGGGTTTGAAAGACTGAGGACAGATAGAGAGACAGGAAGTAAAAAGGTGGGGTTTGGAGAGGATCTCAGGCCTTTGGGATGGGGGAACAGAAGAGATAGGAGGTCACTGGTTGCTTTTTCACTGTTTCTCTAATCATTAAGTTTCTTACCCCGATATCTGACTCCTGATTTTTTATTGATAAAGAATAATTAGATAAATGAAACATCTGGCATCCAACTCGGGGCATGAAATCAAGTCTGGACCTCTTTTACTGTGGATCTCTAGTCTTTTTTGACCATGTGAGCAAACCTTTAGGCTGCCAAACCATACTTGGCTTTCAGATGGCTCCACCTGCTTCTCAGGTCGTGAAAGCCAAGTGTGAAGCTCACAGTCTGTTGGAGGTTTGTCCTACCAGGAACTGCATTCAACCCTCCTAGAGCTGTAGAATGCCAATGCTTGTACTGCGGCAGGCATTTTCACTTAGTTTTTTGTTCCTACTTTATGTACTAGCTGCTCAAGGGCTCAGCGACCAGCAGAAACTGTCTAGCAGAAACTCTTAAAAGAGCCATGTCTGGTTTTACTGTTGTTGTTGTTGTTGTTGTTTAAGCTTTCTCAGGCACTATGGAAGTTCAAGCGCCACATTGGTACACCAATATGTTGTTGGTTTTTTCTCTCTTGGAGGGCTCGCCACCCAGCTCCCAAATAATTAACACATAGAGGCTTATTCTTAATTATGAATGCCCAGCCTTAGCTTGGTTTAGTTTCTAGCCAGCTTTCCTTAATTTAACTTATCCCATCTGCCTTTTCCCTTGGGCTTTTCCTGTTCTCTTACTTCTGTAAATCTTACTCTTACTCTGTGGCTTACTGTGTAGCTGGGTGACTGGCCCCTGGAGTCCTCCTCCTTCTCTAGCTACTTCTTCCCTCTTCTCCCAGAGTTGTCTTTCTATTTATCCTCCCTGCCTGCCAGACCTGCCTATTTCTCTCCTCTGCCTCACTATTGGTCATTCAGCTCTTTATTAGACCATCAGGTGTTTTAGACAGGCACAGTAACACAGCTTCACAGAGTTAAACAAATGCAACATAAACAGAAGTAACACACCTTAAAATAATATTCTACTACAGATTATGTTACATGGTTATTAGTGATCACTCTTATGCAAATCTCCAATGAAAAGGAACAAGCAGGGCAAAGAGAAATACAAAATTTACAGATTGCAGAGAAAAAGAGAACCAGAAAATTACATGTTGGATTTCCAGTCTTGTGCTCCCAGAAATGCAGAGTTTAAAATGGAATAAAGGAAATGGTGCCCACCCAGCTAAGCTTCCAACTTGTAAAAGGAATTAAAAGAAAGCTTAAGTAGCAAAGGAAGCCATGCACAAGGGGAAGTTTAGGCAAATGTAACACAAGGGAAGGGGGAGGGTCCAAGTTAAAAATCACAGCAGGAAGCAGAACGTGACAGCTTTGACCACATGGTTCTGGGTTTAAGCATACTGGAATACAATGGTTGTGCAAAGTTCCTCCTGGGCTAAGTGAATCCACTGAAGGAAATGTATTGCATTCAACAAACCTGGAAGGGAAGAGCCATCTAATAAACCCTTGAACATCACACATGGAGTTACAGAATTTTGAGTTTGTCCCACTTGGTTTCATTATTTCTTTGGTTCTGTATTTCCTCATTATGCTCCCTTTATGTGTTTTGCAGCCCAGGAGGCCAACTCCCAGAACTGTTCCAGGGTTACTCACAGAAATGCTTCTCAGAAGCAGGAACAAAAAGATTTCTATAATAACTTCACACATAGGCAAATGGTCTTTATTCTTTGTGCTCTTTATTCTTCTGTTATTTTTTCTTCCCTCTATTACAAATTCCCAAGCATATATATCCACTTACTAGCAACTTGTGAGTAATAAAAAAGGCTACATGGATATTTCTCAGGGTCACAAGTGTTGTGCCCAGATCATGACCCCTAGAGAGACCACCAAAGACGAGCATGCCGGAATGCAAAAGCAAGGTTTAATTCTAGATATCCAAAAGCAATACAAGCCTAGGCAGGGACTTCGTCCAATACATCCAACACAGTGGAGGCTGGAGGAAGTGCCCGCCTGTCTGCAAGCTCAGTTTTTAAAGGGAAAAATCACAAGGTTACATCATTTAGGGGTGCTAGTACGGCTACAATTCTGATTGGCTCGCTTCTAGGGGCTTTCTAGAAATCATGGCTTAATCTTACTTCTAAGGGAGTGGTTGCCCACCACCATTTCTCATTGGCTGCCCTCAGGTGGGGGCATTTTTATGGTCAGTTACCCTGGAAACCAGGGAGTGGACATTCCATAGTCTGGCAGGCATTGCGTCGTGACTATCTTGTGACTCTGTACTTTTACATTTCCTGGTTTCTGGAATCTGAACTGACTGGTTTCAGTAACTAATGGCCTATTCCCAAAAGGAGAAATCTTAGGCCTTAATTTTAGGGTGAAAGCATTTTGGTCTTATTTCTAAGATGGCTCATTTTGGTCTCACAACAAGCATTTTTTGTAAATATGAAAAGAGTCACACATAGCAATATCTTGTCAGCTTAATTGGCAGCAGTTGCAGCTATAAAAGTTCTGGCTTATTTCTTAAAGGGACAGTTATAAGGGTTACAAAGGGAAGAAGTGCTGTGGGATGGTCTGTATGTCAAGTGTGTTGCTGATTGGTCAGTAAATAAATCACTGATTGGCCATTGGCTAGGCAGGAAGTATAGGTGGGACAAGGAAAAGAATTCTGGGAAGTGGAAGGCTGAGAGGGAGACACTGCCAGGCGCCACCATGACAAGCCGCATGGGAAGATCCCGGTAAGCCATGAGCCATGTGGCAAGGTATAGATTAATGGAAATGGATTAATTTAAGATATAAGAACAGTTAGCAAGAAGCCTGCCATGGCATACAGTTTGTAAGCAATATAAGCCTCTGTGTTTATTTGGTTGGGTCTGAGTGGCTGTGGGACTGGCGGGTGAGAGAGATTTGTCCTGACTGTGGGCCAGGCAGGAAAACTCTAGCTACAAAGAAGCTAAACCATTGAGAGATCTAAGGAGAAGGCAAGGAGTGCATGTACTATTTAACATTTCTTAAGTGTAACTACTAATATCCAGATACAGTTAGTCAGTAAACAGACTTTTCTATTAGTCACATGAATCAGTCTACTGAGCCTAAAATCTTGTAACAAAAACTGGTATGAAAATATATACAAAATATTAATTGCTTTTTGAGTCAGAGCGGGTAGGTGCTGTGGTTTCAATAAGGCAGGACCAGCAGAGGAAGCTTAGGGCAATATAGGTCGCTATTGATCACTGAAGGACTTTGATACAACAATGTCAGACACCTGCAATTCCACTCATTGAGTAAAATCTGTCAAAATACTGCTTGTGATCTATCCATAAAGAGACTACATCTAGCTAAATTGCCCTGTCAGTAGGGGTAATGATAGAGAACAGGCTTCTAAATCTCTCACCATAATGTGGAACAAAGGCTGAACTATGAGAGCTTGTTTTATTTACCTAAGTAACACAATGTAAGGAGAAGTTATCCTCCTGACCATCCACAAAGATGTGTGCCCATAAGATTGAGATGTAATCATGAGATTACATATACACATTACATGAAAATGCATGGTAATGGGGAGATACCACCGCTGTTTTTGCACAAGTGAAATTACAGACAGGAGCAACAGTTTTTATCAGTCTGTGGCCCTTGCCTGACAGGTTTCCTCCATCAGAGAACCATTCATCTAATGGGTTGACATCTGAATTATCAATTGCTAACTGCTGTAACTGTGTCATGGCCCACAATAGCTCATTGCATCACTCCTGACATATGTGAGGGTTTAAATGGGAATGGCCCCCTAGGCTAAGATACCAATTTCAGTATCCACTAATCTGTTGATGGCCATAGATACAGACCCCATTTCCTTGCTATTAGGAATAGAGCATTAACCTTTTAACATCCTACATGGTGTTGAAGAATTGGCATTTGTCCCACTTGGTTTCATTTTTGCTTTTGCCTAGTACTTCTTCATCATGCTCCCTTTGGGGCTGGTAATTTGTATTCTATGTCATTATATGCCTGAAGTATGTGATTTGCTTTTTGCTTTGTTTTACAAAGGGTTGTAGTTTACAGATTTCCTTGAATCTCAGAAGAGATATGTACTTTGGACTTTGAAACAGTATGGAGACTGTGAAAGACTGAGAAATTTTGAAGTTAGACTAAATGCATTTTGCATTATAATATGGCCATGAGCCTATGGGTGCCAGGAGTGGAATGTGGTAGTTTGAATGAAAATGGTAGTCATAGGGTCATCTGTTTGAATGCTTGGTCCTCAGTTAGTGTGGCGGGCCACAAGAATATATTATAGTCAGCTGTGTATTAAAGCTATACTTTGACTAGCCAAGGGTCTGTCAAAAGGCAAGCCATTTATTATGAATATTTGGTGTTATCCGGCTTTTAGTATTTCAACTGTCTTCTGCTATGAAATTCTTGCGTGCCCAAATATTCCCAGACCAATTGGCAAACAGTTCAGCTCCTCAGACCCCCTGAACTTCTAGGTAACTAACCCCCCCTCCCAGCCTAGGAGACAAGCTGGCTGGAGATACATAGCTTTGCTTCTTTTGCAAATGAAGCTGAGACCATCCCCTTGCCTTGAGGTCTAGTGGCTCCCCAGAGCAACTGACTGAGAACAAAAGAGGTTTTTACATATCAAGGTAGAAGGTAGAGCAACATTTCTGAGGAGGCAGAGAACCATGTGGTGAGGGGAAGAAGGAACAGGCATTTTCTGTAGGACAGAACAGCATGACCAGGGAGAAAAGAACACAGAGATAATGTAGATGGTAAGGCATGGATTTAACATCTGCTTCACATAGAGTGAATGCATACCATATGAAATGGCTGTATCCATAAATCTCTTCAAATCTAACATTTCTACAGGATCCCAGGTAACTTCTGCATAGTCTTGGGGGTGCCTATCATCTGGTGGTCATTCTTGTATGGTAATTGGATAAATTAAGGTTGGTTTTCTAATACCATTGTGCTGCTCCTCTTCAGTTTCATCATGCAATGGTGAAGTAGGTGCTAATTTAAATTCCTCTGTGTGTGTGAATATTTTTCTTAGTTTCATTAGTAGGTCTTTCTAAGGCTTGTATCTTATCAGACAATTTTTCATATTTGCCACACATATCAAACCACTTTTAAGGATAAAATATGAATTATCAAACTGATAATAAAATAACCTATATTTTATCAATCCCAGCTAAGTTGGTTATCCCTTCATCTAATTTTTCTATTTTCAAGCCATCCATTGTAGAACTATAGAGAGTCCTAACTCCCTTGCATTGTAATAATGTTCCCATTCATAACATGGGAAAGTTGTTTGTTTTTTTTTAATCAAACCTAAAATCCCTCCTGAAGAATTCCCAGGTGTCTCACCAGATCTGATGACTTTTCAGTCTGTCCACATCAGTGACCACAGTGAGCTGTGAAGGGAGGGAGGGTAGCCAGCTGCAGCAGCAGTGCTGGGCTAGAGGGAGCAGGGTGTCCAGCTGCTCCGCAGGTGCTAGGGTCGCAGGGGGCTGCTGCTGCACTGCATGGGCTGCCCTAGGGGCACCTACAGCTGCTGGTGCACAGTAAGGGGGGATGAGGGCATGGGCAGTGGGTATGCAGTGGGCCAACGCAGCATCTCTTGTTCACGTATGGAGGATTAGCAGCAGGAGAAACCTGAGTGAGCGTTATAGCACAAATGGGTTTCCTGTCCAGTGTTTGTGTAGGCCCAGAGAGCACAGAGATGGCAGAGGGAAAAACTGACAGTGGGAAAAACCCACAGTGGGAAAAGCTGGAGACTGGTGGTGCATAGAAGTAGCTGTAAGGATTATGTCCTTATTACGTCACCAGCCTGCGATGGTGTCCCAGCCTAAAAAGCAGGCATGCCCTCTCTGTGCTCCCTCTTTCCGTACTCTCTCTCTCCTTCCGTATTCTCTCCCCTCCGTGCGGTCTCTCTCTCTCTCCCTCTCTCTCTCTCTCTCTCTCTCTCTCTCTCTCTCTCTCTCTCCTAATAAAGCTCTAGAAAGGTAACCATGGCTCGTGCTTCTTCTGCCACTGCAGCATCCAGCCCTCTCTTCTGTTGGCATGGCTGTGGTGTAACCAACATCTGGTGCCATAACTGGGATAGATCACCAAGGACCTGCTGCTTGTTATTTTAATTTTTTATTTTTCTCTTGGCTACAGCCATGGGACAAAGGGGAGGATACATTTACCACTTACATTGGCAGATACAGGTAAATCTGGCCACATCACAGCTTTGCGGGAACTTCTGCCAGCAAATGGGCAAAAGCCATGGGACAAAGGGGCGGGTACCGATAAATCTGGCTGCATAACAGCTTTGCAGAAACTTCTGGCAGTGAATGGGCAAATAAAAGAGTTACTTTATCCCTAAGCTTTCTGCTAAAGCTCTCAACCCTTCTCCCTCCCCATTTCTGCCTCTGCCACATGCAACCTTTTCTGTCTGACTTCCACTGGGAGTGGGCTAGCTCAAATGGGGGGGCTTGTGTGGCTTCTACTGACTCTCCCCTAACTCACCTTAACTCCACCCACTCATTCTCAAACTGCCTTGAGAAGCACAGATGGGTCTGGTAGCGGGCGGCTAAGATCCATGCAAATAAGTTTACAGTAATCAGGATGGCTCTTAAGCCAAAAATCAGCTTATAGCCTCAGACAAGTCTTCCAAAAGGATTGGTTTATAGTCTGACTCCTGGCAGATCTTCCAGAAGCTGTCCTTAAGCCAACAATCATCAAAAAAAGAAAAAAAAAAAATCAGGACACAGAGTAAAATCCGTCTCTTGGTCCCCAGACCTCCCCGACTAAAACTTAAGCATCCGGAGAGCAAAAGGCTCCTGACCCCACAGGCAAAAGTGTCATCTGTGACATTTAAGGTGTGCCAGGGAAGAGATAAAAGCCCAAAAATAAAATTGCCAAGTGCTGGCACTCGCTGACTCCCGAAAGCTGTTGAGTCCCTGTTTTAAGTGAGGAAAAGGCCATGGGCTAGCAAGTGCCCTGCCATGCCATCGACAGCCTGGTTAAAAGTGCCGCCTAGAAAAACAACCAGTCAGCTGACTGCCCCCAGGTGCCAAGATGCATGGGTACATTAAACTAAGACCTCCAGCAGACCTAGGCTTGGCTACAGACATGGCAGGGAACCCAGAATGCAGCAGGGAAGTGATCCATTTCTTTCCTTCTGGACACCAAAACCACTGACTCAGTCCTGGGAGTTTTAGAATGTCACCTCTCCTTTATTGTCGGGTACAGAGGACAGCCTTACCACCTCACCAGATTTAATTACACTTTCAGAGTTACTTAATGGAAAAAGATTTCCAGCTAGGATAGGAGCTTTTATTTCATTGTCTCACCCCAGATCTACTGCCTGTGTTTCTCACACAGACAGGGCCCTGATCCTTTGCCTTGTCCCTAATTCAAAAAAGTAAGTTCTCATGCACCACAAGCTTTTCTCTTCCCAGTTCCCCGTTCTAACTCACTGTTCAGCCAATGATACAGGACCACCACAGAACCAGAGTCCAGAGATCATCAAATAAGAAACTATAACAGCTAAAAGGTATTTATCCCCCCCCCCCCGACCCAAAAGCATCTGGTTTCTACAAAAAAGACTTTAATGTAAACATCTATTACTGTGAGATGCTTTTAATAATTGATCATCTGTCTCCTAGATGCCAAACTAGTAAAGGAAACAGGTGCTTTAAAATAATCTGTCTCTGATAAAGCTTAATATGTTTCAAAATCCATCTGGACAGGCCGGATCTACCTCAGATAAGTGCCAACATAAAATAATAATGATTCTTTTCTCTCTAAGCTTTTTTCTGTGTCACCAGCATCTTGTCAGACAGAAGGTTCCCAGCCACAGCCAAGAGGGATACATGTCTCCAGAACAATGGATGGCAGACAGTATCCCACAACGCCTGTCTACCTCAGAAGACTCCCCTTCCTCATTCCCCCAAGAGCCAACCAACGTCCAACAGTCAGCTGGAAGCAGCTTTTGAGAGAAACAACGCCCCTGTTCCCATCTACCTGCTTTTTTATAATAAGAGAAAGTCCGGGATGTAAGGATTATGTTCTTATTACGTCACCAGCCTGCAACCCAGCCTAAAAAGCGGGTGTGCCCTCTCTATGCTCCCTCTTTCCATACTCTCTCTCTCCTTCTGTATTCTCTCCCCTCTGTGTGCTCTCTCTCTCTCTCTCTCTCTCTCTCTCTCTCTCTCTCTCTCTCTCTCTCTCCTAATAAAGCTCTAGAAAGGTAACCATGGCTCTTGATTCTTCCGCCACTGCAGCATCCAGCGCTCTCTTCCATTGGCATGGCCACCGCAGGTGGCGGCCAGCCACGAGCGTCACTGCGTAACCAACAGTAGCTGCAACTTTAAAAGCCACAGTGGCTTGTGCCACATGTTGGATGCCAGATGAAGTGTTTAATTATATTGTTCTATTATTAATAAAAACTTGGAGCCGGGTGGTGGTGGCACACGCCTTTAATCCCAGCACTCGGGAGGCAGAGGCAGGCAGATCTCTGTGAGTTCGAGGCCAGCCTGGTCTACAGAGCGAGATCCAGGAAAAGGCACAAAGCTACACAGAGAAACCCTGTCTCAAAAAAACAAAAAAAAAAAAAAAAGAAAAGAAAAAAAAAAAAGAAAGAAAAGAAAAGGAGTCAGATATTGGGGTACAAACCTGACAGATCAGGAAAGCAGCAGAGAAATGACCAGCTGACCCTCTCTCTCCACTTTATATTATTAACTTTTCAGTCTTTTTAACCTATCTGCAGCCACTCTAACATACACAAATATGTCATATAGTGTAATGTGTGATCTGAATTAATATTAGTGATTAAAATCTACATGACCACACAATTTCAGTGTGATGGGTAGCTGTTCCAGCTTTGACCTTGAAGCACCACCCCAATGAGGCAGCCAGTAACTGCAACGCCTACCTATGACCTGCCCTTGGGGCGTGGCCGAGACAGGAAGCCTTAAGACATGAGATTACTTGCCTTCCAGAGAACCCCGCTGTACTGCACCTCACTTCTCCCAGATCCTGTAATCAACCCCTTTACTGGCTGTAACTTACCCCCAAATAAACCTCCTTTTAACTACGTGGAGTTGCCATATTAAATCCCCACATTATTTCAGTGTTAAGTGAAATTGGTATTTGTCTTAGCCAGTGTTCTATTGATGTGAAAAGACACCATGACCATGGCAACTCTTACAAAGGAAAGCATTTAACTGGGGCTTGCTTACATTTTCAGGGGTTTAGTCCATTGTCATCATGGTGGGAAGCATGGTGGCAGGCAGGTAGACATGATGTATGTGGGCCAGGAGCATAGCTACAGAGCCTGGAAAGCATGAGATTCAAGGTCAACAGAGTGCAGAAACAGGTTTCAAGGTTGAACAGGGAGGCTAGTAAGAAGGAAAGTGAAAGATTTGGAGGGGGGATTATTTGTTGCAGTGCTAGTGTTCAAACTCAGTGCCCTGCACAAGCCAGGTTAGTGTTCAAACTCAGTGTCCTGCACAAGCCAGGTTAGTGTTCAAACTCGGTGTCCTGCACAAGCCAGGCTAGTGATCTATCAGCCAAATATCCAACATTAAAGATGGTATTTTTTTTTAACTGAAAAGGTCAAAATACGAGAGGAAAGCCAGTGAGTCTCTGGAAAAGGAACCAATAACTCACTCATCTGTGATAGAAAAAACAAAATGAGTACTCATGTCACCAGCTGCACACACACACACACACACACATACACACACACACACACACACACACACACACACACACACACACACACACGTGCGCACGCACATACTCAGAGAGTGTGATGGGGCTCTAAAGGAAGAAAGCGTTCAGTCCTCTGAAACAAAGAAATCCCTTGCTGCTATAGGAATTTTTTTACAGCTGAGTGTGGTGTGGGGTTAGGGCATGAGGAAAGGTTCCATGCCATATAATTAGTAAGTAGCCCTTATGCCAATTAGCTTATGTGCTAGGAGTCCTCCAAATGTGAGATAGGGGCGGTAGAAGTCAGAAAGGCACCAGATAGGAGTAGAGTTACAATTCAAGGCTGCCTCAGGCTTAGGCAGCAGGGGTCTGGGGCTGTCCTCCTTCCTCAGGGCCTGAGTGCTCAATCAGGTACATCAGGGGACTGTTGGGGACTATTAGAAGGCCTTGGGAAGTAGACCTCAGGCTTGTAGATCTCAAAGGCACTCCCTGCAGCAGAATTGCCTTGTAAACTAGTTGCTCTACCCAGAATCTCCTTGTCCCAAATGTTTTACAAAATACCAGGAACATTAGATATGGTGGCAAAGACCTGTAATCCTAGCTATGCACATGGCTGAGGTAGAAAAATCTCAAATTCAAGATGCCCCTGAGCTACAGAAAGAGTTTAAGGCCAGCCTGGGCAACTCAATGAGACCTTTTCTCAAAGGAAAAAACATTTTTAAAAGGGGGTTGTAGATATAGTTAAATGTAGAGCATATGCCTAGTATATGTAAGGCCATATGGTAAATCTCCAGTACTGTAAAAATAATCAATCAATCAATCAATAACCAAAAATTAAAATACCAGGAGTGCTACAGAGAGGATGAGAGGTGCTGACTTGGATTTAGTTTGTCCTCTAAGGGTTCATAGGCTGAAGTGTGGTTTCCCACGTCACTTGGTCATGAAGGTCACGGTCTAGGAAAGGATTAATGTAGGTATCAAGGGACTGGATCAGTCCTGTGAGAATGGCTTGTTAGTAACAAATCTGAACCTCACATACTGTTGTGTACTGCCATCCACCAGGGGACCTCACTAGGGCAGTACAGAAGCCCCAACTATGTTCTACAGCTTCCAGAACTGTCAACCAAACACTTCTTTTTTATAAAGCGTCCAGACTCAGGTATTTCCTTCTCTTTTGTTTCATTTTGTTTTTGTTTCTGTCTTTAATAGTCTAATGTAGCCCAGACTTGCTTTGAATTTGCTATGTACCTAAGACTGCCCTTGCTTGAATTCTGATCTTTTCAACTTCATCAGCTAAGTGCTGGATTTACAGTTATGTGGCACCAAGCACAGACTTGTCACAACATTTATTAATCCACAGATAAATCACGGATCATGGGAGGGGGAATGGGCAAAGGCCGTGGCTGACCCAGCAGCACTCTTTCTCAGGGAGAGGAGAACCGGCCACAGAACACCAGCCCCTTGGTCTTGCAGTGCTGGATGAAGAAAAGGAAGGGGTGGTTGGCACAGAAGTAGGAGGACATAGACCTAAAACATACATTGGCGGCAGCGGCAGCCGCAGCCTCGGTGCCCTCCTCATTGACCTCCACAAAGGACTTGTGAAGGACCTTGGACAGAAACAAGCCTTCTTTAGATGCTATCCCAGAAAAGTCTGCCCTGTTGTCAAAGGCATCAGTCATGCCCAGCTTGCACAGCAATTTCTTCATGTCATATTTCTCCTCCAGTTTTAACCGTGGGAGGAAAACCTCCACCTCTTCTTCGTCCATCTTGTCCAGCCTTGTCCACTCTATGAATTTCTCGTAAGTTATTTCCTTTTCCACCTAGAAGAGAGTTGAAGACTTCAGGACAGTGTTGTCACAGGGCACTTGAGATGATGGGGAGGCTCTACACTGCCCAGGGAAGTGTGGCTGTAAGTCAATAAGGTAGCTGGGAGGGGCTAATACAGCTCAATGGTGAGTGTGTGTTAAGCAGGCTCCAGGCTCTGGGTTCCACTCCAGCCTCACAAATGAATAAAATATAAAAACATGATCATGGGAGCCTAGGAGAGCTGCCCCAGCAGAAACCCAAATGCCACTCAATTTTTCTCTCACAGCCCCATCAAGGCCCCACGCTCCTTACCGTTCTCAGTTCAACGTGCTCATCTGGAAGCATGATGATCATGTTCAGCTCATTGCCAGCATAGGGAAGCAACAGAATCGTGGTGGATATCTCCTCCACATAGGTCATGTTAAAGGTAGACTTCTGAAACATCATTTGCACAGGTTTCTCCTCATTCTGTGAAAGATAGATAAATATTAAGTCAAAACATGACACAATGAATACTTTGGGCAACAGAGGCAGCCACTCTCTGCCTCTAGGAGCACTTTGATTAAACTTCCCAGAACATTCCATCAGCCCCTCAGCCTCTGGAGTAATTTAGAACTTACCTGTGCCTCAAAGACCCACTTTTTTTTAAGGCTTGGTCTTCAGAGTGCAGTTTTGGGAGGGGGTAGAATCTTGAAGATGCAGGGCCTAGTAGGGGGTGTTTAGGTCATTGGGATGCGTCCTTAAAAAGGATTTCAGGACCCTGGCCTCTTTTTCCTTTCTTTCACTATCTGGTCTTGAGGTGAACAGTTTGCTCCTCGTCTGATCCCACCATCACCAGTAAGAACATAACAGGCCTAAATCATGGATTCATCTCATCGGAAACTGTAATCCCTATAAATGAGTCCAATGAACCTGTTCTCTTCTTAAGCTGATTATCTCCATATCTGTAAATACAGTGTCAGAAAGCTGTGTGCCAGACACCTCTGGCACACCTGGATCTCTTGGATTATTGGGTACTACAAATAGTACACAATAAAGATTAAAGGGTGTGATGTTTTCCTTCAGAAAAACATACAGATTAGATCAGGGACTTTTGTATGAGGAACTTGTTCATCCCCAAAACAACTTTGTGTAACCATCAATAATACGCCTTTGAACGGCTGTTTGAGGTTCAGTCATCAGAGGCTGCTCCTACCTGCTGCCAAATCCTAAAGTTCATCTTGGAGTAACCTTCTTTCTTTGATTGTCTCATGAAACAAAGAACATCTGACATCATAATGTAAATATCTGATATGCAGAGATCATTCCTTTCTCATACCCTGCATCTGCCTCATTACCATATTATATCATCTGTCCCTTTGAAATATAATCAAAATCTGACTTTTTTTTAAACCTCCACTGCCATCAGCACAGCCCTGGGGTACAGTGATGACCTCCTTGTCACTGACCTCAGCCCAGCAGCCAGAGGTCCCAGCACAATGCAAAGGTTCAATACCCCAGTATGGTAATGCTCTAGTTCTCAACCTGTGGGGTTGCTATCCCCACAGCGGTGGCAAACCAGATATCCTGCATATCAGATATTTATGTTATGATTCACAACAGTAGCAAAATTACAGTTATGAAATAGCAACAAAAAAAAATTGTATGGTTGGGGTCACCACAACATGGGGAGCTGTATTAAAGGGTCACAGCATTGGGAAGGTTGAGAACCAGTGCTCTAGCGGGAGCAAAAGCTGATGACCTTAGAACAACTCAGAATCACAACAGGAGCCTGCCCTGCTTCTACTCCCCCTCACCTGTACCACTCCCCCTTCACTGTTCCACCAGAGTCATGGGGCACTGTGTGGCTCTGTGGCAAACTAGTTTCACATCTTTCTTCCCAACAAACTGGTCCTCGGAGCACGGAACCTCAGATCCTTATGTCCTGGTGTCTGCTCACATCCCATCTTCCCAAGGAAGGCTTCCTTGGTATCTTCCATCCATAAAACCACACCCTGTACTAGCTAGTGTGATGTCAACTTGACACAAGCTAGAGTCATCAGAGAGGAGGGAGTCTCAATTGAGAAAATGTCTTCATAAGATCCAGCTGTAAGGCATTTTCTTAATTAGTGATCAATGGGGGAGGACCCAGCCCATTGTGAGTGGTTTCATGCCTGGGTTGGTGATCCTGGGTTCTGTAAGAAAGCAGGCTGAGCAAGCCAGGGGAAGCAAGCCAGTAGACAGCCCATGTACAGCATCCTGCTAGCTCCATTGTATGTCTCTGGAGCCCTTCTACCAACCAGAGTGCTCTCCCTATATTTTTCTCTTACTGCTCTGCCTCAGAAAAAAGGACTTCATGTGTGCGCGCACACTCAGCCAGTTGATGCCCAGGGCACAACAGGCTCTCAAGCCACACCTACTGACTACATTAGTGGCAAACTAGGGAGCCGTGATACTGAGGGCTAGGCGAAATGAACACCCTATTAGAAAAGAACTGTAGCTGTTGCCAGTACAGCCCTAGGCAGAAGCAACCGCGTCCTCTCTAACCATCTTCTCGGGGTCCTGACCGGTCTTGTGGTTTTAATGCTAGACGTGACTACAGAATGTATTGAGTGTCTTGTGACCAGCACCGTGAAAGACCCTTTGCAGTCGCAGTTCTCTGCACAGCACCCCATTCTCAATCAAGTGGGGCAAAAGAAGGACATTTCTGTCATCCTGGTCCATCTTCACCACGTCATGTCTGCCTGAACTAGCCCCGAGCCAAGCAGCTTCCTGGCCTCGTCTCTTCAGGCATGTCCTTGGCCCATGACTAGGACACTTTAGCCATGGCAGACCAGAATGTTTAAATTCTTGAGCCTGTGGCCCACACATTTTGTCACAACCGTGCTGTTCTGCTGCTGGAGCGTCTGTCAATAACAAGCAGGAGTGTGTCCTCAAGAAACTCTGTCTGGGAAAACGGGCCTGGGCTGACTTTTGGGCATAATCCACAAGGTGTTGCTTTCTGCCTTGGGCAATTTCTCCCAATATGTCTCTAGTACCCAAAGCATCCAATCAGGCCCAGTCTTAGTAATTTAATTATTTACTGATTCATGTCTATAATTCCTATCCATTTAGTAATATGGACTTTAAATAAAAGTCTGTATCAACAGAAAAACCTTGTGGTTTTGGACCCCCAGCTACCGCAAGTACACTCTACTGGTAAGTGTCCTGTATTGTTTGAGTTTACTGAGAAGCTCTTTCTGGAAGAGAGGTTTCCTCTCCTCTCCACACATGTTTCCAAATCAAACATGTTTATATCAAATATTCTCCTAGGCTCCTGGAGATCAGCTGTTCCCCTCCTCCCAACTCTGACAGGAAATTCAAAACAGTCTAAGAGTATAAATACTGTCTTTGAGAACAGTTAGAAGGTAAATCATTTCCACCAATTTTTTTAGTGTTTATTCCATGACATGAAAGTACCTACAGTGGGAAAGAAAAGCTGGAAATTCTGCCATGGGAACCTCAGCCAGGGAGAGAAAGCTCAGCTGGGGTTCTGATGACTGCCTCAGCTTCCCAGGAGGTTTCTACTGGATGTTGTCAGCTCCAGTTTGATGGTGTTATCGCCATCCGTTGTTCTTCAGGTTTACGTTAAAGCCCCACAGACAGCCTCTGTTCCGTCTGGGACTCTCAATGGGGAGCTCTAGTTGGCTATCTTATGGGGCATCCTCAGTTGGTTTGCTGAGTGTTTGTTTGCCCAGGGTTGGATGATGTTACCTTTCTGTTTCTTGTTCTTTTATCTGGGGCCTCATCAGAGCAGACACTCTGCTCCACCTGGGGCTTTCTGTCTTGGGAGCGCCAGCTGATTGCTTTATTTAATGGGGCTTTCCCAATCAACTACTACAAGATGTTTTGAATTCCTGATTTGATGGTGGCCATCCATCCCTGCATCCATTCATCCATCTACATCTATCGCTTGTTTTTTATTCTTTTACTTTAACTGGCTGTACTTAATAAATGCACCCATTCAAAATAAGAAAAAATATCGTTACTATAGCTCATTCAACAGACTAAGGACATACATATATGGCTTGCAGTTGACCCTCATCCACAGCCACATCTTTCTCTACTGCAGAGATAAGAAATGAAGAGAGAATACAATGTATGAGAAAGATTTCCCTTTGGATGAAAGGGCAGGAGCTCAAATGAGATGCTTCTTGCTCTCCTTCCTCTCTCTGTCCTTTTCCACGTTCATATAGCATCAAGGTCCAAGCCATGGTGCGAGCATGATGAGGAAGACCCTCTTGGAACTGGAGAGATGGCTTAACACGTAAGAGCACTTGTTGCTCGTGCAGAGGACCTAGTTTCAGTTCGCAAACCCACATGCTAGCTCACTACCATCCATTTCAGAGCCCCCAATGCCGTCCTCTCGGACCACCATGGGCTCAAGGCAAATGCACATACGTGCATGCAGGCAAACACTCATGCACATGAAATAAAAATGTTAACTATGTATATAAAAAAGCTAAGGTCCTATGCTGAGGGTAGCAGAACAACAGCAGAGATCCATCAGCAAGTGATATCCTCCAAGGTGGAGGTTGCTATACTCAGAGTCTATCCTGTATACACATGCCTTTGTTTTCTTGTCTGTAAGCAAAAATCTGTACCTGTCCCATCAAACAAACTAAATTTCGCTGACTGATTTACTGTCTACTGAGTACTAATCATAAACTAGCCATTATAAAACAAGTGTCTCCCTCCGTTGCTTTTACAGCAAGGTGACGAAAGACTGCTGTGTTGTCTTGTAGAGACCAGCGAGGAGCATGGTAACAGCTTGGAGAATGAGGGTATACAATGGATGGAGTTTTGTGGAGGACAGCACTGGAAAAAAAGGAAATCAGGAAAGATGGGCTAGATCCAGGGGCCCAAAGGGCCTTATATACCATATGTAGATTTTTGAACTTTATCTCATAAGTTGAGAAACACCAAAGATCCAAATAAAGTAAACAGAGAGCAGTGCCGTAGATTTGTCCCGTATGCAGACACTAGCAAGAGCATAACAGATCACAGAAGCAGGGTCCAGGCAAGAAACTGGGGAGCAAGCAGGTATCTGTGTGGTACCATGCAAGAAGAAAAGAAGAGAAAGCCCTGAAGGTTAGTGGGAAGTCCTTGCCAAGCCACCCAAAGCCACATGAAGCACAGACTGCATGAGACAGCCTTCTTGTGTGTTTTAGAGGCCAGTGTAAACAGGGGACCATTCAGCACTCACCATGGTGACTTTGAAAGGCATCTCCTGGGTGTCCTCTTTGTTAAACTGCTTCTCCCAGTTTCCTTTGAAGTAGATGGCATTCACAAGGACCAGCAGAGTGTTTGAATTCACTGCACCTGGACACAGCAACTCTGTAATTTTATCTGAAAGGAAGAATTAAAAAGCCAGTTAGCTAAGAGAGTTGGCTGATACATGCAGAGTGACCAACTGCTTGAATGGTCAAGTACACATTTAAGGGATTTCACTGTCCATTAAAGATAAGTCAAATATTTGTCCTTAAAGCAACACAACCATCACTACAAAGAAAAGGGAATATTTTTCAAAAGTTCTGAGAAGAAAAAAATTAAACAAAAGAAATTGTTCATGAAACAAAAACATCATTGTTCCAATGAATACATAAAATGTATGAGTCAATGCCGGTACATTCAGTGTAAACCCTTAACATGTGAGCTAGAAAAAGAAGCAGCCTCTTAATGTATCTTAAACTTAATGAAGGAATTTAAAGGATTTTTTTAAAAATGGAGAAAGTGCGAGAAAGATGGCTCAGGGGTTAAGAGCGCTTACTGCTCTAGCAAAGGACCCTTCTTCCATGTCAAGTGGCTCCCAAATACCTGTGACTCAAACTACAGGAAGTCTGATGCCCTCTTCTGACCCCCACAGGTAAAAACACTCAAACATAGACAAACAGTCATATACACACACATAACTGGAAAATAAATCTTTAAAAAATGGTTTGGATATAAACTCAAATTTAAAAACTAGGGCTAAGGAGATAGTTCAGTCATTGTGTGCTTTGCAAGCCCAAAGACCTAAGTTCAACTCCCAGAACCCACATAAACAAACAAATCAAAACAAGTAGATATGATCAAGCATGCTTGTAATCTCAACACTTTGGAGGTAGACTCAGATGGATCGGTGGAACTTATTGAACATCCAGCATATTTTATTGGTGAGTTCCAGTCCAGTGAGAGACCTTGACTTTAAAAAAAAAATGTAATGATGATGAGATAGACTGTTGTGTGATATTTTGATCAAATTCTGACAATAAAGTTTGCTTTGAGTCAGAGGGTGGAGCTAGCCACTAGCTGATCAAAATTAACCATAGAGGTTACAAAAGTAACCATAGGTACTTTCATGTCATGGAATAAACACTAGAAACATCTGTTGGAAATGATTTACCTTCTAATTGTTCTCAACAGAAAACTGAGGATAGATAGGAGACAGGAAGTAGTAAGTCAGGGCTGAGGGAGGATCTTGGTGCTTTTGGAGGGAGGAACAGAAGATGTAGGAGGTCATTGATGGCTTCTCCACAGCTTCTCTGATCATTCAGATTTTTACCCCAATATCTGACTTCCGACTTTTTATTGATAAAGAGTAATTAGATAAATACTCCAATGGACAGTGCCTGAGAAACAATAGCCAATGTCTTCTGGCCTCCACACACACAGACACATATATGCATACATACCCACACATGAACACACAGATGGACCTGCACATGCACACACATATACACAATAATATTTGGATCAATAAGAATATTAATCCCCTATCTGAGGAAGATTATATGTGTTGAAAATAACACAGAGCCCCAAGCATATGCATAATTTCCTGTGTCAGGATTTAAAAATTAACTTTAAAAGTAAATGAGCAGCTATACAGTGTTCCTTACAAGTATAAGGCAGAGCTCACAACTTCAGGTGAAGGACAGCAGGGCGAACCCAGCTGTAGGGATACACCAGAACTGTAGAATCTGAGCCACATCAGAGTAGGGAGCTCAACTCAGAGTGCAAACTGTTCTTCACTCAATTCATGAAGAGACTGAAAGGAAGGAAGGAAGGAAAGAAGGCAGGCAGACAGGTAGATAGGGAGGGAGGGGGGGAGATGGGCTCTGGAAAAGCTATCCAAGATACTGACAGACATCACAGATAGGTGGGTTAGAGCAGGCTAAAGCTAGAAAACATGTCAGACACTGTTAATTTACCAAAGGCAGAACTGTAAAGGTTGAATTAATTTAGAACAAAGCCACTTCTTTCTTTTTCCCCCTTTGAGACCAATTCTCACCATGTTGCCCTGAACTCACTATATGTAGAACAAGTCTGTAGACCAAATTGACCTCTAACTCACCAAGATCCCTCTGTCTCTGTCTCTGCCTCCCAAATACTGGGAGTAAAAGCCTACATCACTACACCTGGCAGTAGAGGAAGGCTTCTTAAAATGGGGGTCATGTCCCACCGTGTAACTGAATGAGGCAGCAGCGAAAATAATGGGCAACTGTAGAAGGTATTTGAATGCACAAGGGTCAAAAATTACTTTGAAATCAAACTTTTAATCAGCCTGGGGTGTTCCTAGCATTAATGGACTGCATTGCATCATATGAGTTCTCTGCAGCCACGGTTTTGAACACACATATGCACATTGCACTACACATCTTGTCATTCCTATAACACTAATCCATGCTACCTGAAACACTGTGGTTCAGATTCAAGTCTCCTGAATGTTGGGAACTGCAGTGTTTTCCCACACACATTTTCTGCTCTTATATAAACAGGATGGTTTAATCATAAAAGACAAAGGCTTTTAATATTTTCCTGTCATCATTCTTCAGTGAGTAAATATTAAATTATTATATATATTTGGATCATGTTGGGTTGGGCAAACAATATAATTTCATTAGTATGCCAAAGTGCTTTAATCTTAATAAATGACTATATATATATACCAAGTAATTGTTCTAAGATCTAAATGTTTGCTTTGTTTGACACTTGATGTTTAGTCACATAAAGATAACTTAAGTGAAAGGGGGTCACAAATGGGAAAAGTTTAAGAGACTCCACTTTAGGGCTGGAGGCTATAGCTCAGTGGTACAATGTTTGCTGACATGCACAAAGCCCTGGAGTTGATTCCTAGCATGGCAAAACCATAAAATAAAAAGGAAGTATCACTGTGGTGGTTTAAAAGAAAATGGCCCCCAAGGAAGAGGCAGAAATGGGAGGTGTGGCCTTGCTGAAGTAGGTGTGGCCTTGTAGGAGGAAGGTATCACTGTGGTGGCAGGCTTTGAAGGCTCCTATGCTCAAGCTACACCCAGTGAGACAGTTCACTTCCTGCTGTCATTCGACGAAGATGTAAACAATCTCAGCTCTAGAACCACGTCTGCCTGCATGTTGCCTTGCTTCCCACCGTGATGATAATGGACTGAACCTCTGAACTATAAGTGAACCATCCCAATTAAATGTTTTCTTTTATAAGAGTTGCTGTGGTCGTGGTGTCTCTTCACAGCAATAGAAACCCTAACTGAGACAATCACCTTAAAAAGCAAAGAGATATTCCCCTTCACAGTCGATGTTCTTCTGAATAAGAGCGCAATAAGACTATTAAAAATAGACTAACTGGCTAACAGTGACTAGGAAGTAACTCAATAATAGAGAACCTGCTGAGCATGTTCAAGGCCCTGGGTTCAATTCCCAGCTCTAAAACCAAACAAACAAACAGAACAGATGGACTCTGTGTTCACCTTCTGTCTTTTTGGCCACCCAGGTGTTGATGTGCTGTCGGGACTGCTCTGTATCTTCCTGAAAGTCCAGCTCTTCCAACTCTGCTCCGTAGAACTTGCGGCAGGAATCTTTAAAAGACTGAGACAGAGCAAAATAACTACACAGCCATGGAAGTGATCAGCACCAACAGCCTCCTTCCTCGATGATCAAAAGCAGAGAAGCAAGAATTCAATGACGTACAGATGCACTTACTATTAAAAAGGAGGAGAAATCAAAAATAAACTTCTCTGTATTCAACTCTTGAATTTTAGTTTTTGAGCAAGGTAAGAGGGTAGTCTTAAAATGCCATGAACTGCACATCCTTCAGACAGTAGCTGTGACTGACTGAGGTCACTGAGAAGATCCTCAGATGCAGTAACTCTAGGGTATGCAGAGTGACAGCCTCACAAGACCTACAACAGGGCTACACAGTGTCGCAGGGAACACAGGACATGGAAGGTCATTCCGCACCAGCCTTCCACACAGCTTCCTGTGAGGACAGAAGCAGAAATTGGCACTCTTCAAGCATGGTGTTGCTTATGGCCACAGACTGCCTGAATATATTTATTTTATCTTCACTGATGGTTTGGATTGTGAATAGCTGCGTGTATTTGGTGGTTACCACACTGGGTGGCTCAGCTTCAAATGTGAGCAACTCACAAAAAAGCCGTCAGGGTTGGGGACATAGTCTAGTGAACAGTTTGGTGGTGAGAGGCTGGCCCAGCATACACAAGGTCCTGGGTTTGATCTCCAGCAGCACAAAAAGATGTTCAAACCATATTGCTGACACAACCTATGAGATGGCGGTAGTGTTAACGATTGCCCACAGTCTGCCACACTAGAACAGAAAATTATGCTGCACAAATGGGCTGAAACACGCACTATGTTGACAGCATATGAGGAATGATTCCCTAGTCTTTCTTTCAAACAGCTCACGGATACATATTTCATTTGTTTTCTGGGAACTACTTTTATAATATAACTTCACAATTCTGCTTAGGTGTAAGGAGACAGCCATGGCTTTACCTCAGAGAGTCCCTGTAGGTCTAGTGGGAGAACAATTAACAATACATATTACAATCTCAAAGCTTCACTTTCTTCTTTCTACAAATACACTCGGGAGCAAAAAAAAAAAAAATGTGCAAAATCATATTCAATAACATATGGTTGGCAATGGCCCAGACAGGGTATAAGTTAAAATCCCTCCATGGGAAAATGGTTTTCCATGCCATGAAACATGTATACTCAGGACTATTGGAGGATGGCTAATCATAGTGAGCAGGCCCCAGGATTTAGCTCAACGTTTGAGTGTATGCTTGGCATGTGTGAGACCATTATTCCAACCCCAACATCAATCATAACAATAAAGTAATAGTAGGATAATAATAAATAAAGACATGAAAAACTGTAGTACAACATAAATACAAAGAATGAAAGAAACAAATTGTGAAACAATATGTGTATTCTGATGGCTGTATGCAGGGAAAATATTCACAAATAAATTTCTGTATATGCAGGAAGACAAGCATCAATTCTATAGACCCTCTTATTCTAGGTAACATGGAGATTGGGAAACAGGGTGAGGAGGTCTCATGCTTTGCTGACTTAATTTGTATTCTGTACAATTCAAAACAACACAAATGCACATGCACATACACGAGAGTTGCCCTGATGCCCACATAGTTGGGGAACTCCCATCTCACACACTCCCTGCTGTACCACATAATTCCTCTCTCACTTTGCTTCACGAAAACTGGAAAAACTTACTGCTAAAATATCGAAAGTCTTTTCACCGAAGAGCCTGTTGGCTGTTTTGAGCAAGTACTGTGTTCCGGTCTTGTTCACTTCTGTGAGAAGTGCCTGGAAGCCCTGGTGGACATCTCCACCTCCATTGCTGCTGCATTTATCCAAAGAGAGTGCCTGAAATCAAACAGATTCAAAACAGAATTCCAGTAAGTGCAGCTTTAGGAAACAGGTAAGCACTAAGCTCCTGCTCAGAATTTTACAGATCCCTGCTGTCGCTCAAATAACTACCTAAAAAGACAAAGTTGTTTTGAAAGCTCCCTCCCTAAGGTCTTTTCTGAGACCCTGTCAGCCCTGGAGTGTGCAGAAATGGACTTCCAAAAACCTCAATTCTTCATGCTCACTACCTATTATCTTACTAAAACCAACCCAACCTCCACTGGCTCAAAGCAAGCAGCTCCTAACCTTAGACCTCCGCAGTCTCTCCTCCGCCCCTGAATAGGTAGATGCTGCCACTGCCTGACTGTGTTAGACAGTTTTATGGCAACTTGACACAAGGTAAAGACATCAAAAAGGAGGGAACCTCAGTCAATAAATTGCCTCTAAACCAGGCAGTGGTGGCACACACCCACCTTTAATCCCAGCACCCGGAGGCAGAGGAAGGTGGATCTCTATGAATTTGAGACCAGACTGGTCTATAAAGTGAGTTCCAGGACTGCCAGGGCGACATAGAGAAACCGTGTCTAGAAAACAAAAAGAAAAAATGGCTCCATAAAATTGGGCTGTAGGCAAGTTTGTAGGGCATTTTTTTTAGTGATTGATGTGAAAGGGTATTGTAGGTCGTGCCCAGCCCATTGTGGGTGGTGCCACCCCTGGGCAGGAAGGAGGTCCTGAGTTTTATAAGAAAGCAGGCTGAGCAAGTCATGATGAGCAAGCCAGAAAGCAGCACTCCTCCATGGCCTCTGTATCAGCTCCTGCCAGGATCCTGCCCTGTGTGAGTTCCTGCTTTTACTGCTTTTGATGATGAACTGCTATATGGAACTGTGAGCTGAAATAAACCCTTTCCTCCCCAAGTTGTTCTTTATTATGGTGTTTCATCACAGCAGTGGTCACTCTAAGACACTGACCAACAGTATTCAGAAGTAATACTGTTCCAGGCCTGGGCCTTCAAAGACCCAATACCATGTTTGTGTCCAGCCAACCTCATGGAAGGAAGACCAAGCTATCCTGCTGCTGGCAACATGGAAACTTCTGGAGTCAACACTACCACACAAAATGACTTGGAAGAAAACCAAAGCCCTAGCCAATAGCTGGCACCTCAGACATGAGATCAGCCTCACTGGATCTTCCAACGCTGCTAAAAAAGAGTCCATGGTGACCTCAGCTGATCTGGTTTCACAATTTGCAGAGGAATTCCTCCTCATCGGAACCCAGATTTTGAGAAACATTGTCAGTGTTGCTTCTACCCACTGCATATCAGGATGGCTTGTTCTAAAAAAAAAAAATTGATGAGATTTAACTCATGGTGTTGGCTTTGGACTTAACAGCTGGCAAGGCAGGAGAGTGAAGTAGTATTTACTGGGGTCTGGAGAACAAGGTCTGTGGTGTGGTGTCTGTGGGCAGAAGTACTTGTTTGTGGTGACAAGACACATGAGACATTGTCCCTGTGACCTTTGGTATCTGTCTAAATAATTGTGACAATATTAGGAAACAGGCCTGTAAGGGAATAGCAAAGTTGAAATGAGGTCATAAGGGTGAACTCTAATCCAGTCTGATGAGTGTCATTATAAGAAAGGAGATCGGATCACAGCAAACAGGAAACACACAATGAGAACACAGCGGTAGCTGCTATCTATAAGACGCAGAAAACCAAAATGTCAACCCCTTGGTTTTAGACTTCAGCTTGTAGAACAGTAAAAATAAAACGGTGTATTATTTAAATCACCCAGCCAGTGCTGTCTGTTACACAGATGTACCTGACTAACACATGTCCCCTTTCCCATTTCTGCAATGGACTCATCCCTGACTGTCTCCCCATGTTATTCTGGGCAGGTTGTCTTTGTAACTCACATACCTCTGCACCTAAAACACTGTACCCAGGAGGAGCTGTAATTGGTTCTGTTTCTGGACTCCCTGCCACACCTGACCTAATGTGGGAAGGAACTTCAGGGTCATGGGAAGGATCAGTATAGTGCCAATTCTAATCGGTCTTAATAATAAAAACCTGGAGCCAGATATTGGGGTAAATGCTGAAAGTTCAGAGAAGTAAAGGAGCCAGCCACAGCCACCTCTTACCTTGCCAACTCCTTAGTTCAAAAAGGACAAGCCCCTGTCTCCTCCCACCTTATATTCCTCTCTCTGCTCAACCACATCACTTCCTGTCTCCACCTCCCCAGGGCTGGAATTAAAGGTGTGTGACTCCCAAGTACTGAGATCAAAAACATAAGATCCCAAATGCTGGGATCAAAGGTGTGTGCCAGCACTGCCTGGCATCATCTGTGGTTAACTAATGGCTAGCTCCACACTCTGATCTTCAGGCAAGCTTTATTTGTAAGAGCACAAATAAAATATCACCACAGATCAGCTCAGTGTACTTTGCTTCAAGGAAGGCTGAGGCCCATGAGGAGTGAAAAAACAGATAATGGGGTAAGGGTTGTCAAACGTTTGGTGTTCCTGGCCCGAGTGATCTCCAACCTTCCCATTACCATAACCAGCATTCACCCTACCAACACTAATGGATCAAGGTGCTCATGCCAGTGTCCCAGCAGGGGTAGCAGATACTTGCCATCATACACACTGACACTCTGATGTCACCAGCAGTTGTTCATCAAGAGCAGTCACTTTGAGATTTGGACCAGCTCAACTGACAGTCCATGGTATTAATCTGCTGGGAAATGGTGCTGGTTACCTGAATCATCTGCCTTGCAGTGTTTCCCTTTGCCCCCATGCAGACCATGGCCAGGGCCGAGGAGATGCTCATGGGTGAGAAAAATACATTTTTTGAGCTGTCTTCACCCAGTATTTTCAAAAGGTTTAAGGCGAAGGTGCCATTGGCTTCCAGCAGAGGATCCATGATGGTGAGCCTGGATTGGGGGATTAAAATCAACGTCATATAAATCCAGGCTGATGGGTTAGCTGCATCTTCACTCTCGCTCACACAGTGATGCTGTGGCTCAGTGAACACAGCACCCACAGCATGAAAGGTGAAGGTCACATACATTAAATGATACAGCCCTGCTGGGAGCAGACAGGCTAACTCAGGCCCAGTACCTTGTCCTTCTACTGTACAAGAAGTCATTCCTTACATGAAGAGCCAGGGGTCATGTGAGAGGCCAAGAGGCAGCAGTAGAGTCACCAGCCTACGAATCTACAGATGCAGCAGAGGAGGCTGGAAGCATGAGGCTGCAGGAGCAGGGCCTGTCTGCTCTGACGTCACCCACAGACAGTTACCAAAGTCCTGTTTCTGCAGCCTGACAGCGTGAGCATTCTCAGAGGCTTCCGATGACTCCCCTGAACAGTGTGTGAGAGCAGGTAGAACATGAAAAGGGGAAAGCAAGCGCCTACCAGCGGGGGAAGGGAACTACCTCTAGGGCGTGTGAGGAGACCCAGCATGCACTCTGCCTGTTAGAGCTGTTGTCAGAATGGAAAGATGGAGGTTTTAACCCTTGAACTTACACACTCCAAGTATTTCAGCTAACTGGTGTTTTTGTTTTTGCGTTTATTCTTGATGCTCAGAAATGTCCCTTTTTGTCTAGTGAGGATCTCTTTAAACTGGTTACTTTGCCCTGAGCTTTTGGACTCACACATCCTGGCTCTCTGGCAACAAAGGGACCTTATAGGCTGTGCTCAACATCTCTAGTCCAGGGACATATCGCTCACCTCCTGGCTTCTGTTGATAGAAGGGCTGTGAGTGCAGCTGGAGCAACAGAACTGAGTGAAAAACCCAGCTAATGCTATTGGGCACACCAGTAACAAACTGGGAGACACACTTCCCCTCACAACCCAAATGGACCATGCAGTAAAGGCCATCTTGAAAGTTTCCGTGCACTTGACCCTTCTGAGACACACTGGCACTTGGAGGCATTCACCTGGGCTCGGCACACTGTTCTTCTCTTGCATTTTGCAAATGTGTTACACCGTCTGGTGTTCATAGACCACGTTATCCACAAGACTCCATTGTAGCTGCTTGTGCTATAAGGGCTGCAAAGCTCATACCCCTTCACCAGTATCATCTGTTCTGAGCCCAAAGAGCTTGCTGTGTCTTGTGTCACTCCCTCACTCTGAAGCCACGCCCTGTCCAAACAGCTAATTCAATTCACTGATTTTCTGGCATGGTCATTGTACTTCCATTCCACGGAGACTTTAGCAAGGTCTATAATAGGCTGGATGTGGTTTTTACATTTGAATCTTGGAGCCTTTGCCTAACTGTTTACAGCCGTCAGCTTTGCTGTTGAGAAGTCTGATGACATTTGACCCTGGATCATTTCCTCTCCTTCCCTCGTCCTGAATTCACCCCTGACTCTGAGGGACTTGTCCCTCCAAGACTGCGTCTGTGGCCCTTTCTGAGCTCTTCTTTCCTCTACGGACACTGAGAACTTCCTCTAGCAACCTGCTCACTCCAAACATCTGCAGGCCTGTCCTGTCCAAGTCCTGTTCATCCCTCTCTTGTCCTGACCTTGTTCTGATGATTTAAAATGGTCTTCTCGACTGTTAGTTTAGCATGCTCTGAGAACAAGGAGATAAACTACACAGGACAAACTATTTCTGCGATCAAAATAACTAAATCCTTGAATGTCTAAAAATCCATATATTTTTATTTCCCCTTAGTCCCCACTTTTTTGGGTGAAATTTGTCAAAAACTTGAGTAAAATCCTCAATTGTCTATAGCCATAAATTTGAAAATAACCTATTGCATAACAATGAAACAATTTTCACTTTCACTTTGCAGTATAAATACTATTCCTGGAGCTGGCAACACAGATGAGTAGTAAAGCATTTCCCTGGGACATTTCAGATTCTTGGGTAAAAGCTCGAATTGCACAGTTAAAAACTACACTACTTTTTAAAAAATGAAAACAGTTTTAGTCAGGGACATAAAACATGTTACTAATGTGTTAGTACTGCACAGTTTTCTGTACTGTTGAAAGCAGCCTAATGAGTCGATTTCAGAATCATTTCCGTGTGCAGCATCATCACCACCTTTGGGCACTGAGTTCAGTGCATAAGGCTTAGTAAGCTGTAAGTCAGGAGTCTCCACTTAGCTGTGCTTCTTGACCTCCTTAAGGATGCCTTCATTTTCTCACAAACTTTGACCATTCAAATGCTACTTTAATGGACACTTAGGCCCTTGTGTGCTTCCTCCTTTCTTTTCCTATGCAAGGGGAGGAAGGTGGACTAATAAACATAGGAGTCATACACTGTTGTCTTTTCTAACATCTTCTTGGCCTAGGTCTAGCAAGTTAGGAAACAAGGGGTGCAGTCTTCAGTGAGAGTGTGCAACATCCACTTGCATGCCCTATGGCTGCCATGAGGACTAGCCTCCAGTAGCACAGGGTTTGAGGGGGAGGCTATGGAGTCCATGGACCTGGACTTTTTTTTTTTTTTTTTTTTTTTAAGATTTATATATTTACTATGTATACAATGTTCTGTCTGAATGTACACCTGCACGCCAGAAGAGGGCACCAGATCTCATTACGGTTGGTGTGAGCTGCCATGTGGTTGCTGGAAATTGAACTCAGGGCCTCTGGAAGTGCAGCCAGTGCTCTTAACAGCTGAGCCATCTTTCCAGAAGTTTTCTATCTGAGGGAGTAAAACTTAATTCTCTGAAGCCGGCTGGTGTGTGTGTGGGGGGTGTTTACCCACCACCCCCACAGTTCCCCGAGTTTTCTTGAATGCGAGCAGCAGGAAATATTACATAGAAGGATTTATTGCGGAGAATCTTGCGGAGATAAACAAATAGAAAATAAAGGATAGGGGGCTGGAGAGATGGCTCAGAGGTTAAGAGCACTGACTGCTCTTCCAGAGGTCCTGAGTTCAATTTCCAGCAACCACATGGTGGCTCACAACCATCTGTAATGAGATCTGGCGCCCTCTTCTGTATACATAATAAATAAATAAATCTACAAAAAAAAAAAAAAAAGAAAAAGAAAAAGAAAATAAAGGATAGCCTCGAGAGGGCCTGGAACCTTTTTCAACGGGCCCCGACTGTCTCTGCCCCAGGGTTTTTATAGAGACGAGGAACCCGAGAACGGGCTCCCAAGGGGGGGGGGGGATTAACTCTAGGGCCCTCTCTCTCTCATCTTCTCAGTTCTTATTTTTTCTTTACAGCTCATATATCTCAACAAAATCTTTCAGGCAATATAAAAATTACAATGTGGTTACATTCTATTTTTCAAGTGAATGATTATAATGAATACAGGTTTAAAAAAAAACATGTTTCAGCCGGGCGGTGGAGGCGCACGCCTTTAATCCCAGCACTCGGGAGGCAGAGCCAGGCGGATCTCTGTGAGATTGAGGCCAGCCTGGGCTACCAAGTAAGTCCCAGGAAAGGCGCAAAAAACACAGAGAAACCCTGTCTCGAAAAACCAAAAAAAAAAAAAAAAAAAAAAAACATGTTTCCCATTTCCCTTACATGATTAAAACAAAGTCATCCCAAGAATCCATGTACATTCACATCTAAGTAATTTGTAATAGATTAACAGAGTGTGAGCAAGCAGGGTATTTTTCTCAGCCAGTTCTTGTACTGGCAGGCTGCATATTGCATTTACAAAGAAAGAATCAATCACTTTATTACTTATCTTGAAAGGTAATCTTATAAGAAATCTTAAAAGAAGCACAAACTTAAACTTTTATATATGAAAAACAGTCAGTTCTACTTTAAATCTTTCGGGTGCATACCCACTCATTAACAGTTTTTTATATGAGGCAGTTGGGGGTAGAAATGGGTACAAGGAATTAATCATCATCTTTGATTACCAACTAATCCTAGCAAGAAAGCCATGCCAGCTAATGATAATTGGGCTGCTTTGTTCTTGTTCCCTGGCCTTAACGAGTCCCTTGCTCAGCTATGTGCCTTTCTAAAACTTTAGATTGTCTTCTTGGGTTTTTCACCTCAAAGCTATTTGACAAAGACATCTTAGTCTAACCTGAAGTTATTTTCAAACTTTCAAAGCTTTGTTTCAGCTGTGATGCATTCCAAAACCTGTGAACACGTCTCCCAACATTAAGATTAAAAGAACTTAAGCTAGCTGGTCTACTGGGACTCAATTGTTTTTCTTAATCATTAACCTAAGCCACAGTCTATACGGCTCCTCAATAGAAACTCATGTGTTCTGGCTGTGTGACACTTCCTTGTTTTATTTTTTATCCTCTGCAGCCTTTGCTTTATCAGAGGCAGGGGCAACATTTTGTTCTCCGTTTACCTATGTTAATTTTTCCACTAAAATAACCTCTATCATATTCCCTTGCTATATTTATTAAAAACTCTCAATCATCAAAATCCTATTTAAACTGACACTATTATTGTATAAAATCATGGCTTCAGTTAAACCATACATACAGCTTAGGAGAAAATCATCTTCAGGTAAAAATGTCCAGTAGAACAGAATATTTCCAAGACTACATCAAGAGCAGTGGGGATCTCCCCATGCCCAGTCGTATCATGCCGGATACCAGGGGAAATGTCAGCAGCAAACATGCAAAGACACAGCAGCAGCAAGTGTCTCTGGGGCCCAGGCTCTTGGGCCTTGCCTATCTGAGATTCACCCATCAGGGTTTTGTTTCCTGGTGAGCCCCCATCACAATTGCCACCTGCTGCTCCTCTGACAACACCCTTATGTCAGATATTGGGAAAACTGTTGATTCCAAACCCTGCTCTGACTTCATCTGCTGTTCCTGCAATGAGCTAGCTGTGATTCACTGAACTGTAGTAAGACACAGTGCAGTGGACTAGGCCTGGTATAAATTTAAATAGTCATTCCTGGGAATCTGAAGACCATTAGTTAAAATCTGAAGATACAAAATCCTCAGGTGCTCAATCCCTTACAGTAACATTGTAGGTGGGGCAGACTGTTAGAGGGTAAAGTGCCTGCCTCACAAGCAGGAAGTCAGGAGTTTGGATCCCAAGAACTCACGTAAAACCAAGACAGATGCAGCATCCTCTGCCAACCCACTGGAGGAAGAGACAGTGAATCCCCTGAGCAAGGCAGCCAGCCAGAATAGCCAAAATGCCCAGCCTTGTGTTCACTAAGAGACCCTGCCTGGAAGTATACAGTGGAGAAAGCATAATAAAGACGATATCAACCTTGAGACTCACATGCACATGTACACATAAAAAGCCACCCTGCCACATGTCCCCACTCAAGAAACCACATTATATACAAAATATTTAAATTAAAAATAAAATAGCATAGTATTTGATATAACCGATATACATGTTTCCATATTCTTTAAATTGTCTGACCATAACCTATATTACCCAATACAGTGTAAATGCCATATAAATGATGCCTGTATACCATACTGTTTAGAGAAGAAAAGGAAAAACAGTCTACCCATGTTTGAATTGGGTAGACCATAGCCCACCCCCACCCCCCAGGCTGACCTCGATCTCCTATCTTCCTGCCTCCTTCCTCCTATATTCCTGCCTCCTTCCGCCTATCTTCCTGCCTCCTTCCTCCTATCTTCCTGCCTCCTTCCTCCTGTCTTTCTGCCTCCTTCCTCCTATCTTCCTGGATGCTTAGATTACCGGCACTAGGCCTGGCTTTTTCCTCAGTAGTTCCCATCTGCTGTTGATTTTTGTCTGCTGAATCACGTTGGCTAAGTGTGAAATCCATGTAAGTAGACATGGGGAGCCAAGGGAACTTGATTTAAGGAGCCAAGTGTGAACCAAACACACTTTCTCTGTGTGATGACAGAAACCATGGTGGATGCCATTACTCGGGGTAGTACTCAAACATCAGCCGTTCCTGTAATCATATGCATATTACTGAGCCTCAGTGTTGCTCAGAAGAACAAGTCAAATGTTACCTGGTAGTCAGACCCCACACCACATACCTAAAACCACAGGAGGAAGCGGGCAGCCTTGGGTACAACACTATCACAAGCAACTGCTCACAGGATCTCTGAAAACAGTGCAGAACCAGACCTCACCCAGCTTCCTGACACCACTCCTATGCCAGATTTCCATACTTTTAATGTCTCAAACCAGATCCAAGGAGAAAGGATGAACAGCAAGCCTGGGCTGGGCTGGGCTGGGGTGAAGAGGCTGAGCAAGTGTCCAGTAGAAAAAATCTGGCGGACCATCAACAAAACAAAGAGGAAGGGAGGAAAAACGAACATAGATTCCAATCTCATCTGGCACAGAAACCTGGTCAAAACTTTGGCTATGTCCTACTAGTCCCTCAGACATCGAATCTTGCAACATTTCCCCAACATGAGTTCAATTAAAAAAAACAAATCTGGAATTGTCCTCAGGGTGTCAATCCTCTCAAACATATGAATTTATAAGCACTTACAAGTGCTGAGGGTCTGGGCGACCTTAAAACAGCCCAACCCTGTCTCTCAGACTAGGGCACAGCAGCCAGTAAGAGGCCACTGAGGTAGCAGATCCTACTGCCCTGAGCAGATCCCTAGGTCCCTCTTGGTTCCCATCCCTCCGGGATTCTGATGCCTGTCAGCCACGGGGCTGCTCCTAGCACAGGGAACAGAAGCAGGGACCTCTGGGCTCACTCCTCTGTCCATGCCTACTCCTCCCATCCACTTCTGGTGCCCCCAGCGCCCCGCCCCACAGCCCGACCACAGTAGAGCTCACCCCGATCCTAGGTTCTGGCCCGCAGAGAGCAGAACCGAGAAGAGGAAGGACAGGCACCCTGGCCTCAAGTATCCGCAGGGCTGGGAGGTCTGAGCAGGAAGTCCCCCTGGGCGCGGGGGAGGGGGCGGAGGTGACAGAGGTGGCCACAGGCTGTCGAGGTGAGAAGGAACAGCAGAAAGGAGGACAGAGGAGAGGTTGTCTCTGCTCTTTGACCATAATTTCCAGTCCAGGCCAGCGGCTAGCTTCAGGTCGGTGTAGTTAGACTAGGGGTCTAACTGCTCTGACTACAAGCTCTACAAAACCAAGGAATTGATCTAAACCAGGAGGGAGCTTTTAGGACGATGTCCGCTAGGGGGAAATGTGCCAGCTCTTAATGGGAATAAATTAGACAGTACTGAACAGGAATTTTTAAAGCGAGGAGGAGGCTTTTAGGATTATGGCAAGAAGTCAAGTGCCTGCCCAGCATGCACAAAAAAACAACAGAAACCACCACGGTCAATGCTGTGTCCTAGACTCCACTACTCTTCCAGCTCTCAGGTATTGACATTTTATGTAAATGTCAGTGAAAACTCCCAGGGAGCAGCAAGATGACCTGGTGGGGAAAATGCTGGCCAGGTTTAAAAGACTGGTCAGTTCTGGAAACCTCAGATTCTTTTCTGCCTCCTTCACCCTCACACTGGGCCAAGGATTCCCAACACTGACCTTACAAACAGTTGAGTTAGACGCGTCTTGGCTGTTTAGCAGTGCCCTGGCCCCTCTGCATGTCAGTAGCAAACAAGGCCACCACACCAGCTGTGAGATTTCACTCTTGATGTTTGAAAACACAAAGGAATGCTCCCAGTATTCTACTCCCTTTAACCTTTTCAAGCTTTCCACTGCAGCTTTATTGCTTCTGGCTTATCCTTCCAGCCCACCCTTTGCAAAACTACAGTGTGTATAGTCTGTGTACATGTGTATATTAGAGTTCTCTGTATAGCTCTGATTTCCTACTTATCGTCAAAAGGTAGCATTCTCTCTGTTGGCTACCACAGATCTACAAGCTACTATTCAAAATATTTTGATGAACTCTCTAAAATACTGCACAGAACTCTCTTATTCCCTTTCCTGGCTTCCCCATATTCCTCTGTGTGCATTTTGATTGATGCTTACATTTTACATCATTTCAAATGTTATCATAATTAACACCTAGCCAAGCACCCATTAATGTTGATTCACACAGTTATCCACGAAGGTGTCGGTGTGTGCATTCCAATTAAGAGAGTTCTGAAAAGGAAAAATATCCTGGAATGAATCCAAATTCCTAAAAAACAATTGGCATACAATGACAAATACAGAGATCTTTTGGTTAGTTATGGAATCCCCCTCCATAGGCACAGTACCTGATGGAGGTTCGCTGCTGCCACTACCTCTAGCCAAACTTATCTATGTACATCCTAGTAGAAATCCATATTTTTGTTGTTGTTGTTTTAAATAAAGTCTCACTCTATAGACTAGAAGAGCCTCAAACTCTGACCTCCTGCCTCTACCTCCCACCTGTAAAATCAAACGTTTACAAGAATTTTTGTTAGCTAACCAGAACACACTTCAATATCTGATCAGTCTTGATATCTAATCAGCCACCATGCTTTCCCAGACTGCGTCTGATCGCCCTGGCCTGTCTTCGGCAGAAGCCAGGATGTCCATTGTCTCTGGTGTTCTCTTCCAGTAATTTTCCACCTGCCATCAGCCATCTACTCTTCTGCTGTAGATTACATGATGTACTGAGAACTGAGTCCCAATCTCTGTCTCCTGCCACTTTATCCCCATTGTTAAGTCTGATGATCCTTAGTAATGGTTTTCATGTTACAAATAATCCAGAACAATTAACGACAGAATACTGTATCTTCTCAAATAATTTACAGGAATTTTTTGGTTGGTTGGTTGCTTAGTTTTTCTTTTGGTTTTCAGATTTCTGTCTTTCACTGTTTCTCTCTCTCTCTCTCTCTCTCTCTCTCTCTCTCTCTCTCTCTCTCTTTCTCTCTCTCTGTCTTTGTCTCTCTGTTTCTGTATCTCTCTATCCCCCCTCCCCGTTCTTTCTCTCTGTGTATCTTTCTCTGTATTGTGTCCTCCCTCTATCCCCCCCCCGTGCGTGTGTGTGTGTGTGTGTGTGTGTGTGTGTGTGTGTGTGTGTTATAGGGACTCACAAAGCCCAGGATAATCTCAAGTAGCCCTGGCTGAATTTAAATGTGCTTTGTAGCTGGGTCTGACCTTGAACCTCTGATTTACCTGCTGCTATCTCCCAAGTGTAGGGATTACAGGCCTCTAAAATGATGGAACACAGAGCTGAGGGAAGGCCAGCATGAGATCTGGAAACAATGTGGTATTTACCAACACAGACAAGACAGAGTCATTCTGTCTCAGTTGTTGCAACTAACATGGATCCAACTGCTGCTTTCTGAAAGGCAGTAACCTAGGACAAGACACCACTTGAAAGTGGTGATCCACCATGGACAAGGTATGGTGGCCCAGCTTGCTCAAACAATCCCATCTCCTACCTCTCCTACACTGTCTTTCTGGCCGCTGCTGCTCTGTGACAGTGGTCTAGACTGTGGTCTGTGACAGTGATCTATGGATGGACCAGTTCAGCTTTTATCTTCCTGTCTGAGAGGCTGAGCAGTCTGCAGCTTCCCATCTGGCCTCACCACGATAGCCATACTCAGAGGAAGCCACACAAGGTTCTCCCCCAGCTCAGTATCAAGTGGCTTTTGCTACACCGTGTGAGCAGGTAGCTGGCTCCCTAGCAAATATTGGTGTGAGGTCCCCTCACTGAGAGCTTCCCTTTTGGTCCTGGGGCACCTCGACTTAACCCTCTGTAACACAAGTGCCCTTGGAATAGCTGTCTAAGGAGTGTGCATGGGAAGTGGGCTAGGGCCTGGGCTCTGCAGGCCTCCCCATTCCCCAAGGGAAGGAAAAGCCTATGCTTCAAAGCGGAGCTGGCTTTGTAGACTGACTTTCTTCTTCTTTCTGCAAGGGCAGATAAGTGATGGTCTCTAGCCTTGTTTGTGATGAACATGGAGTTATCTGTGGGAGGGACTGACCAAGAGATACCCCAAAATAAGACATAAAAACCAACAGGAGGGCTGGAGAGATGGCTCAGTGGTTAAGAGCACTGCCTGCTCTTCCTGAGGTTCTGAGTTCAATTCCCAGCAACCACATGTTGGCTCACAACTATCTGTAATGAGATCTGGTGCCCTCTTTTGGCCTGCAGACAAATCTTAAAATCTTAAAAAAAAAAAAAAAAAAAAAAAAAAAAAAACAGGAGACAGTAGCCACTCTAGCTGAACCAAAAGGAAATTTCATTTCCCCAAATGTCAAAATGTAAAAGGGATAAATGACTATCTGTGGTAACTATTAGCATACCAAAGTGCATGCTGGCCTCCAGGCTCCCTCAGTATCACAAGTACCTGTTATACACTTCAAAGTCCATGCTGGCATTCTGGCTGTTCTCAGCTCTTTTCCCCTCCTCCCTTACCCTAAATTCCCTCCAGCTCAGGAGCTTCCCTCACCCCGGCTACTCATTTCCCTTAATCCCTGGTTTTTCAGCTATACTCTCTCTTTGCACACATCCTCTCTATCTTCCTCTCTCTCTCTCTCTCTCTCTCTCTCTCTCTCTCTCTCTCTCTCTTCTCTCATGGCTAGGCCCAGTCTGGTGTCTGTGTTCAGTCTACTACTTTATTGCTCCCTCTGGGCTCTCCTGGATACCTATGGCTGTTCTCTTTCTCATATCTACAATAAAAGCCTTCCCGTTAACGATACTAAGGAGCACACATCCTATATACAGCAGAGACTCGAGGAACCCCAATGATGCAATTGGTTAGCTTGAGGTACTTCTACCATAGAGTCAATGAAACAGAAAACATGGAGTACTTCATGATGATAGTCTCCAGCTGTGTCAACTGCAGGGACTTACTGTTAGCATTTAGAATGCCCTGCTCTAGAACTCCAAAAGGCCCCTGAAGACCTTTAGTCATTGTCTCAAATCTGCAGTTACCTTGGATTCCAGAAACAACAGGATGGCTAAACATCTTCCGGACAAGTGACTAAAGCCACCCCCCGACCAATCTTGAGCCTCAGAAGACAGAGCACTCAATTCCCCATGCCTGCAAGGCAGCGCCTGGAGCTGAGGCACTGCCTAAAGCAATGAGGACTTCCTGGAGGCAGCTTCAGAAGCAGACTGGAGCTAAAGATCAACCGGACACACCTAGACCAGAACTGATAAACTATGTGGACCTTTTGTTCTCTGCTTAAACAGTTCCTCCTGCTTAACCAGGATTCATGGCAGTCCCCTGAAGAGGAACTTGAGGTCACTGGAGCCCCTTCTCTGTTCCTCCCACAGTGAGCCACTTGGATTAAATCTCCGTTTTTCTGTGTTTCACCATGACTGTATCTTCCTTAGGTCACTTATTATAAGAACTCCTAAACCTGCGCTATTTGTCCTAACACTCCAGTAACATTATCATGTGTAAGCCCAATCTATCAATGTGAGCTGGGACTCAAAAGGCACACACTCTGTGTATGTGTGTGTGTGTGTGTGTGTGTGTGTGTGTGTGTGTGTGTCTGTGTGTCTGTGTCCGTCTGTCTGTCTGCCTGCCTGTCTGCTGATTCTGAGGGAGGGGCCTAACCCCAATTTCCTCCAAACTTGCTACTATCTGGCCAGCTGAGGGACAATTACAGGCAGTCTGTCTGCAATCCTGGAATCCACAGTGAAGGTACCAAAGTAAGAAAGAACAAAATGTCTAAAGAATTTCAAGAACATTAGAATTAACAGACTGTCAATGATGTGCTTTTGCACATACACACACATTCACACAAATGTACACATTCACATACAACACATACATACATAACCATACAGACACATTCATACACATTTACGTGCAGCGCACACATACAGATCCATATACACACATGTACACATACACATACAGCACACACATACATACCCATACACACACAATCACACACATATACACATTCACATATTATATATATATATATATACACACACACACACACACACACACACACACACACACACACATATATATATAATCTTCTTCTGTTGGGTCCAGTGGCTGCTGTTTAAATAGCCTTGCTTGGCCCCTAGCTTTTAATGTTTTTATCTTAAGTGTGAGATGAGACTGGAGATTGAGCAAGGGCAGAGAGACCTGACTTTCAGCAGTTACGAAGTGATAGCATTAATCCAAATGATCAAGAATAAGACCACTACCACAATTTAAAGCCCAATTCTAAGCAAGCTTTACTTACACGTGGGCCAGGTGGATGGGTTCTGGCCAGGTCCATACCCAGGTTCCTGGGAAATGGCCCAGAATCAAGTATGACAAGGACTTAAGAAGGAAAACCCATAATTCATTGCATTTCCCATCAGGCCAAATCAGGGGCAAGCACACATCCTGGTGTACCACCAGCCTATATCCAATCAGGGCAAGCACACATCCTGGTGCACCTCCAGCCTATATCCAATCAGGGCAAGCACACATCCTGGTGCACCTCCAGCCTATATCCAATCAGGGGCAAGCAAACATCCTGATATATTCTTGCCTGTGTACCTCCTGCCCACCCGTGATCAAGCACATCAGTGCAGATGGGTCAAACAAACTTGTTTGTAGGACTGAAGAACATGTGGCTTGTTGTCTTCCATAAACGATAGCCTCCAGCATTTCAGGAACTATCTGTCCTTGAAAAAGAGGCCTGCAGATCAGACACATCATGGATCACTAAGGTTTGTAATTAAAACATAAAATGTAATTTTGGCTTTCACAATAGCAGATACATTTTAAACACTTTTGTTCCAGAATGAACTGTTTGTTATGTGTTACGGAGTTAAAAAACCACCAGGAAAAGACCACAGACACAATCCAAATTATCATTGGGTGAGTTTATTAATACTTCTAGCAGGGTGAGAGCCTTAAAACCACATGGGAGGGTTGCCACCCAGGAAGGACTGGGGAAGGGTTTTTAAATGTGGAGACCTCGACTGTCTCTTTTCTGTGGAACTGGCAGCTGCAGGAGAAACTACTTCACTTCCCTCAGCTACATGAGGAGCTGCCCCTCTCTGCACAGAGTGATGAAGGGGCTGCCCTCCTCCTGCACACAGTGGTAAGGGAGCTGTCCTCCTCCTGCACACAGTGGTAAAGGAGCTGTCCTCCTCCTGCACACAGTGGTAAGGGAGCTGTCCTCCTCCTGTACACAGTGGTAAGGGAGCTGTCCTCCTCCTGCACACAGTGGTAAGGGAGCTGTCCTCCTCCTGCACACAGTGGTAAGGGAGCTGTCCTCCTCCTGCACACAGTGGTAAGGGAGCTGCCCTCCTCCTGCACACAGTGGTAAGGGAGCTGTCCTCCTTCTGTACATAGTGGTAAGGGAGCTGCCCTCCTCCTGCACACAGTGGTAAGGGAGCTGCCCTCCTCCTGCACACAGTGGTAAGGGAGCTGTCCTCCTCCTGCACACAGTGGTAAGGGAGCTGTCCTCCTCCTGTACACAGTGGTAAGGGAGCTGCCCTCCTCCTGCACACAGTGGTAAGGGAGCTGTCCTCCTTCTGTACACAGCGATAAAGGAGCTAGAGGAGCTGTGTGACACCCTGTAGCACAGCAACAAGCAAGATTACAAAAGCCAGAGAAAGAGGCTAATTATCTCACAACAGGTACTGAAAGGACCAAGCAGATGCCATAACAGGCTGCTCTCAGAGATCAGGCCTCAATTTCAGTTTCCTCAGATTTGAGTAAGCAGTTTCTGGGAGGGCCGTGAACAAAAGACATAGTCCTTGCAGTAGCTCCCTTTCTGCACGTACTCTAATAGCTGAAGGTTCAGTCAATTGTTTACTGTCTGGGACCCCTCAACAACCTAGAGCTACGTGCATGAGTCAAGGACAAAGCCTGGGCCACTAAGCAGCCCCCACAGTCAGTATGCGCTAGGTCAACCAGCCTCCATGGCAGCTCAAGGACAAAGCCTGGGATTTGTCTGGGCCGGCACAGAAATCGTAACTGTAACCCCCAAATAACTCTAGCCATTTAAAAGTTACTAACATGATTGCCACTTGCATAAACCAATCCTGAGTGTGTTCCTATGTAGTCTGTAGACCCCCAAACTCCCTTCGCTTTAAAAACCCTACCCCATTGCTACTCGGGGTCTCTCCTGCTCTGCTGAAAATAAACAAAAGGACACTTTGAAGGTACATGTACGTAGAACTTTGCTCCTGACTGTGCCAGCCTTGTCTAGCAGCTAGCAGTAAGCCCCTTATACTCACATCATAAGATCTTCCTCACAGTGTGCCCCTGAGGGATCTAAAACGCCTGCCAGGACATCATGAAGGCCAGCTTCAAAGAAATATGACAGGAAACTTTGTGGTTCACTGGTAAACAATCTGAAAGATTAAAAAAAATCAGATGACGACTGATCTACTTATAAAAGGGAAAATGTATTCTGGGCATCATTTCTTAATTTCTAATTTTCCCAGTTTTTATATATTTATATTTTATATTATAAATATTTAATATAAAACAGATCTCTGTATATATTGTGGCTCTGGAGAATCACACATAATGCATGTTGTACAAACACTCTACCACAGAGGTACATCCCAGCCTTCAATTTATTTGAGACAGGATCTCACTATGTGCTCCAGGTTAGCCTTGGACTTACAATCCTTTTGCCTTTTTCTGCTTCATGGGATTACAGGTGTACAAGAAGATAATGCTTTAGAATATATATATATCTTATTTGGCTTAGATATTTTTGAGCAAATGTGTGTATGTGAGGGGAGGGAGGGAGGGAAGGAAGGAGGGAGGGAGGGAGGGAGGGAGAGAGAGGGAAAAAAGACTGAGAATATATCATCATAGAGAAAAACAGTTTTTAGGGTCATGAGTAAAATTCTTCTATTTTCCAAAATATCCCCAACAGGAATTGCCCAGGGGTGGTATAGTTGCATCATATGAGAGATAGTTCTATTTTTAGGGTTTTTTTTTTTAATAAACCTCTGAACTGATTTTCATAATAGCTGTACTAGTTTGTACTTCCGTCAGTGAAGTACAATAAAGGTTCTTCTTTTCTGAGTCAGCATTCATTGTTAGATTTTTTTCCTTTTACTAATTTGTTTTATTTTATGTGTATATGTGCATGCTCAAGTGTAAATATGTACACCACATGCATGCTTAAGGCCACGGTGGTCCAAAGAAGCCATTGAATTTCCTGGAATATAGTTAGAGGTGATATGTGCTACCATGTAGGTGCTGGAAACCAAACCTGGGTCCTCTGCAAGAGCAATAATGCCCTTCACTGCTAAGCCATCTCTCTAGTTCCTGTGTCTTTAAGATTGCCATTCTGACTGGGATGAGGTGGTGTCTTCAAGTAGTTTTAACGTATATATCCCCAATATTTTATTCCTAATAGGAATGAAATGGGATCAGTCTCAATGGCCATCAACAGATGAATTAAATAATGAAAATATTGTGTCTTAATTACTGTTTTATTGGTGTGAGAAGACATCATGACCAAGGCAACTTTTAGGGGGAAAAACATTTGATTGGGGGTTTGCTTACAACTCCAGAGGATTAGCCCATGATTATCATGGCAGGAAGCATGGCAGCAGGCTGGGAGGCATGGTGCTGGAGAGGTAGCTGAGAACTCATATGTAGTTCCAAGTTGCAGGCAGAGGGGGCTATGACTGGCATAGGGTTCTGAAACCTCAAAGCCAATCTCCAGTGCTGGAGGATGTCTTTCTGTATGCTATGAATATATGTTGTTGCCATTGGTAAATAAATAAGCTGCTTTGGCCTATGGCAAGGCAGCTTAGAGGCAGACAGGAAATCCAAGGAGAGATATAGGAAAGAGAAAGGTGGAGTCTGGGGAGACGCCAGCCTGCCGCCCAAGAAGGAGCAACATGCCAACAGACCAGTAAAGCCACGGAACACATATGCAAAACAGAGATTAATAGAAATGGGTTAATTTTAAGATACAAGAGCTAGCTAGCAAGAGACCTGTCATAACCCATACAGTTTATAAATAGTATTTAACTTCTGAGTGATTATTTTATAAGTGGCTTCAGGTTCATGGGGCTGGGTGGGATGGAAGAAAACTTTTGACTACACTCCAGTGACACACCACCTCCAACAAGCCTGCACCTACTCTAACAATACCCAAACAATACCACTAACTGGAGACCAGGCATTCAAACAGATGACCCTATGACTACCATTCTCATTCAAACCACCACATTCTGCTCCTAGGCAACCATAGGCTCATGGCCATATTATAATGCAAAACCCATTTAGTCTAACTTCAAAATTTCCCAAAGTCTTTCAGTCTCCATATTGTTTCAAAGTCCAAAGTGCATGTCTCTTCTGAGACTCAAGGAAATCTGTAAACTACAACACTTTGTAAAACAAAGCAAAAAGCAAATCACATACTTCAGGCATATAATGACATAGAATACAAATTACCAGCCCCAAAGGGAGCATGATGAGGAAGTACTAGGCAAAAGCAAAAATGAAACCAAGTGGGACAAATGCCAATTCTGCAACACCATGTAGGATGTAAAAAGGTTAATGTTCTATTCCTGATACCAAGGACATGGGGTCAGTATCTATGGCCATCAATAGATTAGTGGATAGTAAAAATATGGTGTTTTAGCCTGGGGGGGGGTATTCCCATTCAAACCACTACATAAAACGGGCATAGTGAGGAAATACTGGACCAAAGCAATAATGAAACCTAGAGGGGCAATCTCCATTCTGCAACTCCACCTGTGATGTTCAGAGTTCATCAGACGGCTCTTCTCTTCCAGATTTGCTGAATGCAATACACTTCCCTCAGTGGCTTTTACTTTGCCCAGGAGGAAATTTCCACAACGGCTTTACTCCAGTATGGTTAAATCTAGAACCTTGTGGTCAAAACTGCCCAATTCTGCTTACTGCTGCAGCTGGAACCTGCCCACACCACCCCTTATATTATATTTCTATAAGCTTTCCCTTGTCCATGTTTCCTTTGCTACTTAAGCTTTCCTTTACTTCTCTTTAACAATTTGGAAGCTTATCTGGGTAGGTCATACCATGAGAACACCATTTCCTTTATTCCATTTTGAGTCAGGCCTTTCTTTAAACTTTTCATTTCTGGGAGCACAAGACTGGGATCCAACATGTAATTTTCTGGTTCTCCTTTTCTCTGCAATCTGTAAAATTTGTTATTTCTCTTTTCCCTCCTTGTAACTTTCCAGTGGAGATCGGCATAACTGTGATGACTAATAACCACATGACACAATCAACGTAGGCTGTCTTGAAATCTCCTCTGCCAATGACATTAGTCCAAACTAAATTCTTCAATTTAGCCTCCTGCAGATTCTTAGGACAAGGACAAAAACACCTTTTTTGTTGTTGTTGCTGTTGTTTTGGTTTTTTTTTTGCATAAATATCTCAAGAATGGTCTTCATGCCACTTGTTAATCTCCATCCCCTCTGAAACCTCTTGAACTGAGCCTCCAGAGCTCAAATTTGCTCTCAGCACTATTGTCTTCCATTCTTCCATGTTCTTACTAAGATGACACATTAAATCCTATTTAAAGCATCCTACTGCTTTTCTAGTCCAAAGTCTCAAAGACTATATTTCTCCAACAAACTATGGGCAGACTTGTCACAGCAATATCCCAGTCTCTGGTACCAACTTCTGTCTTATTTACTATTCTGTTGTTGTAAAGAGACCCAAAGCAAAGGTAATTTATAGAAAAAAAATCAAATATTGAATTGGGAGCTTGCTTACAGATTCAGAGGGTTAGTCCATGATCATCAGGGTGAGGATCATGGCAGCAGACAGGCTGGCATCCTGCTGGAAAAGTAGCTGAGAGCTCACATCTGATTCACAGGTTGCAGGTAGGAAGAGTGTTTTAGTTGGGGTTTCTATTGCTGTGAAAAGACACCATGGCCACAGCAACTCTTATAAAGGAAAAAATTTAAATAGGGGCTGACTCAGAGTTCAACATTTAGTCCATTATTGTCATTGTGGAAAGCATTATGGCATGCAGGTAAACATGGTCCTAGGGAGGTAGCTGAGAGTTCTACATCTGGATTCGCAGGTAGCAGGAAGAGAGAGTGACACTGGGCCTGGCTTGAGCATCTGAAACCTCAAAGTCCAACCAGTGACACACTTCCTCCAACATGACCACACCTCCTAAAAATGCTACCCCATATGGGCCTATGGTGGCCATTTACATTCAAACTACCAAGTAGAGAGAGACAGAGAAAGAGAAACAAACAGAGAGAGAGAGAGAGAGACAGACAGACACACACACACACACACACACACACACACACACACACACACACACAGAGACAGACAGACAGAGAGAGAGAGAGAGAGAGAGAGAGAGACCAGGCCTAGCATGGATTTTTGAAAATGCAAAGCTTAATCTAAGTGATACACTTCTTCCAACAAGGATCAAAAACGCTGTATTAAGCAAGGTGATCCAGTCTCAGAAAAACAGAAACATATTCCTTCTCATATGTTGTTCCTAGCTTGAAATATAAATGCTTATGTATATAAATAGGTTTAAATGTGGGTAAATCCAGAAAACAAAAACAAAACAAAAAGAGATAAGGAAGCAGATAAAAAGAGGTGCTAAGGAGGTGGGGCCTCGAGGACACTTGTAATGAGAAAGCATAAAGGAAACTGGAGGAACGTTGTAAGGAGAACGGGTGAGAGAAGTGGGGGAGATGGGGAGAAGGTGAATCTGTTAAAACTTTGCTGAAAAGAACATAATGATATCTAATGCATTGTATTCACCATGGTGCTATATAATGCACTGTATGATGCTAACTTAAAAAGAAAATGGGGTGGGGAGTGGAGGAAGACAAATAATAATATGTGTAAGAAAGATGTCTCTGTGAGAGTGTGAAATGGTACATTGGCCTTAGAAACCAGTAAAAAGATCTTTAAATTAAACAGAAAGTTGTCCTAGTGTCCAGCTGTGCAGGCTAGCACTATGTCAATTTGACACAGTCTAGAATTATCTGAAAGGAAAAAGCATCAATTGAGAAAATGCCTCAATAAGATCTGACTGTAAGGCATTTTCTTAATTAGTGATTGATAAGGGGGGCTCAGCCCACCGTGAGTAGTGCCATTCTTGGCTTGGTGGTCCTGGGTTCTATAAGAAAGCAGACTCAGCAAGCTATGAGGAGCAAACTAGTAAGTAGCACCCCTCCATGGCCTCTGCATCAGCTCCTGCCCCAGGTTCCTGCTCTTTTGGAGTTCCTGTCCTGACTTCAATGATGAACTGTGATGTGGAAGCACATACGAAATAAACCCTTTCCTTTGCAAGTTGCTTTGGTCATGGTGTTTCATCACAGCAATAGTAACGCTACTTATAACACCAACAATACAATACAACACCAATTTTAGGTGTATTAAAGAGAATAGAAAATATTTATCCACACCAACACATTTGCACAATGTTCATGGCAGCATTATTCATTAAAAACAAAAACATGGAAACACTGTAAGTACCTACAACCAAGTGAAGGTATTAGACAATCCTGGATCTAAAGATCAAAGATTAAAGAGGGAAGAAGGGAGGTGTACACAGGGGAGGAACAACTGGGTTTTGTTTTCTGGTAATAAGAGAGACCTTCTGGGGAACACTTGCTCAGTCCGTTCATGGCCTGTCATTTTCTGTCAGACAGCTGTGTGGTATCATTAGCTTTGAAGTGGGATGGAGAGATCAGGCAAGTTCAGGTCACTAACCTTGATTCACAGTTTTAGAAGAAAACATTCCTCAGATGATTGACAGTCTACATGCAGAGTTGAGCAGAAGTATCTAACTCAAAGGTCAAGTCGGGAAAGGTTTCAGACACAATGTGAAGACCAAGGCTTTGCATCCACTCCAGTCGCCCAGTGGATGTCTGAATGGGCAAAGAAGAGTCAGTATTTTCAATACAACAGATGACCAGGTCCCAGGAACCCACATGGCTGAAGTGTTCTCTACAGAAAAGCAATTGGAAGAGTAGTAGCATATTGTCTAGCTAGTGACCTCCAAACTGAGTGAGGTTTAAGTCCCTTAGAATGTGTGAAGATGGAGGTTTGATTTAGTTTTTCCTCAATAATAATACTAGCTCCACCAGGCAGAAAGAACTAGAAAACAGTAGGAGTTATGCCATACTGATGAATGTAGGTGGTTCTCTATCAATCCATGGGCTCTAGCCCTGGTTTTATCAATAAGCTGCTACCTGTAAATTCTGAAGCAGGCTTAGTCTCTGAACTTCATAGTGTAGTCAGTTCTCCAAGCCTACAACAGAACACCCCACTAATGGACTTATAATGTGCCATCGTTTATTTGGTCTGACTTTGGAGGTTTCACTCTAAGGTGCACTGGCACCATTACTTTTGAGCCTGTGACAGCATGACATACCATGGCAGGGAAGGTGCTATACAGGAGACTGCTTAGTTTCTGGGAGCCAGAATATGACCAGGAGGAAGATCAGGTGGCTGCAGAAGTACTGGGTAGTAACCTTTAATAGAGGGAACTTTTTTTATATAAATAATGTTTACCTCTTGTCAAAAAGGCAAAGGAGACTGCAGGTCACTATTCTGCCATAAGTAATAGTTATACTTTTGCATTATATGTTTGAGTTTATTATAGCTTCCTCCTCTCTCATTCTCTCCCAATCAATCCTTCTCCCTATATCAGTTTCAGTATGTCCATCATCTGCACCCAAACCCCTTCTCCCCTTCATTCACTCTGTCATCCCAGCAGGGCCTCAGCTATCCGGCTCTGGCCACTGGGCTGCTACCAAGTCTCTTGTCTTCAATCATCATCTGAATCAGCGCAGCTGTTGCCTGCATTTATTTATCATTTTCTTCTACATTACTGTCTTGTTCGCTTCTTAGCCTCTCTTTTTGATTCTAGCATGTCCCTTTGCTGTGACTCAAGAACTCATACTTCAGATAGACCAGTTTTTACAGATACAACTCTATGTGTGCAACTGAAGTTTAAATTTAAATATCTATTTACCTAGATATTTGCATATATTTTATATGAATTTTTTTAGTGCACAAAAAAAATCCTTTCATGATGCAATATGCAAGGCTGAAATAAATGTTGCCAGGCAATATACAGATGTGGTTGTAAGATTGGTGAGCTTATTAGGAGATTCTGGCCTTCTGAGTCCCCAGACTCCAAGACTTCTGCAAGAGTGAAATACATTCCTGTCATTAATGCTACTACATTTAAGCCCAGGTCTTAAATTGCACTGGAGATAATTGTGGTTGTCAGACCATCTTTCCTTGATTTTTTTTTTGGGGGGGGGGCAGTCAACTTGGCACAAGCTAGAATTATCTGGGAAGAGGAGCCTCAATTGAGAAAAATGCTTCCATCAGACTGCCTTGGAAAGTCTGTAGTGCATTCATTATTATTAATGATTGATGTAGAAAGACACAGCCCAATATGGTGGTGCCGCTCCCTAGGCAGAGTCCTGGATGGAGGATCAAAGCAGGTTGAGCAAGCCATGGGGAGCAAAACAGGAACCAGCATTCCTCCATGGCTTCTGCGTCAGATTCTGCCTCCAGGTTCGTGCCTTGAGTTCCTGCCCTGATTTCCCTCAGTGATATCATGTGACCTGAGAGTCATAAGCTGGAGTAAACCCCTCCCCTCACACAAGCAGCTTTTGGTCATGCTGTTTTTTTCACAGTGATAAAAGCCCTTACAAAGGTGCTGACCTTTAATGAAGATACAGAGGAATCCGGAAACATAATGACACGTTCACAGAGAAGACAGTTGGCGAGAAGCTGTGTTTCTAGTGAACTTGGAGTTACACAGGAAGCATGACTAGTGAGGCCTCACCAGTGCTATCACTATGACGGTTTATGTGCTTCCCTGGTTCTGAAACCAGCAATGCTGCTCCATTGTTCTGACCTTGAAGTTATGATTCTTGGATAAAGACCATGTTATATTAATGTCATGACCCCAGATTCCTGCTCCTCTGGACAATACTGGGAAATCTCAGAAAACATGCTTTCTCTTTGGCCTTGGCTTAAAGGTCAACTTTGGTTTATCTACCATGTGGAAAGATCCTTAAAAATCAGCCAGATAGGAAAGCATTTTCATAGGTTCTGTGACGTACCAAGAACCATACAGTCGGGGAAGATTTTGAATGGAATAATAATGGAATAATCTATGCATATTCTTAATTAATTCTTAAATTAATTATTAATTTCTTTGTGAATAAGCTTTATGTCACTTGTGTATCATTTTTGTGAGGGATATAAGAGATAAGAGAAGCTAATTATTCTTGCATTAATAATTTATTCTATATACCTTTGGCCAGATCTAGCTTCCAGCACTAGTCACATTATTTATAACAAAGGGAATTTCAACTAAGCTGTATAATGCAGAGATAGCCAACATATTTATGTTATTGCCATTTTCTATTTTGTGGGTAGTTTGGACCTTGTGGGCTCCAGTGATCGATCCTCCTGTCTCCAGGTCCCCAGTAGCTGGAACTGTGGGTAACATCCCCACAACTGACTTCACACCATATTGTGACGATCAACATTTACCAAGATCCTTCTTCCTGTGTCAGCAACAACAGTAGCTATTTTTGATCTTAAAAATCATCATTATACAGTTCTGACAACAAAAATGTAATGCTGGATATTAAAGCAAACTCTAAGGATTTCTCTATACTCCCTTTGAATGTAAAACAATGAAGGTCGTGAGTGGAGTGGTTTGGCACCAATTTATTAAGAGCACACATCTCAGCTATGTTAAAGTACGGCATAAGCTGGTCATGGAGATGCACAACCATAGCACAAGGTAGTTGAGGGATTTGTTTTGGGATGAGGCCTCTTTGTCTCATGCAGGAAGCTTAAACATTGAACTTCTCATTTCAAGGGCTACTCTTTCTGAGTCACTGGGACTATAGACACCTGCTGGTGCTCCGCCCTCAGGTGAAAGATTCTTTAAGGCATAAAGTCTCATGAAGGAAGTGGGTCACTCTGTCTAAGGAAAAAATAGTAACAAAAGGCTTAGGTAATGGTTCAGTAGGTAAGAGCTCTTACTCTATAAGCATTAGTGTCTGAGTTCAAATCCCAAGCTCCCACGTAAGAAGCCAGAGTGTGACCACACGCATACACCCCTCACCCCTGTACTGTTTGAGAGTGAAGACAGGAGAATCACTGGGGCTTGCTGACTGCCAGCCTAGCTCCAGGTTCAGTGAGATAACCTGCCTTAAGAAAATAAGGTGGGTTGGGTGGTAGTGCTGCACGCCTTTAATCCCAGCACTCGGGAGGCAGAGCCAGATGGATCTCTGTGAGTTCGAGGCCAGCCTGGTCTACAGAGCAAGATCCAGGAAAGGCACAAAGCTACACAGAGAAACCCTGTCTCGAAAAAAACAAACAAACAAAAAAAAAAACAAAAACAAAAAAAGAAAAGAAAAGAAGGTGGAGAGCAGGACATAGATGTTCTTTTCTGGCTTCAGTGCATGCACATAGCACCTCACCAAGCACATACCTCCCTACATAATTTAAAATAAAATAAAATATATTTGGTGCAAATTCTTAAAACTGCATGACTCTGTACACACCTACCTATGAATTCATACAATTAATGACATATCTAGGTGACTTGCCAGGAAATGTATAATTCCTTTGCCAATGTTATCTTTCGAATTGTAGCATTCATCACAAAGGAATGAGCTAATGCTCCTTTTAAATTGGTCCATGGGAGTGCTTCTCAATGATGCTGTTCAAAACAGGGTACAAGTCCAGCAGACAACTCCTAAAAGCAATACTAAAACTCCAGTAAGACTAACATTGAATTATTTACCAACCTATTCTCTTTCCCAGTAATGTTTGATCTGCTGGGGAAAACAGACAGGTGCAATCTAGGTGGTAGAACTGCCTCATGCAGGTAGAGAGCTGAGCATGGTCATCTCCCCAGGACAACATTCATTTATCTGTGATGAACCCCAAGCAAAGGGACAGAAAGTCTGTGCTTTCCAGCTGGTGCCATTTAAGAGCATATCAAGAGTTCCCAAACTTAGGGTGGTCACCAGGTCAGACTGAGGATTTCTTAGCTGAAATTCTTGACACCAAATGATTGTGTGTTGTTGTTTGTCTCTACTCTTTGCTCTTTTTAGGAGCCCACTGTCCAGCTCCCAAATAAATCACACACAGAAGCTTATTCTTTCTTATAAATGTCTGGCCTTTGCTTGGCTTATTTCTTGCCACTTTTTTTTTTTTTTACATTAAGATAATCTCCCAAAACTTCAAAGACCTACAGAATATGGCATTTAAAATGTTTTAAGAACTTTGACTTTCTGGACAATGAGACACATTTGCTCCTGGCAGCACCAATTTACTACAAAGAGAATGATGGGCGTTGAAGCATTATGGAGTTTGCTTTCTTTGTGGCAAAAGTTAGCCATGGGGCAAAAAAGGTTCCCTTGCCTTGACTGCTTGACAGGATGCTGTATAAACTGGACACACAGGACCCACAGGAAGGTGACCACTGAACTTTGCAAGGTGAGATGGTCCCTCAGGTTCCTGCTTTGCAGAAGAACCTGCCAGACATTCTACAGGACATAGGGAAAAGTGACTGATGAACTTTGCAAGAATGGGCAGAACAGTCCATAAAATTTCCTGCTTCACTGAAAGCTATGCCAGAGACTTTAGGCCTATAGGTGAAGATTGATGCCCCAATGATACAGAGGAACTTTGAATGACTGTCTAGGCAGCAAGATGTCTCTGTCATTTCTAGAATTATGGAATTTTCTTGCAATACACTTCCTGTTTACTTGGGTAATAGCATATCCTTCTGGGATCTTTGATGGCGTTAAAGAATAGATAGTTATAATTATAATTTTCCTTAGTCATGATAAAAGATAAATTAGATATGAGACTTTAGACTCATAAAAATGGAATAGATGATAGACTATTTTCTTTAATTTTGCCAAAATATAGACTAGATATTGTAACTGTAATTCTTTCTTGGTAACTATTTTGTTATATACAATTTTACTATGTTAAAATTAAACCCTTCCTTTTTGATTAGACAGAAAAGGGGAAGTACTGTGGAATGTCTTTCTGTATGCTGTGACTATATGTGGCTCCCATTGGATAATAAATAAAGCTGCATTGGCCTATGGCAGAGCAGGATAACATTAGGTGGTACATTCACACTGAAGATAAGACAAAGAAGGGTGGAGTCAGGGAGACGCCAGCCTGCTGCTGGAGCAACAAGATGCCAACAGACCAGTAATGCCACAGCCAAGTGGTGACATATAGTTTAATAGAAATGGGTTAATTTAAGATGAAAGAGCTAGCAAGCAAGAAGCTGAAGCCATAGACCATACAGTTTGTAATTAATACAAGCCTCTGAGTGATTATTTTATAAGCGGCTGTGGGGCTACGGGGCCGGGTGGGACTGAGAAACTTTTGGCTACATGTCTCCTAGAAAGAGATTTCATAGCTGTCTAACCACCTTGCAGGACAGAGTGGAGCCAGACAATGATAGGCAGGACCACACCATGACTGCTTAGCTCCATCTAACTCAGGTCTTCCCCTTTTAAACTCATGTGAGTAATCTGACTAATGGACATGTGAGGTCACTGAAAGGCTTGGTTCCTCTCCCCAATGTGGCCACATTGATTAATCCTCCCTTGTCTTCTCTTCACTATGAATTTGCATCTTTTAATTTGCTTTTTAAGGAGAGATGGCCAAGCCTGACTCATTAGGACTTTCAGAGCAAAGGCTCTTCTTCTAACTGTTGATTGATTGTTTGTTTGTGATAGAGTTCACTCTGTAGTCCAGGCTTTCTGGAACTTGATATATAGACCAGGCTGGCTTTGAACTCACAGAGATATACTTGCTTCTGCCTCTCTATTCTGGTATTACAAATGCCTGATGTATTTATTCACTTCAATGAAAGTGTATGGTAATAACTCTTATTTGGGATTCACAGTCGGTAGCCTGTTAAACTAATTCTTCACATCTCAACCATCACTTAAAATATATTAAATTAAACTTTCCTGTGTTGTTTCCACATAACATTTACTTCTGATACTCAGTTTCCAGCCATCAAAGGTGAGGCACTTGCCAGCCTGAGCCAGCCTCCTGCCACTGTGAGGTCCACATTCTGATTCCAGGACAGGAGGAGGGTCAGAGGAGGCTGGGAGTTTGAAAAACTTGTGAGGAACCATGGACAAATAAGACATATTTATTCACTGTGAGTGAAGGTCACTGGGCAGGTAGCCTCCAACGGGCACCCATGCACACAATGACACATATAGTCTGAACCCAGGAAAGCACAAATCACACAATCCAGCACACAGTCCACACTAAAGTAGGGACAGAGACCCACAGGCTGGCTGTAGAAGACAAAGACTCAAATTCCTGCCTCTCACCTATAAAGACAGAAAGAAACTAAGTTGGGACATGGCATTCTCTGAGCATAATTTGAAAAAAATTCAGCTCCAAAGTGAGAACATCTTCAGTGTTTGGAACTGGGCAACCCAAGAGAGTCTGCAGGGGATCATTGAAGTCTCGGATGATTAAGTCTCATTGAAGGAGCTTAAGTGAGAGGTATGAAGGCATGAAAGGAAGTAACTTGACAGAGGTCACAGGTTCTAGGGAGAGGCAGACCAAGATTGTGACTAGGGCTGGGAGGATGTTTCCATTAATCAGGAGTCACAGAGATGGCAGAGTCACCTGACATGTGCTATAGAGTGTAAGGATCTTTAATCTTGGGAGGATATAGAACTTACCATAGAGATGACGAAGTTAATCAGAACAGACACAGAGTTACAAATTTGGTGCCATGTAATTCTATGGCAATGATGATGATGATGACCACCCAAATACAAACAGAAACAGGAATTTGAGTAGACATTCTTGTAGAAAGATCTATAAATGTGAAATGAGCACATGAACTTATGATTGGCATCATTACTCATCACGAAAATAAAACTCAACACTATAATGAGTAACCACTTCGCACCCATTGTCTAAAATAAGAAAAGACGAATCACACATACAGAAACTGAAAGTCACAACCTCCTGGTGGGGACATAAAGCTGCATAGGGGCTTCCAAACTCATTGGGTATTTCTTCAAAATGTGAAATGTAGAGTTGCCATGTGATCCAGAAATTCCATTCCTTGGGCTCTACCCAGGGTAGTTCCAAGAAAGCATATGACTGTACATAAATGTATACATAAATGTTTGTTATAAACTTAATATAGATAAAGGGTAGAAACAATCTAATGCTGACCAACTGAATAAACAGTCATTATAGACAACATTATTAATATCTTTAACCAGCAAAAAAAAATGACTGACTGACAAACATGTTATCGATGCAGCACAGAGAGACCAAGAAATGTGTTGGGCCCTGGCCCCCTATTTCTTGAGTAGCTGTTGCCCTGCTTGCTGACCTTGACCAGATGTCCTCCCTATGCTGATTCCTTCTGGTTTCCTTCCTCCTGAAAGCTCATCAGAGGTTCTTTGTTTGTGTATCCCCGCATTTGGTGTAAAGAGCTAGTATGCAAGAATGTAAAACATCAGTAGAACTTCTACCCTCTGGGGTTCTCCCATTGTGCTGTAAGCCTGTATTTAAGGCCTCCTCCCTCCTTCAATAAATGGCATTCGGAATTCTGCTGAGACAAACGACCTGCTGTTCTTGTCTCTGTTTTTTGATCCACACCCCTCGCTAGGACATGGTGAACCGGTGGTGGTAGCGCGGGCGTTACCGCTACAGAAATGACTGACTGACAAATGCGGTATTGATGCATCACAGAGAGACCAAGAAAGTTAAGGAGACTCAGGAGCGGGAAGAAGCCCTTCACCCCAGTCTGATGGAAGACCCTTGTCAGCTCAGGTGACACTTCCTGTGGAGGTTAGCAGCATACACGCAATACTCATTCTATGCAGAGATATTTCAAATAAGAATGTTAGAACAGCACTCATGCTTACAGCCTAAGCATACACGGTCCAGATATAAACCTGCAGCTTCCTACGAATCCTACAAGAAACCCTACTTACAATATAAGGCATGTCTAACGGCCTTGTAACCCATGCTTTTATTTTAGCATATTACATTTCATTTGTGGGGCATCCCTAACGTCATGCTCATGTATGAAAAGCAAGGACTAAATCTTTGGTATGGTCACGCTCATGTATGAAAAACAAGGACTAGATCTTTGGTATGGGGGAGGAGGGATGTTGCTGTAGTCCTGCTGGCTACAGCCCAAACAGAAACAATATGGTAGATTCTGACTTCAAAGGATTCTCCAGGTGGGAGAAGAATGAGAACTACATGCCATCAAGCAGGAAGTTCACTGAAGATGCTGCCAATGACTTCCTTAAGAAAGAGGAAGCAGAGGGCAAAGACCAGTGGGATCTGTGTCATAAGAGTGAGCATTGCTTTAAAGAGCAAGCCCATCTTCTAACAGACTACATGTAGAAAATGAAAGGGGAAAAAAGACCAGAGCATTCCAGCCAGGAAGAGAAAATAACATGGCCTCTTGTTAGAAGTGTTGCACCCGCCGGGCGGTGGTGGCGCATGCCTTTAATCCCAGCACTTGGGAGGCAGAGCCAGGTGGATCTCTGTGAGTTCGAGGCCAGCCTGGACTACCAAGTGAGTTCCAGGAAAGGCGCAAAGCTACACAGAGAAACCTTGTCTCAAAAAACCGAAAAAAAATAAAATAAAAAAAATAAAAAAGTGTTGCACCCAAAGTCTGATGTCCCCAAAGACCACCAAGAGACCGACTGATCTGGATGCAAAAGCAAAGAGTCTTTAATTTGAGAGTTTAAACGTGGGCCCCTTGTCCATCTATCCAAACGGTGGAGTGAGAGGGACCCCAGGAAGTAACAGGATAGGATTTTTATAGTGGTTAGGGTGGGGGCAGGGTCTAAGGGAATTCCGACTCTATATAGTCACAAACTCAGGATTGGTGCTTACTTCAGGTTAGAGATGCTTGGTTTGAACTGATTGGAGAGTTGCAGCGGCAAGCAAATTGCCATATCCTCTAGCAGTTTACGTCATCGCATCTACATCATCAGACCCATTTTCTCCGATAGTTAGACATCCCATTTTTATCTGCAGGAAACTCATTCCCTCTGACAGCTACGGTATACAATCTATAACAGCAGAAAGCATCCCACAGGACATATCTGGTGCCATGATTATTATGCCAGTTACGTTATATCGTATCCTTTGGGTTAAGGCAGGAAATGTCTGGAACTCATTTTTGTGTAACTTCTAATTGTCTGGGTCTAGGGACAGAGGGCAGCACATCCTCTGGTGGCCTTTTTTAAGAATAATTTGTCCAAAGGCCTGCTGCCCCTTGTCTTCCCCTTCTCTAAGATGGCTGTGACCCTGTCATCCTCTCAGAAGATGTAAAGGAGGATGACAGGGAAGGCTCTGGAGGGAGCAGGGGTGAGGAAGAAGGAGAAGCAGAACAGGAAGGAGAAACTGTGTCAGAGGACACAGGACAAAGGGGACAATAACTATGGGCCAGCTGCTTCAGTGATGTGGGACCAAAGTGAAAAGTGTCCCCAAGAACACAAGTTAAGGCAGGAAATGGTCAGAAGTTTTTGGTCAAAGCAGAGGAGCTAGAGAAGCTGAAGGAAGGGACAGTTGAAATCCCCTCCAGGGTGGAGAACACAGGGTGACTGAGGACACAGATTCTGCACGTAAGCAAGCCAACCTTCCCTCAAGCAAGATGAGACAGAAAGCCAGAAGCCTCTGTCCCTTCAGCTGCTGTCACTCCCTGCTGGGTCAGGGGTCAGAAGACAAAGGGTGTGAACAGCCTCTGTGGAAACATGGAGCCAAGCAGCAGAAAGTGAGCACCCTGGGGAAGCCAATGGCACCAGGAAGCTTCTGGGAGGAAGAGATTGGTGAAAAGCTGCCATCCACAAGCCAGGAAGGAGAGCACATGGAGAGGAGAGATTTCTAGACAGAGTGTGTCACAGGTAGTGTGAAATTGAGTGAGCTTTCAGGCTCAGCCATATGGAATCTTGACCTTGGGGAGAACTACATGTGTGATCCTGTAGACAGTGTGAGCTTTTTGTGTTTCTGTGGAGTCTCTAATGGTCCTGTTTCTGTTGGGTCTGGGGTTGCACAATAATGGGGGACAAACCACCAAAGTCTATTAAACCAGAAGCAGACTTTATTCTAAAAAAATTCGAAAGAATGGAAATGTCACCGTGAGACACCAAAGCTTTTCAGCTAGCTGAGACCACAGCCAAGTTTCAGGATTCTGAGGCTGTGGCAGCTGGAGGGGGGCTATAGCTTCTTTTTTATAGTAAGGGGTAAGCACGAGACATAGACAAAGGAATTTTTACAGTTTTGAAGTTAAACTTTTAGAGACAAATTGTTTTAGGCCTTTACAATTTTTCCATTGACAAGGTTTTAAGGGGTTTTAGCTAAACAATATTTGTATAACCCTGTAGCCCTTCTTGACTCAGTTCATTGATGTTTGTCCAAACCTGTAACTTCTCCTTGACATAGCTGAGTTCCCATAATGGGGAGGAATATGAAACAATGCAAGGCAGGTTGTCGCATAGAACTCATTAAAAGTTAACTTTGATTTAGTTAGTGAGTGGTAGGGGCCCCTACAGTTTCCGAGCAAGGCATCTTACTACGTTGGAGTTCTGTTTATGTGTCTTGGTCTAATATATCTTCAATTATTGTAGTTTTAAAAGCTTATCCTTTAGTAAATAAGCAAATAAATATTGGACCTCTATTAAATAAAAAGGGGGGGGGTTCTTAGCAGCTTTGTAAGATGTAACTTTTGAGAGCCACCAAAGCCACATGCTTTCACCTGAGTTGAGGTCTCTGAAAAAAACTCAGCGTCTGCAGGTGGCATTGTGTAGCTTGTCTGTGGCCCATGCCCCAATCTGATGCCTGAACCCCTATGCTGAGCCTTGGAAATGTCAGATTTGTAAATGAGGACCACACAGGAGCACACACTTCATTCACAAGAAATGCTCGTGACTGGGAAATACAGGCAGAAAAGGATTAATGTTTGCCAGGAAAGGAGGGTGAGAGTGAGAAATGGACACTGAAAATAGGCAGCCCCCCAACACGGTGCTACTAAAACCGTGCAAACATTCTCTAGTCAAAGGCTTTTAATACTTTCGCTTTCTTTCTCTATGACCTGTTTCTTTCTCCACCCCCTATCTCAGCAGAGCCTAGAGCGAGCAGCTGCTCGTTTCTCCGCCCCTAGCCCAGGGCTCTGAACAACATCCCAACCCTGCTGTGAATAAAGGGCCAGCAGAGTCTAGCGGGCTGCTGGGCTAAGCTACCAGGACATCCAGGCTGCAAATTCCACATTGAGAAGTCTCCAAAGTGGTAAGTGAGGGCGCCTGTTATGGGCTGTGAGACCAACAGAGGTGAGGTTTACAAGGTCCGGGCTGAATCCAGGAGGGAACCCCGGGACTACAGAGTTAGAAAAAGAGAGAGTAGACAGATGGTGTCTGATGGGCATTTAAAAAGGCGATTCCTCTAGAAACTCCAGCTGGCAAATGGCAGCAAGCCTGGTCCGAGGGCTGGTGTCCTATTGCTGTCTTGGCTCCTCCTCAGCCAGACCTGGGTGCTGCAGGGAATCAGCTGCCTTCTCCTCTGCCTCTTTCCTGCTTCCTTTCGGATCCTACCACCAGACACTTTGTCTGCCTCTGCTCTCTCCTCGCGCGCGCATCTGCTTCTGTTTCTGAGCCCTTTAAAGACCAGCAATCTCAGCCGGGCGGTGGTGGCGCACGCCTTTAATCCCAGCGCTCGGGAGGCAGAGCCAGGCGGATCTCTGTGAGTTCGAGGCCAGCGTGGGCGCAAAGCTACACAGAAAAGCCCTGCCTCGGAAAGCCAAAAAAAAAAAAAAAAAAAGCAATCTCTAGTACAAAGTTGAGCACTCTTCATTTCCATTTTAAAAATAATTCACTCAATATTGACAGAAAGCCCCCTATATTCAGAGCACGCTTCCAGATGCTTAAAGTCAGGGTGCCAGACAGTTCCCTTACCTTCAGAGAGCTCCAAGTGTGGTGGAGACACAGTCAGCAAGAGAAAGGACTGCACTTAGGAGAGATGACAGAACTGGCTGGGGCAGCATCACTAGAGCAGAGCAGAGGCCCTGAGGTTGCCCTGCCCCAGTGAAGGAGGGAAGGGTGAGTAGTTTGAACTCAGTGACGGAGAGGGAGTAGAATTCCTTCTGGGTGGAATAAACAATACTTCAAGGATTCAGAAGCAACTTTAAAGGGACATCAGGATGGACAGGAGTGTAGGGGTCACACGGTGGGTCAGATGAGAAGACCAACCAGAAGGCCAGTCATTTAAATAAAGCTGCCCCAACTTTCCTGAAGAGCCTTGGGGGAATTATGGGGAAGAGTCACAGGATCTGGGCACACTCTCAGGATGCTGTGTTCTTCTGTCTGGGGAGAGGGAAGAAGTATGGGTTGTGATGTTCTGAGACTCCCTAGGCTATCTGATCTGCATTTAAGCACTGTAGAAAGCACTTGGGAACACACTTCCAATGTTCAAAGGTCATATGACAGTCAGAGCACAGCCATTAGATGTGCAGGGACTCAGATTTGGGATATTGTGGCAGGAGCAGTCACTTAGTCTGGGCCAAGCTGTCCATTCATCTGGGAGTGAGGTATGCTCCACAGAGAAACAGCCTGGTGCCATTGCCTGATCAAGGCCACCTGAGCAACCACTGCAGGTGGATGCTCCCTGCTCCACAGCAGAGCTGGTGACCCCAGCCTGTCTTTGGGTCTCATTCAGCATCTCCATGTCTGTCCTGTAGCAGCTGCAAATGCAGGGACTCTGTCTAATGCACACCTGGACATCTCAGAGGAGTCTTCACAGGCAGACCCAGAATGCAGCTTTGCTGAAGCCAGGCTAGAGGACCTGGATGCTCATGTCTGTTTTCTTCTTCCCTTCCTCTTTTCCTCCTCCTCCTATTTATCCTCCAGGCCATCATCTTCAGAGAGAGGAGCTGGTGTGTATGGAAGGAGACTAGAGGCCCCCTCTCTTAGCTGTGTCCTGTGTGCAGTCCTGATGATCTGACCTCTACCTATGCAGATGACACAGACGCTAGTTTGGTCTGCTGTCATGACCACACTTAGATAATAATCCTGAGATTGGAAGGACTGTGACCAAGAATGAATTTTAAAGTCCAATTTTAAATACTTTTGAGCTTTGAATGAGAACCAAGAGTAGAGTCCCAGATTCCCCTGAGTCAGATCAATGAACCTTCAGTGTATGTTGAGTACCATTTCTCCTTTGTCTCCAGACTCTGCATCATGAACACTCTGTCTGAAGCAAATGGCAACTTTGCCATCCACCTTTTAAAGATGCTCTGTGAAAGTAACCCTTCAACAAATGTCTGTTATTCTCCCATGAGCATCTCCTCTGCTCTAGCTATGGTCCTCTTGGGGGCGAAGGGAGACACTGCAGTCCAGATGTCTCAGGTAAGCTGTCTGTCACCCCTCACCTACGTCACTTGCCTAAGGGCTGCTGAGAAGAGAGGGTAGGAATGTGCTCACACTGTTTCATGGGGCAGGGGCTAAAGGGGAAGGGATAATGAGTTTTCCTCAGGAATAACTTAGAGGGAACTTATTTAAGAGGCAACGAGTTTTCCACAGTAATAACTTGGAGGGAACTCTCAAAATTTTGTTCAGACTTCACTGAGAAAATGGTGCATAAATAATTTCATACCAATCTTGTTGGCACAGGCCTTTAATTCCAGCTACTAAGGAGACAGAGACAGGAGAATGCCTAGTTCAAGACCAGCCTGGACAACTTAGTTTCGAATAAACAAGTTTCTAAAAAGATGAAGGGAGGGTCTTAGGGTTGTAACTTAGGCTCAACCCAAGTACAGCAAAGGGAAGCAAGGAGTTGAAATTATTTGAAACATAGGTTGCTAAGATCTATTTTATTTTTAGAGCAACAGACTTTGTAATTATTCACTGCCAAAGAAAGTGAATTCCTGCTTTATTTTTATTTTTTATTTTTGTTTTTTCCAGACAGGGTTTCTCTGTGTACTTTTGGTGCTTTTCCTGGATCTTGCTCTGTAGACCAGGCTGGCCTGGAACTCACAGAGATCTGCCTGGCTCTGCTTCCTGAGTGCTGGGATTAAAGGCATGTGCTCTAATTCCTGCTTTTAATTGTGTCCAACCTGCCTTGCATAGCTAAGCTATTGAAGGGGGGTAAAATGTGTATAGCTAGTCCACATCTTGACTGGACACTACGTTGGGTTACTTTATGAAGCATCCTGTGAGCATTGTAGGTGATTAAGAATGGGTTTCTGACCTCAGGGGTTTCAGGGCAGGCAGGAGGCATTTGCCTGAGAAAAAGCCCTGTGCATACACCGTCCCAGTAGGAAGTAGTCACTGTTGCTCTGTGGTTTGCCAGGACTTTTTCGTGAGGACCCTTTCAGGTATAACTGCTCATTTTTATCGTCTCCAAACTTAGTGAGTGCATGAGGACATGAAGATGAAGACATAGAAGAGGCTTCTTCATAATCACTCTTTATGGTCTCTTATAGGTTTTAGGTTCACTAATAAACACGGAGAGCTTGTGTATGTGTATGGTTGTAGGGTGTGTGTGTCTGTGTGTCTGTGTATCTGTGTGTGTGTCTGTGTGTGTGTGTCTGTGTGTGTTTGTGTATCTGTGTGTGTGTCTGTGTGTGTGTCTGTGTATCTCTGTGTGTGTCTATGTGTCTGTGTGTGTGTATCTGTGTGTGTGTGTATCTCTGTGTGTGTCTGTGTATGTGTGTACGTGTGTGTATCTGTGTGTGTGTGTGTGTGTGTGTTTACATGCCTATGTGGGCTTCTTTAGGTAGAGGACAGGCGTGAATGCAGGTGTCTTCTTTCCACGGTGCTGGGATTGCAGCCATATACTAGTGGACCTGTCTTTTCATGTGCAGAGTGAGGATCCAACTCAGAGCCTCATGTGCTTCACGACCTGTCTACTTCAGCTTGAAAAGTCCTTTCGCAATCAATACGTCTCATCACTGAGCTCATAGTGGTTCGTTCTTTTCCTTCACAGGCACTTGGTTTAAACACAGAGAAAGACGTTCATCAAGGCTTCCAGGGTCTTCTTCATATCCTGAATAAGCCCAACAAAAAGTACGCGCTTAGAACTGCCAACAGGCTCTTTGCAGAGAGCACTTGTGAATTCCTCCCAGTAAGTTGTATCAGTAGAATGACATCAATTGTATTCAAATACTTGTTGCTATAGATCACAGAGGAAGGACCCTAGAGAATGTGATGAAATTAAGGATCAAGTTCTAGCCAGTGTGATGGCATACATGTATGTCTTAGAAGGCTGAGACAGGAGGGTCATGAGTTCTAGGCCAGCCTACGCCAAATAGTAAGACTCAACTCCAAAAACTTTCCCAAATTCTATGATACTTTGAAATATTTAAAATTTGACAACTTATAATTTTTATTTATTCAAGTTGGTCATTCCAACTTACAGAGACATAGTACATGAAGATGTTTATTGCTTAAAGTGACATCTACACTCATTTTAGTTTTGTTTTTTAATGCCACAGTATCAGAAGTTTGAGAAGCTTGCTGACACTATGTTTTGCAATGTTACCTCACTGAACATGTTTCTCTCCAGACCTTTAAGGAGTCCTGTCTTCAGTTCTACCACTCAGAGCTGGAGCAGCTGTCCTTTGTCAAAGCAGCAGAGGAATCCCGGAAACACATAAACACGTGGGTCTCTGAACAGACTGAAGGTCAGGATTTCAAGTTATTTCACACCCCACATTCTTGTCCTTTTTCTTCCATCCCTCCCTCCTCTTCCCTCTTTCCTTTCTCTTAACTTCCCTTCTCCCCCCACTGACTAATCTCACTGTTATTTCAGAGTCAAAGGGATACAGACCAACTAGGTCACATGGTATAATTTAGACCTCAGTGAATTCGTGGAGATTTTACTCAGACACTTAGACTTTAAAGACAGAGTTGTTTGTGTATTTCTCTAGGAGAGAGGGGCTGATACAAATGTCCTGAGAACTCATGGGCCTGATTTCCAGTCTAACAGATTGCATTAGAAGACAGGGGTGGCCTGCAGTTGGCAGGTCAGGTGACTCCACCATCTCTGAGATGGAGATGCCTGGGTAGACCTTCTCCATAATCTTTCCCTGGGCTGGATCTTCCTACAGTCTGTGTTGCCTCAGCCCCCAGCACCTTTACCTCTGAAGAGTACTCCTGTTTTCTGCTTCCATGTTTCCTGCCTCACATCCCTCACCTACATTTGATGAAACTAGACATGATTTCCTCTGTCAGGGCTGCTCAGTTACATTGGCCTAAAAGAGTCTCCCATTTGGGGTCGAACCTTATTTGTTTTTATTTCAGAGATGACATGTTCCAGCATTGGTCTTGGAGATCATTGAGATCATTGTCTGATATTTGAACTCTTCAGATGCCTCTGTACCACTAAGTACATTCCTATTTCTACTAACAGATAGAGTATAGAGTGAGTGTCTTTTTCTTAAAAACTCAGCAATCATTTGCTGATTCTTATTGGAGTCTTTACCTCTTGTGCACCTTTGATATCATAAGTTGGCAACTATTCTCTTCTCTGTTGAAAGGATACCCCTTAATACAGAAGAAGGGGATATGTACTCTTAACTGCATTATCTCTTCCAGGGATGGACAGCATTCCAAAGTATATAATAACAAATGACTTTCTGCCTTTGAGCCTTTGACGTGTGGTGGTGTGTTAAAACTTGGCATGACCATGGAGGGCTAGATTAGACTCTATACTTAACATTAGTGTATTGGTCAGGGTTCTCTCGAAGAGCACAATGAATCCATATTACAGAGGCATTTAATAGATTGGCGCACACAATACAGGTTGAGTAGTCTGACAATGACCATCTGCATGTGGAGAGGCTGAGAATCTGGTAGCTGTCCAGTCTATGAGGCTGAAAACTTTAGCAGTCTCAGTCTGGCATGGAAAGCCTAGAGGATTCCAGAGAGTTATTAGTCTTAGTCTTCATGAAGGCCAAAGCAATTAGGTTCCAGTGTCAGTTAAAAATCACAGTTGCAGAGATATGAACAGTGTCGCACTCACCAGCAGGGACTGAGGCAGGCAGACCAAAGCAGTGCTGCTTCTCTCTTGGTCCTTATATCAGGGCAGCACAGGAAGCTGTTGCTCCCTTGGGGAAGCGTCCTCTCCATTAGTTACTCTTTCTGGGAATTGTCCTCACAGAAAGACATGTCTCTTGATTGATTCCAGACCCAATCAACATGGCAACCAACATTAGCACGTGGGGAAAACCCTGGATCCCTGTGACCTCTTCCACATTTCCTGCTTCTTTGTTCTCCATCCTGAAGTCATTTTTTTTTGTCTTTCCCAAACCTGCTTTCCTTGAGAGACTTAGAAGTCTTTCACCATCCTCATCTTGGCCATGTTCCTCCTGTGTCCATGACCTTGAGGCAAACATTGGTATGTTGTGTTCATTTGTTTTTCAATATGTTAATCCACATTCAGCATATGTGAAAACATGATGCTTGGATCTGCCCAGATGTCATATCAATTTATTTCTCACAAGTGTATAACATGAACCTGAATGAAGTCTCTGCTTCCTCAAAAGGGAAAATTCCAGAGTTGCTGTCGGGTGACTCGGTTAATTCAGAGACCAGGCTGGTTCTTGTCAATGCCTTATATTTCAAAGGAAAGTGGCATCAACCATTTCACGAAGATTGCACAATAGAAATGCCCTTTAAAATAAACCAGGTAAGGAATAGTGTCCAAAGGTTCATGACAGTGTGATGAGATTGTGTGGAAGGGTGTAATTGTGAATGTGTAGCACTGGGGCTCAGTGGTAGAGATCACATATCCTATGTGGGTACTGGTCTTCAGCCCAGAAAGAAAGAGAACAGGAAAGCACAGAAAACTATTTGAAACATTTATTTCTGAATGAAAGGTTAATCTCTAGAGAAAAATGATAGGAATAGAGTATTTAATACCTGTGTTACTTTACATTTTATTTGTGGCTCTTACATGTTCCGATAATTTCTCATAAAACCGTTGCTTCAACCTAATTCTAGAAACTAAACTTTCCTTTAAGTTCAAGAAAACAGAAACTTATGTGTTAAGGTAGTATAATACATGTATGGAGCATGAGGCAGAGTAGAAAGGAATATAGAAACATTTATTTAATAGACTATTTTTAAATTAAAATAATCACTTTAAATTATTGGTCAATCTATTATTATGAAGCAGTATATATTGCTTTCTTACATTGAAATGGAGTGATTAAGATCTCAGTCTTAATTGCAGTATAATTTGAATTAAAGCAGATATTAGAATGCTTCTCCAAATCCCAATAAAATACAATGTAATGCAGTTTGGAACCTTACCAATGTTAAACTCCTCCATTCCTTTTTTATTAGTAATAAGGAAAAAAACTTTATAAAAGAATGAGTTCTTTTATTGGGAAATTTAATATGTATTATGTATGGTCTATAGCAAATTTTTATGTTTAATGTACCACTGTAATTAAAATCTTCCCAAATGGCCTACTTCCATACTTTAAAAAATATTGTTGGACTATTAGAACAGAACCACTGGGTTAAATCACAAGAAGATACATGAAGTTCTGTCCAGATGGCCCCTAACTTTTAAAGGGTTGACAAGAACTGTATGATTATGATGGGTCATCAGACTGCAATGCATCACAAAGATACATGGAGATCAGTCCAGAGGGTCCCCAACTTGAAGCTATTTAACTGGGATTTTCCTTCTCCCAAATGGGGTATCAGGATGGAGCTCTGCCCTAGCCTGTGAGTGTCTGTGCTCTGGAGCTCTCTGCTCTCTGACGGGTTAGAAGGTTGTGACCCATCGTGAACCTCTGAGCATGTGTGCTCCTGTTTCCAGGCTGTTTTCTGAGAGGATGTATCTGTCTGTAGTCCCAGTCACAAGATTATGACATTAATCCAGTCTATTTGAAGACAACTTTTCTGTTAACTATATGCTGTTTCCTTAGATATAATTGTTGACCATATTAAATGATCAAAATCCTGCATCTGATATGATGGTCATCTTTCCATTAGTGTAGCAAACTATCTGAGGTAATCAACTTCAAAGAGGAAATGTTTATTTTGGCTCATGGTTCCAGAAGTTTCAGTCGGGTCAGTTGGTCCGATCACTCTGGGTTGTGGTGATGCACTACAGCATGGTGGAAATGCATGGTGGGGGCTTGTTCACCTCACAGCAGTCAGGAAGCAAAAGAGAGAAACAGGAAAGGGTTGTAGTGCCAATATCCCCTTCAGGGGCACCTCTCCCCAATGCTCAACTTTCTCTCATTAGGCCTAAATCCTAAAGGGTTGGCTAGTTCTCATTAGTGCCAGTCTGTAGAGAGGAGCTTTGGAACATGAGCCTTTGTGGAACATTTTAGACCCAAATATTAATATTTGAATGCCACATTCCTTTTTCTGGATAATGCATAGTCTTTATGTAGTTAGACTTGTCCTGGCTGGGGTGTTTGTTTGTTTGTTTTGTTTTGTTTGGGGTCTGTGTGTGTGTATGAACTTGACATAAGCTAGAGCCATTTGAGAAGAAGGACTCTGCATTGAGAAATTGCTTCCATGAGATTGGCCTAGGGCAAGTCTGTTGGGCATTTTCTTCATTAGTGATTGGTGTGGACCCAGTCCTCTGTGGCTAGTGCCAATTCTGGGCAGGAGGTCATGAGCTACACAAGAAAGCAGGCTGAGAAAGCAACGGAGAACAAGCCAATAAGTAGCATTCCTCTAAGGCTTCTGCATGAATTCCTTCTCTGACTTCCCTCAGTGATGGAATATGACCTGAGAGTTATAAGATGAAATAAACCCATCCTCCCCATACTGCCTACGGTCATGGTGTTTCATGACAACTATAGAACCCTATCTACAACAGTCCCATATCTGCATACAACAAATATTTTTTAATGAAAACAGGAAGAGGCTGGCAGACATTGACTAAGTGGTCACTGAAACATGAGTAGTGTTTGCATTGTATTAATTGGTATTAACTGCAGCTCATTTGGAAACCTTCTCAACTCTCTCAATGATATCTTTTATGTTCTGGATTCTTCTGTTCAGAGGGAGGAAAGACCAGTACAGATGATGTGTCAGGAAGACACTTTTAACCTCGCCTACGTGGAAGAAGTTCAGGCACAGGTGCTGGTGATACCCTATAAGGGCATGGAGCTGAGCTTGGTGGTCCTGCTCCCAGATGATGGTGTGGACCTCAGCCAGGTGAGGTGGGAAAGTCTGTAGCAGTCACCACTCTAAATGTCTATGAGAAGAATCCAGGGTCCCCATTGTCCTTCATTAGGACAGAATGCAATGTTTTTACCTTTCCAACTGCCATTTGAGCAGTGGTACTCACAAACTGAGCCTGGAGCTGTGTGCAGTCCCTGTGTTTGGGGATCAAAACTGTGTCCAGGACTCCCATTGTGGGTCGTGTGACCTTGGACACATGACATAACTTCATTTCTGGAATGGGACATGGTTCCTGAAAGGATGAAAAGAGGTCAACTAAGGCAGTGAACTTAGCACAGTACTTAGAACATAGTTCCCCTCTGTAAAACTTAGCACAGTACTTAGAACATAGTCCCCCTCTGTAAATATAACCTAAATTGTGATCTTTGCTAGTATTTTATTTTAATATCTGAGGACATAAAATAGGCAGAAAAAATACTGCACTTTAACCTCACAAAGTGGAAGAGGGGGAGTGCCAGCTGGTGAGGACAGAGTCAGGGTCATCATAATGGCACATCTTGGTCTTCCTTGTGACAAGATACCCCACAGTGCATCAGCCATCCTCTGAATGGTGGGTAATGGAGTGTGCATGACCTAAGGGGTCTTTGTAAGCAGAGGAGCTCCCCTGGCTCTTCCCATCCAGCTTTTCACTGTGGCATCGCTTCTCCAGGGTGTTAGTGTTTTGTCCCTGGCAAAATGCCTGACATGAATAACCCAGGATAGGAAAGATTTATGTTGACTCACAGATTTGAAGTTTCATGTAAAGTTACTTGACCCCATCAGTGGGTTCCATGGTGACAGGTACATGTGGCAGAGACTACAGACTTTTCAGTAAACAGGAAGCAGAGAAAGGAGAAGGGATAAAGGACCAAGGATGACCTTCATAGGTACACCTCCTGTAACTACTTCCTCATTCTGCTAGAACCCCTCATGTCTAAATCATAGATGCCTCACTAAATGTTGCTGCCAGCTTCAGAATAAGGGTTCAGTATGTGAGCTTTAAGGGAGAATTTCACATTCAAACCATTAACAACCCACAAGACACATAGAATCCTAGCCTGGATAGACCTCCCTTCTAGTGTGGCTCACACCAAGAATCTTTTCTAATTTTTATTTTATTTTATTAGCATCTATGGTTTATTGTCTTCAAAACTAATTCTAGATCAAGAAAACAAAAGTAAACACAACCTAAACCATAATCACCTGGACATGGACACCTGTCAGAATAAAAGTTGTCTCAGAAATGATTTAGGAGAGGACAGCCAGGTCTTCCCAATCCTGGGCTGCTTGGCTTCCACGCCCATCAGGGAAGCCTCATATAAGCTAGAGGCACAGTGGGACCCTCACATGGTCTCATCATGTGAATAGACAGTGCCTCTGTAGGATGATGGTGGGTATTGTGAGTGTGAAGTGCCTATGAGACTCTGGATAAGAGTCTGTGAATCTGAAAGTCTCTAATTCTTCTTTGTCAGGTGGAAGACAATCTCACTTTTGAGAAGTTAACATCCTGGACCAAACCAGACTTTATGAAGAGCACTGATGTTGAGGTTTTCCTTCCAAAATTTAAACTGCAAGAGGATTATGACATGGAGTCTGTGTTTCAGCACTTGGGAATGGTAGATGTCTTCCAAGGGGGCAAGGCTGATTTATCAGGAATGTCTCTGGAGAGAGACCTGTGTCTGTCCAAGTTTGTTCACAAGAGTGTTGTGGAGGTCAATGAAAAAGGCACCGAGGCTGCAGCAGCAACTTCGGCCATCGTTGACTATTGCTGTGCCTGTGAAGTCTCAACATTCTGTGCAGACCACCCCTTCCTTTTCTTCATCAGGCACAACAAAACCAACACCCTCCTGTTCTGTGGCAGGTTCTCTTCTCCGTAAAGGCACATTTACTGTGTGGGAAACAGTTACTCCTACAGCTCTGTGAGGATGGGCATATGGGGGACGCCATGTTCCAAGATGGGGGCACTTTCCTCCTGGCAGCCTGATCTTAGGATGCCCACATTCCTCTCTCCTATCCCGACATTCATCAGTGCCCTTTGCCAGGTCACAGGATCACAGAGTGGTTGGGTTTCCTGTTGTGTAAACAACAAAGGAGGCAAACAATTCCCACAAGAGAGCCTACAAAGTTCTCTAGGGTGACCCTAAATAAACGCCCCCCTCACTGCACAGACAAGCCATGCCAGCTCTACACGCTGTCCTTTCCTGGCTCCTTGACTCTCCCCATCACTTGCCTTAACCTGTTTGCATCATAGTAAACGCTTCTGTGGATGATGACAGCTACTGCAGTTGACTAGTGATTGGTCCTTAATGCACATTTTAACTTTATCTTCTTTGCTGTCCACCACTCACCTGGTATGTGCCATCACTGTGTTAGGCTTGGGGACAGTGGAGTCAGTGTGGTCCTCTAACAGCTGGCCTTTACTATCTGCTTTCAACTTATCTAGCTTGGACTGCTACATGTTCCCTTGCAGAAGTCATGCTTCTGTAGACCATTTTGTTTCTCTGTCACTATCTATTATAGTTACATTCTATGAAGTCCTTAAAGGTTATTTCAAAATCAATTTATTTTTCTCACCAACCATGTGTGCACTTTGAACATTAATTTGGCCACTTAGAATGGTTGCTTTATCTGTTAACCTTCTCCATCTTGGATAATATCCCAACTAAGATTCCATGGATATAAGTCCAAGGGATGGGGTTATATCTCACTATGCTATACAGCCTATCCTGTGCTACTTACAGGCAGTTATAAGTGATTTCACTGTGTAAGACTGACATAATGGGGCTGGAGAGATGGCTCAGATGTTTTGACTTCTACTGGCTCCTGTATGCATATGGTGTATGTATCCTCACTCAGACTCACATACATATAAGTACATTTAAAAATAAAGACATTTTAAAGAAGAGTGCCATATGTTTATTTGATGGCTGGATAATATCTACTCTTCAGCCCCTAGAAAATTCCTAGAGCTTATACAAACTTTCAAAAAAGTGGTAGATTAAAAAATTAACACAGAAAAATCAGCTTCATTCTTATCTGCCAATAACAAACATGCGGAGGGAAAAACCAGTCAAACAATCCCATTCATAACTGCCTACAGAAATGGCTTGGAATAAACCTAACCGAAGCAGTGAATGACCTCTCTAATGAAAACTTTAGAACACTCAAGAGAGAAATTGAAAAAGACACTAGAAGATCAATTAAACTCTCCTTCCAGGTCCTGGCTTGGAAGAGTCAACAGTGTGAAATGGCCATCTTACTGAATGAATCATACAGATTCACTGCAATCTCCATCAAAATGCCAAACCATTCATCATGGAAATAGAAAAAAATTCTGAATAATTTGGAAGCACAAAAGACCTCAGCCAATATAATCCTGAGCAATACCAGTAATGCTGGAAGTATCGCTGTACCTAAGTTCAAGTTATACCACAAAGGGCAGGGTGGTATTGCCCTCAGACAGGTAGACCCACAAATAAAGTACCCAGACATAAGCCCATGTAGCTACAGCCACCTGATTTTTGACAAAGATAACCAAAGCATACATTAGAGATGCGTAGTGCTGTGGACACCTGACATCTTCATGTAGAGAGGAGACACTGGATCCTTTTCTTTGACCTCACACAAAAATCAACTCCAGATGGAGCAAAGACCTTAGTGTAAGACCCAAGTCTCTGAAACTGCTGGAGAAGAAAGGGAAGATTGCCTTCAGAAGGGGAGGCAGAGCATCAATACCTAGAATATATATAAAGAACGCAAAAGATAAATAGGGAAACAATTTTTTAAAAATGGACTAAGGAGCTGAACACGAGTTTTCAAGAAACTGAGACAACAGCCAGTGAATACTTCTGAAGATTTTAAACATACTTAGTGACGAGAGAAATATAGCTAAAACTACTTTGAGATTCCGATTCTTATCATAGCTGCCATCAAGAAAACAAACGCCAACAAATGCTGGTGAGGATGTGGGGACAGAGGAGTCCATGTGTACTCACTGCTGTGTTATGTACAGATTAGAGCAGCCACTATGGAAATCAGCGCAGAGTTTTCTCAAAGAGCTACAGAGAGCTATCATGCAACCCTGCCATACAACTCCCAGGGATATACCTACAGGACTCTCTGTGTACTTACGTTCTCATCCACGTTCACTACAGCTATATTCACAATATCAAGGAAATGGAATTGACCTAGATGTCCATCAATAGATAGGCTGCCAGAACTGTGACACTCTCCGTTCCTTTTGTGCCACTCTCTGTGGCAGTGATGTGTGCTCTAGGTTACACTACTACGAACATAGAAGTTAAGAGTCACAATCATTCCCTTAGGGGTTTCAGTGTAAATAAACATCTAAACACCAGAGCCCGACTTCTCTTTGGTGGTATTATGTGAGTATTCTGAGTCAAGTTCATATGTTAGTGAGTTGAATTTTCTGTCTTCTCCGTCCTGTTTTCAGTGACATTTGCTTCCTTTTCAAAGAGCACTTCAACACAGAAGACTTGTCAAGGAGCTCAGATTTCATGCCCCAACACAGGAGACTTGCTTGGCACTGTGCCTGTGTAGCCCCATGGGAAACACAGCTTTCTCAGCCCTTGCTCATGAAGATTAGGGGTGGTTTACTTTAAAACAGAAACAAGAAACCACTCAGCACATTAAAATTTTAGGGAGCCTATTTGAACATTCACAAACTGGAGCTAGGCCTCACTTGGAGAGCCTGATGGGAAATGTGGAAAGCATCCACAGACTCTAGATAAGAAAAACAGTTTCCATGGGCAAGAGTGGAAAGTTCTAGTTAGAGGTTTGTTAATAGTTTATAAAAGTTCAGGTTGTTGCTTTTGGAGGGGTCTAAGTTCTTGGTGTGGGCCCTAATTACCTTCACCCAAGTAGCCTGGGTCCTGGAACCTATATAGGGGAGATTCCAGGTCTAAATGTTAGCCAGCCAATTAGTTTTCTACTTTTCTGTCTCCCTATCTCTGGCTTATCAGAAAAATAACTTTGAAATGACTAATCTGCCTTTAGTTCTATGTTTCTGCATTCTTTAGCTTGTTCTCTGTCCATAAACCCAGCCACCTCTGCTCAGCTTTCCAGAACTCAAATGACCCCTCTGCCAATGATGTAAGCACTCTTAGAAGTGAGGAATGCTGGGCAACATGGAGATAAGTAGAACATCGTGTCACTCTTCAAAGTGTGTGCTGCTTATTTCAAAAGAAAAACATGTCTTCTTAATACAAGCTGGAGCACAGCAAGACAGTATGTACAGCATTTCTACAACTGAACATGCAGATCTTTGAGAACAGTAGTTTTAAGCCTAGATGTACTTCACCCAAGGACTCAGGTACTAGACAATGCAATCAACTGTCACCAAGTCAACCTGGACAGTTGATTTGAGTGTGTTGTCTGCTGCTAGTGATGACTAAGAATGAACACACACACACACACACACACACACACACACACACACACCGGCCAACACACTTGTACAAGTAACCAAAAGGAAAAACAAAAGAGAAGCTCTCTGGAGTAGGAAGGCTTCCAAACTGGGGAAATGTTCCTTGTTTATGGATTTTTAAAAGGACTTATGGCAGGAACCAGTCAAAGACTGGGGAAATTCCTATAGAGATTAGCTAGTTCTCTGATCATCTCATTGGTGGAGCTGATGGGGCCAACAGACTGCATATTCTCCTGGTCCAGGCAGGGAGATGATTGAGTGCTGTTTATACACTGCTCATCCCATGGTGGTCAGACATTGAAGCCTCATTCGGCCTGTCTCTAGATTGCTGGGTTAGCTGATGATCTTGGTTGGCTCTCTGTTGGCTGCTCTCCTTGGTCAACATTGCTAATCACTGCCTTGCAGGTCCTGCTGGTCTTTGACCTTGCCTGGAGTCCTGCTGATTGTTAATTGAACTATGCTCTCTTTGTTCTCACATTTATGCACCCACTTATGTCCTTACTGTGGGCCTTTCATTTATTCCCTTGGGGACACTAATTTCTGCCTCAGTGGATACAAGAATGCATACCTGCCTGTCACCACAAACTCCAACGCACAGAGACAGAGAGCAGGGAATACTTATTCTGCATTATAGATTGAAGTTTTGTCTGATTCTAGCTTAAAAATAAAGCAAGTCATGTTTTTAGAAGTAAATTTGCTGACGGTTTGCTTTTGATACTGACTTTGTTTGGTGAGGTTTCCAGTTCCCAGTTGCTGTTGATGTTGGCCTTTGGTTTGTTAACATAGAAATGTAAAGTGTCACATGCACTGGACTCTGCTGGCCACTCAATTAGATTATTTTCAACAGTTTCAAGCTTCTTTATGACTTTCAATTCACAGTGTTTGACTTTCTGATCTAACTTAGCATACTATCTTCTGGTCCCATCTATGGTATTAAAAATGAAGGATTTCTTTCTCTTTAAGGAAGAACAGGTTACATTGTTCCTATGCACATATATCATGCTCTCTATTTTCCTATTCATCTGTTGGTGGACTCAGGTAGATCCCTATCTTGGCTGCTAAAATTAATGTTATAAAAAATACATGGTGTTACCATCTTTTGGACTACAGGTTTCATTTGGACACACAGATTTCATTTCCCTTAGTTATATACTCAAGAGTGAATTGCTGAACCATGTGTGTGGTGGTTTAAAAGAAAATGGACCCCCAAAGGGAGTGGCACTCTTAGGAGGTGTGGTCTTGTTGGAGGAAGTGTGTCACTGTGGGGGCGGGCTTTGAGGTCTCTTTTCCTCAAGCTTCTTTCAGTGCGACTGTCAGTCGACTTCCTGTTGCCTGCAAGATGTAGGAGTCTCAGCTGCTCCAGCGCCATGTCAGTCTGCATACCACTGTGCTCCCTGTCATGATAATGGACTGAACCTCTGAAACTGAAGGCAAGCCATCTCAATTAAATGTTTTCTTTATAAGAGTTGCTGTGGTCATGGTGTCTCTTTGCAGCAATAAAAACCCTAACTAAGACAATACGGTAACACTACTTTCAATTTTTGGAGCATATTCCATATTGTTTTCTGTAGTATTTGTACAGATTTATGTTTCTTCAAACAGTGTATAAGGGTTTCTTTTCTTCTCATCTTTGTGAAAACATGTTATCTCCATTGTTTGGGTTTTATGTATTTATACATACATTTTAAAATTTCATTGTATATATTCATTGTTCGTGGTACTGTGTTAGATAAGGACACTTTCACCCAGTATGCATTGTATACTCTGCACATCCTCCCTTCTCTTTGCTGTTTTAGAACAACTTGAAGCCACAGTCAAGGCAGGACTCATACCTTCTTTTTTTTGTATACGAGGAACTGAGCTGGGAAAGGGAGTAATTTGTCTTAGATCAAACTAGACACTTGTCTAAAACCATATGGATTGTAAGCAAAAGTTGGGACGTAAGTTTAGGCATTTGACAGTGAAGATACAGGCAGGAGACAGAAGAAGAAAGTTAAACTCCAAACTCTTGGAAAGGCTGATGGTTGAACATCCAAAAAGATACACTAAGAAAAGCACCAACATTAAGTCCTGCTCCAGAGAGCAGCTGGCTGCACCCAGAGCCAGCAGGGAGACTCAGGGAGAGTCAGCAGGTGCCACACAGGCTGTGCTAGCACTGGATTTCCTGTGTGTGATCAGGGTCAGCACACAGCCTCATTGAAAACTGGAACATTTTCACTTCCCAATTCCAGGACCCAGCCTGTTTCCCGGAATGTCCATTGAAGTATTTAATTAATAAACACTTCACATGCTGACTCAGAGGATAAAAACAGTGGGAAGAGGCTGGTGGGCAACTGGTAAGCAGAGGTGAAGGTGTAGGAAAGCAAAACCGATAGAAAACGAGGTACTCCACCTACTCAGCTGGATCTCAACAGCTTGACAGAGAAGCCCATGCAGCCAACTAGAGAAACTGAGTGAGCTTTTGTAGGCCTTGAAGTAGAGCTGACTCTTTTTTCTAGTTGTCTGATGAAGAAAGAAGGAAATAGAGAAAGCAGGAGGGACAGAGGAGCAACAAGGGAGGGGAGGGTGGATGGAAACTTAAGACCTATTTCCCTTTATTCTTGCCTCCTTGGCCATGAAGACATACCAGAGCCTTCAGGAATGCCACACACACACACACACACCCCCCACACACACACACCACACACACATTCCTCTTCAGTAGTAATCTCTCCTGCTTCTGCACTGAGCTCTGCTCTGTTTCTATTGCTCCTGCCTCAGGGAAAACAGGAAAATCCCTCACAAACCCTTGTTTTTGTCTGCTGTCTGGAATCTTGAATGTCCTTTCCTGAGGAAGGCCACCACACCCCTGGGTCAGGCTCTTGTATCTCCTTAGCCCTGAGCTCCCCATTCACATAAATTACACTGTCTCTGCTCTCTTTGTGATATATGAATTTCCACGACCTGAAAACATACTCCATGACAGCAGACCTAGGGCTCACTCCCCACGGATGCGGCAGAAGCCGTCTTCTTGACATCCTGATTTCATTGACTTTGGCTGTGTACCTAAGAGTGGGATTTTGGATCACATCGTAGCACTATTTTTAGTTTTTGAAGGATCCTCTGTATTGTTTGCTGTAATGTCCTCATTGATTATATTAGCCCCCCAATACACAGGGGGTTCTTTATGTCATGTCTTTCCTCATTTTTTTTTTTTTTTTTTTTTTTAGCCAAATCACGCAACATTTCAAAAACTGCAAGTCATCACCTTTTTTCTTATGGAGAAAAATGCTTTCCCATTCATACACACCTTCCCAGGTAGCAGACCTCAAAATTTCTTGTGGCAAGAGGCACAGAAAGCTGGCCCTTAGTGAGAAGGTATGGTGGTATGAAAAAGAAATGTCCCAAAGCTCATATATTTAAACATTTGGCTCCCAGTTGGTGGAGCTGTTTGGGGATGGAATCTTTAGGAGGTGGGGCCTTGCTAGAGGAAATGCTTCACTGGGGGCAGAATTTGAAGGTTTGTAGCCCTAATTCTCTTCCTATTCTTTCTCTGCTTCTTGTGTTTGGGTCATGTGATCAGTCAGCTCCCTGTTGCTGCCACAATGCTGCAGTCCATGCCCTCCTTATCATTATAGACACTGTACAGCTCTCTAGAAGAGTGGGTTCTCAACCTGTAGCTCATGACCCCTTGGTGGTCAAATGACCCTTTCACAGGGATTGCCTAAGACCCCCAGAAAACACAGTCTTAGGAACTGAGACACCATTCCTCTATCTGTCTCCAGGCAAGTCCACCCACATACAGATATGCCCACATAAGAGTACCTGGCGACATCACGCCATCCCCATCATATATACCTGGAACAAATACGGGTGTATGTGACAAGGTTGATGTCATAATGTACTTATGCAGACCAGTCACACAAGTGTAGAAAGCAGCTACTGTGTTGAAGGCAGCAGTATTGGAGGTAAGATTCACACGTCATGAATTACAATTACTAGGTAAATGTAAAATCATGTACTGTAAAGTCATCAACTACTTCAAGAAACAAAAGGCTGATGGGTCTTTTTATATGCTGCTGTGGTTGATCTGAATGCTGCCCCCTCGTGATAGCAACAGAAATGCAAAAAACAAAAAAACAAATATCAAAAACAACAACATGAGCTGGGCGGTGGTGGCGCACGCCTTTAATCCCAGCACTCGGGAGGCAGAGCCAGGTAGATCTCTGTGAGTTCGAGGCCGGCCTGGGCTACCAAGTGAGTTCCAGGAAAGGCCCAAAGCTACACAGAGAAACCCTGTCTCGAACCCCCCCCCCAAAAAAAACCCCACAGAGGATGGTAAATGATAGGAAAATTTAATGAACTATATTGACTGAACTATGCCATGTATCATTTTTTTATATTATTAAAACTATTGTTATATATTGGGGAAGTATTAAGGCAACTCCACATAGTTAAAAGGGAGGTTTATTTTGTGGGGTAACTTACAAGTAAAGGGATAGGTTACAGGGTCTGGGAGAGGTGAAGTGCAGTCCAGCAGTGCTCTCTGGAGAACTCTACTCGGTCTACGTCCAGCATCCAGGATCCAGGAACCAAGAGAGCCAGCACATCCGGATCTTGGGTCTTAAGGGCTCCTGTCTTGGCCCCACCTTTTAGGTGTGACAGTTACCAGAAGCCTCAATGGGGGTAGTACTTCCAGGTCAATGCTGGAACAGCTACCCACTACAGCTATATATTATTTTCATTAGGAAACCACCCCATGGCAATGGACTGCATAGAGAAAAATGTTAAGAAAAGAAAATATAGTGAGGATTTTTTTACAGTAGGGTTTTACCCTTGTAATTACAGCAGAAACTGAAAAACAGCGATGTATTATTTGTTGTGAAGTTTTATTAGCAAAATCTATGAAGCCAAACAAACTAAAACACCATTTTGATAACAAGCATCTGAGCTTCACTGGCAAGGATACCAACTATTTTAGAAGCAAAGCTGAAAGACTGAAGGAAACCAGACTTGACACTGGCGGCAAATACCACAAACACAATGTGGCAGCTGTTGAGGCTTCATATTTGGTGGCATTCAGAATCTCCAGAGCTATGAAACCTCACATCATTGCTGGGGATTTATTGTTGCCAACAGCCAAAGACATTGTTCCAGTTATGATGGTAGACAATTTATTATGCAAACCTTTATCTAATGGCATTGTCCAAAGAATAGACAGCACATCTGCTTATGTTCTTGATCAGATAATCCAGGAAATTAAATATTCTCCACTTCCAATATTTAGTATCCACCTTAATGAATCTACAGATATTGCAAACTGTTCACAGTTACTGGTTTACTGCTACAAGCTGTAAGAATATATTATAGAGCTCCAGCTGTATATAATAAAGCTATGCCTAGAAAGGTCATGGAATCTTTCTAGAGGGAAGCCATTTATCAGGGAATATTTGGTGTTATTCAGCTTTTCATATATCAGCTGTCTTCTGCTATGAATTTCTTGTGTGCTCATATACTACTAGGCCACATGGCAAACAGTATAAGCTTCTCAGATCTACTGCTGATCTAATAGATAACACACCTACAGAGCCTACGAGACAGGTGGACTGCAGATGCATAGCTTTGTTTCTTGTGAAAATGAAGCTCAGACCATCCCCTCAGGTCTAGTGGCATGCCAGAGCTATTGACTCAAAACAAAAGAGGTTTTTTGTTGTTGTTGTTGTTGTTGTTTTTGGATAACCAGGAGCAGTAAAGACTAGAGCAGAATTTCTGGTCTGAGCAGAGTCACATGGCTGGAGAGGAGAGCACAAGGCAGAGGTTTTTTTTAGATGGTAAGGCAAACTGGCTTGGGCCGAGGAGTAAGGAGCAAGGAAAAGTTTTGCAGACTGTAGGTGGATTTGAACCAGGTCAGGGGAAGAGAAGAGGGAAGAAACATGGAGAATGAAGGAATAGAGGATGAAGATGAGATCAAAAGCATAAGAGCTTAGTTAGGGCTATGAGAGGACAAGTGAAGAGAAACAGAGAGGAGCTAAGCATGAGGGCAGAAAAGAAGCTGTGTAGAGAGAGAATTGACTCAGAAGAATAAAGTGTATGGACTAAGAGTTTTGTGTACTTAGATTCACTTAATATCGTCAAAGATTAGATTATCAGCTGATTGTAGATTCTTTCTGGACCCTGGGAGTGGGCTATTGAGGGGCTGGACCTCTCATAGTCCACGACAAGCTAGAGCAACAGTGGCATAAAGCTTATGGGAGTAACCAACCAATGTCCAAGTGGATTTAAGTCCCACTCCATGCGATGGAATCTGTACCCAATACTGCTCAATGCCCCTACCCAATACTACTCATACAGTCCAGGAACCTGAGATTTGATAGGCCTGAGACCTAAGGGAAAACAAATACTACTGTTCTGCTAAAGGAATTCTGCAGTAAAATGACTCAATGACATTCTGCTATACTTGTAGACAAATGTCTTGCTCAGCCATCATCATCAGAGAAGCTTCCTCCTGCAGCAGATGGGAACAAATACAGAGACCCATGTGTGGACAATGCACAGGAAGTGAGAGACCTCAGTCCTAATTGGATGACTCCATCAAATCCTTCCCCTCAGGGTTTAGAGAACTCTACAGAGGAGGAGGTAGATTATAAGAACCTGAGAGGATGGAGGATGCTGAGGGACCAAAGTCTTGTAAACACAGCAGAACCGATGCACATATGATTTAACAGGGACTGTGGGAGCATGCATAGGGCCTAAGTGGGTCTGGGCCAGATGGGGTCCCAATGCTAAGAGGAGAAGTGGACACAAGACCCATCCATATGAAGTGCTTATCTAATTATTCTTTATTAATAAAAACTCAAATGTCAGATATTAGGTAAGAACCTGAATGATCAGAGAAGCAGCAGAGAAGTGGACAGTGACCTACCTCCTCTCTCTTTTGTTCCTTGACCCAAAAAGGCTAAGACCCTCTCTAAGCCCTGCCCTATTGTAGTGGGTAGCCATTCCAGCTTTGATCTGGAAGTTCCAACCCCCACTGAGGCTTCGGTAACTGTCATGCCTACAAGGCAGAGCTAAGGGAGGACCCTGAAGACCCAAGATCCAGATGCACTGGCCCTCTTGTTTCCTGGACACTGACGCTGGAGGTAGACTGAGCAGAGTTCTCCAGAGAACACCGCCAGACTGCACCACACCTTTTCCAGATGCTGTAAACTATCCATTAACTTGTATGTTACCCCACAAAATAAACCTCCCTTTTAACTACGTGGAGTGGCCTTAATAATTTCACCAATATCTGGCATCCAACGTGGGGCATGAACCCATGACCCTGAGATTAAGAGTCTCATGCTCTACCGACTGAGCTGGAGGTGACTGTCCAAGCTGCCAGCTGTCTCTGTCTACTCTTGCAAGATTCCCGAAAGCTGCTTGCATCCATCTTCCACTTCTCAGGTACCATTATATTCCTTCTCAGGTCTTTGATGGGATTGAAGACTAGCAGTTATAGTTACAACTTAATATATATATATATATATATATATATATATATATATATATATATATATATATATATATATATATATATATAACCTTAGATAGAACATATTGTTTTAGATTCAGGTTCTTTAGGATTCAGTGTCCTATACCTTTTGGAATGATCTTTATAACATGCCATTTACCTACGCTCTAGACTTCTCTGGATTTTAGTATGTGTTTCTTGCTTCATATTGTTCGCATTGGTTGTAGTTCCATCTTATCTAGGTCATTATCCCTCATTACTCCTGGACAATATTTGATAACTATTCCTTTGTATATAGTCTTATATTAGGTTAGAACCTTCTTATTTAGACAAAAGGGGGAGATGTAGTGGGTAGCCTTTCCAGCTTTGATCTGGAAGTTCCAACCCCCATTGAGGCTTCGGTAACTGTCACGCCTACAAGGCAGGGCTAAGGGAGGACCCTGAAGACCCAAGATTCGGATGCACCCGCCCTCTTGGTTCCTGGACCCTGGACACTGGAGGTAGACTGAGCAGAGTTCTCCAGAGAACACCGCCGGACTGTGCCACACTTTTTCCAGACCCTGTAAACTATCCCTTCACTTGTAAGTTACCCCACAAAATAAACCTCCCTTTTTAACTACGTGGAGTGGCCTTAACAATTTCACCAATATGCTGTGGGATGTTCTGTATGGCAAATGTGTTGCTGATTGGTCAATAAATAAAACACTGATTGGCCATTAGCTAGGCAGGAAGTATAGGCGGGACAAGGAGGAGAATAAAGCTGGGAAGTGGAAGGCTGAGTGAGAGAGACACTGCCAGCCACCATGATGAGAAACAGCATGTGAAGATGCCAGTAAGCCATGAGCCATGTGGCAAGGTATAGATTAATGGAAATGAATTATTTTAAGATATAAGAACAGTTAGCAAGAAGCCTGCCACGGCCATACAGTTTGTAAGCAATATAAGTCTCTGTGTTTACTTGGTCGGGTTTGAGCAGCTGTGGGACTGGCAGGTGAGAGAGATTTATCCTGACTGTGGGCCAGGCAGGAAATCTCTAGCTACACCAATACCCTACTACTTCCTGTGTCCATCTGTCCTCAGTCTTTCAAACCCTCTATGGTTAATTTTGGTCAGCTAGTAGCTAGCTCGCTCCACCCTCTGTTTCAAAACAAATTTTATTGGCAGTCTCAGGAGGGGCAGAATGCAATCAAAATATCACATAACATCCATACACTAAGAATTATCTCCAATGGATAACTACTAGAAAAGGAGAAGTTATTTTTCTTCAGCAGAGTCTCACTGGGGATACAACTACTGTTAAGGGCAGGACCCATGCCAAGAAGTAGACGGGGCAACACAAAACAAACTCAACAGCGTTTGGGAGACCCTTTGTTCCATAATGCTTCATCTGGGCATTTTTAGTTTTAGTTTTTCAACCTCATTTTGTGTGTCTATATTATTGTTTCCAGGTTTGTGTTTTTATAGGATGTCTGTGTGTGAATGTGTGTGTCTCTGTGTCTATTGTGTGTTTATTGTGCTTTTCCTTTGGTCTTTCTGTTTGTTTTGTCCTGTTACAGTTTGTTTGTTCTTGTTTTATCTTATTACTGCTTTTTAGGTACCTATTTCTTTTCTAATGAGAGAAACAAAGGGTATGGATTTGGATGAGATGTGGGGAAGATCTCGGAGGAGTTGGAGAAGGGGAAACCATAATGAGAATATATTTTATGAAAAAAAATATTTTCAATAAAATAAAAATGAAAGCCAGGTGGTGGTGGTGTATGCTTGTAATCCCAGCACTTGGGAGGCAGAGGCAGGCAGAACTCCATGAGTTTGAGGCCAGCCTGGTCTACAGAGCGAGTTCCATGGTGGGTACATAGAGAAACCCTGTCTTGAGAAACTAAAAGAAAAAAAAGGAGGGGGTGAAAAAAAAAGAAATTCCAATAGACAAAAAATTTTACAAAAAAAATTTCAAAATCAATAAATAACCATTTAGGAATGCAAATAAAAACCATAAAGAGATATCAACTCTATAGAAAATAACCTGTGCTGTGCAATGCCTTCCTTTTAAAAAATTCATTTATTTTTTTACTTTGGTGTATATTGCTGACACATGGTATGTGCCCCACATGTGTGCCCAGCCTGAGAAGGCCAGAAGAGTGCATTTGATTTCCTGGAACTGAAGTTACACATGGCTATGAGGCACAATGTAGGTACTGGGAATTGAACTTGGGTCCTCTGGAAGAACAGCCTGTTGTGGAATATTATTTTAGCTCAGCAAAGATGTGTTATATTTGTTTACGCCGCAGACTATTACTTTAACTGTGTGGAGGTGTGTTACACTCATTTGTGCTGCATTTGTTTAATGATGTAAAGATGTGTTACATTTGTTTGTGCTGCATTTATTTAATTATATAAAGATGTGTTGCATCTTTTTTGTTTCACCTTGACTGCCTAAGGCATCTGATTGGTATAATAAAAAGCTGAATGGCCAATAGCTAGGCAGAAGAAGTGATGAGTGGGGCTGGCAGGCAGAGAGAATAAATAGGAGGAGAAATCTAGGGGAGAGAGAGGAAGAAGGAGGAGGAGAATGAGGAATAAAGAGAGGGACACACCTGCGGCCATAAGCCAGGTTCCAGCAGACAGACAGATACAAGAAGCAGGAAAGTCGGACATACTAAAGAAAGAAAGGTAAAAAGCCCTAAGACAGAAAATAGATCAAGAGACGCAGAATAAAATAAGAGCTAGACAAGGCTGAGCATTCATAACTAATAAGAAGTCTCTGTGTCTTGATTTGGGAGCTGGTTGGTGGCCCAAAAGAAAGCCTGATACAGCAGCTGATGTCCTTATCCTCAGGGCCATCTCTCCAGCCCTGCAATTTCTTCTCATAAGAAACAGTCTGTTGTACTTTGCTGTGGGATGGTCTGTATGTCAAGTGTGTTGCTGATTGGTCAATAAATAAATCACTGATTGGCCAGTGGCCAGGCAGGAAGTATAGGCGGGACAAGGAGGAGAATAAAGCTGGGAAGTGGAAGGCTGAGTCAGAGAGACACTGTCAGCCGCCACGATGACAAACAGCATGTGAAGATGCTGGTAAGCCATGAGCCATGTGGCAAGGTATAGATTTATGGAAATGGATTAATTTAAGCTGTAAGAACAGTTAGCAAGAAGCCTGCCACGGCCATACAGTTTGTAAGCAATATAAGTCTCTGTGTTTACTTGGTCGGGTCTGAGTGGCTGTGGGACTGGCAGGTGAGAGAGATTTGTCCTGACTGTGGGCCAGGCAGGAAAACTCTAGCTACAGTACTTTGTGAAGGTGTTCCAAAGGTCTAACTTCCTTTGTTCTTTATTCTTTGTCAAGTATGGGTGGGTAAACATCCTCTGCCTCTCAAGGGAACCAAAAGTCGCTACCGACTTAAGCAAACACTCCCCGCCTCCTCCCAGCCCTGCCTCAGAAGTGCACTACAGCATGCACACACTGTAGAGTAGTTTCTGTATCTCTCAGATCTCTAGCACTGTGACAAACTAACTGAGCCAAGAAACCCCAAAGAGGAAGGTTTATCGTGGCTCGTGACATCAGAAGTCCTGTCTGTGGTTACTCATTCATATTTTCTTGGGAGCTGTCATGAGACAGTACATCACGGCAGTGGTGTGGAACACTTCTCACTCTATGGAGACCACAGGAAAGGATGCAGAATGGAAGGGTCTGAGTGGAAAACCTCTTTCACAGGCATACCTCATTCACCACTTCTCCCAGCGAGGCCCTGCCTCCTGAAGTTTCTGCTGTCTTCCAACATCGCTGTCAGCTGAAAGGCAAACTTCAGCATATAAATTTGGGGGAAACATTTAAAATACAAAACAGTTATCTATCCCTGGTCCCTAAATGCAGATGTCCCCCATACAATGCAAAATGAGTTCAATCTGTCTCTATGAATCCCCCATACTCTTAACGGTTCCAACACTGTGCCAATGTGTAAGTTCATAGTCTCCTCTGAGACCTAAGGCATACTTAGTGTTGAAGCTACGGAAACCCACAAAGAACATTGCACATATGTCCAGTGTCCAATGTGACGAGTGCACATTCCCTTTCCAAAAAGAAGGTATGGGGAACAGTAGGAGGAATCAGACTAATTTGAGAACAAAACCCAGCATGGCAAAGTTAAATCCTCTAGCTTTGTCTGGCATCCAGAGTATGTGATAGATGATACAAGCTCTAAGAGACCTAGGCAGTCCCATTCCTGTGGTCTGGCTGACTGCCGTTCACCTGCTCTTGCCCTTTGAGGCTGAATCAAAGCTTTGTCTACCGCTTCCCTAGGCAGCGGAGGCACTAGGAAGTTGGAGGAGTGTGGACCATCAGCTTCACTCTTCCACGCTTGACCAGCTTCTTGAAGTGACACTGATCCTTCCACACACTGGCCTCCAAATCTCAGTAGAAGCCTACCCAACCCCATCATCCTCTGACATGTACCATGCCAGCCAGCAGTAGTGGGAGTAAGGCCAACTTATACTGTGGCTGTGGTGTCCTCTGAGTGCTGGGATGGCTAAAACATGAGGAAATGAACCTTCAAGAAAAAATTCCCTAGGTAGCTCTGTGCACGCAGGATATGTTACAATTCACCCCTCAGAACAAAGTCATTCAAAAAAGTTTAACTTGCTTTGGTCTATGATGGTATCCAGCTATCTTTCCTACTGTCCCATACAAAGTACGTGTGTGTGTGTGTGTGTGTGTGTGTGTGTATGTGTGTGTGTGTGTGTGTGTGTGTGTATCTTATATATGTACATGTGGAGGCCAGAAGTCAACACAGAAGTCAACATTTGGTGTCTTCCTCTGTTGCTCTCTGCTTGACTTTTGAGACAGGATCTCTCAACATTCACTGGCTAGCAAGTGAGTTCTGGGGATCCACTTGTCTTCCCACTACCCCAGTGCAGAGGTTATAGACACACTCTGTGCCTGGGTATTACCCGAATGCTGGGGATTTGACCTCAGGTCCTCAGGCTTGCAGAGTGAACACTCTACCCACTGAGCCATCTTCTCAGGCCCTTCTGGATTTCTTTTCAATGGTGCTATTTGACTTAACAACAACTACACCACCACCACCACCATCACCACCACCACCACCACCCACCACCACCCACCACCCCCCGCCACTTTCTGATAAAGTAGCAAGTTAAAAAAATCCTTCCATTAAGCTTTCCCAGTTCTCACTCTAAATCTCATCCACAAGAGTCAGCAACACCCATGCCACTGTCCAGTAACTGTCCTGCTTGAAAGGTCTCCCACAAAAACAAACAGTTCACCACCTTTGAACTCAGCTTCACACAAAGTTTCAGGGTTTATACAATAGGTAGACAAGTCCTTTGCCAGGATATCGTGTGAATGGCTTCTGATCCAGTCCATAACAGGATCTTCATTTTTTATCCAAAGCAAAAGAACAGCCTTGATGTTCCACATTCCACATCAGTATTCCAATCTTCTGAGCTCCCATTACAATTTCCGTTAAACTCTGGTTACAACATCCTAAACTTTCTCTCTGGTTTCTCCAAACACCTCTCAACTCCTGCTGCATGCCAATTCCAAGGGCTTCTGAACTACCTCATCCTGTCTAGTTGCATTAATGACTCAATTTCTCAGGACCAAGTTTTGCGTGTGTGTGTGTGTGTGTGTGTGTGTGTGTGTGTGTGTGTGTGTGTGTATGTGTGTGAAACTTCTTTCTGTTGTTCTGAAAACAACTTACAAGAAGGCTTGATCTTTGAGCTCCTGTTTCAGTTATGGTTTGCTCAGCCCTGTGGCCTTTGGGCCTGTGACAAAGTACACATCATAGCAGGAAGCACATGGCTGAGAAAATGGCTCACTTAATGAAATCCAGAAGGAGGAGGAGGAGGAGGAGGAGGAGGAGGAGGAGGAGGAGGAGGAGGAGGAAAGGAAAGAGACAAGAGGAGAGAGGAATAGAGGCAGGTGTCAATATGCCTTTCAGGGGCACACCTCTAATGACCCCCTTCTTCCAACTAGGCTCCACCTCTTAAATTTTCTACTACCCTCCAAGTCATAAGCTCAGGTTCTAGCTTTCAATACATGAGCTTTGGGACAATATTTAAGATCTAAACTATAGAAGCCATAATGCCAATTAAGAGCTTGTACCTAAAATAGATGGATCCTAGAGAAGATGCACAGTCCATCCACATTAGCTCAATTTTCATGGGAAAGGACATTCTCCAAAAGTTTCCAACTACACAGATTGCCCTATTTCCCCAAATCTCTCCACTCATTTTCTTTCTGTTGGCAATAAGGTTAAGACATATTTAGAGGGGCTGTACTTCTTAGTTGAAGATCTTTATCCAGAGACCTAAGGAAAATCAAGAGAAAGCCTGTAGAGAACCTTCAAGACTTAACTCATCACACCTTTTCATATGGCTGAGCTATGTGCCATTAGCCTCCCATGACCTTTGCTATAGATAGCACATGTGCTCTATGGCTCATGAGGATAACACTTGACTAGGATACTTTTCATGGACATAGGGCTACTTTTGTCAAATCCATTTGGACTTACGTAGATTCTCAGAGGGCTGGAAATGCCAATCTCAGGTTGAACTAAATGTCATCTTCTGAACTTGCATCCCATGGAGAGCCAAAGAGATTGCTTACACATGAATAGACAATTGATGCTGGGTGGTGGTGGTGCACACCTTTAATCCCAGCACTAGGGAAGCAAAGGCATGTAGATCTCTGAGTTCAAGGCCAGCCTGGTCTACAAAGTGAGCCAGGACAGCCAGAACTCTCAAAAAAAAAAAAAAAAAAGCCAAACAAACAAAACAAAAACCCCAAAACCATGCTTGAGCACATGCCCTTCAGTGCTGTGACTTTGTCTCTTAGAACTGTCTTCATTGTGTCCTTTAGTTTGGATAGGTTGTGGTTTTATTCTCATTCAATTCTAAAAAGTTCTTAATTTCTTTCCTAATTTCTGTCTTAACTCATTTTTCATTCAGTAGTGAGTTATTTAGTTTCCATGAGTTTGTAAACTTTCTGTTGTTTCTGTTGTTGTTGACATCCAGCTTTTATCCATTTTGGTCTGACAGGATGCAGGGTGTTATTTCAATTTTCTTGTTCCTGTTGAGACTTGCCTTGGGTCCAAGTATGTGGTCAATTTGGGAGAAAGTTCTATGAGGTGCTAAGAAGGTATATTCTTCTGTGTTTGGGTAAAATGTTTTGTAAATATCTGCTGGGTCTATTTGACTTACACATCACTTAGCTCTAGCGTTTCTCTGTTTAGTTGTTGTCTGGATGGCCTGTTCATTGGCAAGAGTGGGGTCCTGAAGTCGTCCACTATCACTGTGTGAGGGGCAGTATGTGATTTTAACTGCAGTAGTGCTTCTTTCATGAATGTGGGTGTCTTTGTGTTTGGTGCATAAATGTTTAGAATAGCAATATCCCCTTGGTGGATTTTTCCTTTGATGAGTATGTAATGTCCTCTCTCTCTCTCTCTCTCTCTCTCTCTCTCTCTCTCTCTCTCTCTCTCTGGACTCTTTGGTTTTAAGTTTATTTTGTCTGATATTAAATGACTACACTTGCTTGTTCCTTGTGCCCATTTGCTTGGAATATCTTTTCCCATTCTTTTACTCTAAAATGATAATTCTCCTTGATGTTAAAATATGTTTCTTAGATGCAGCAAAAGGATAAATCCTGTTTTCATGTCCATTCTATTAGTCTGTGTCTTTTTATTGAGGAATTGAGACCATTGATATTGAGAGTTATCAATAAGCAGTGATTATTGATTCCTGTTATTTTGTTGTTGTGGTGGTGGTGGTGGTAGTGATGGTGGTGGTGGTGGTGATGGTGGTATGGGTTTCTCCTCTCTTAATTTTCTGATCTGGAATTATTTATTCCTTGTGCTTTCTTGAGTATGGTTGACTTCTTCAGGCTGAATGTTTTTTTAGAGCTTACTGTAGGACTGGATTTATAGATAGATACTTTTTAAATTTGGTTTTATCATGAAATGTTTTTCTTTCTGCACCTATTGTGATTGAAAGTTTTGCTGAGTATAGTTGTCTAGGCTGGCATCTGTGGTCTTTTAGAATTTTTAGAGCATTCATCCAGTCCCTGTTGACTTTTGGAATCTCCACTGAGAAGTCAGGTGTTATTCTAATAGGTCTGCCTTTATATATATTACTTGATCTTTTTCCCTTGAAGCTTTTAATATTCTTTCTTTGTTCTGTACATTTAGTATTTTGATTATTATGTGCTAACAGGACTTCCTTTTCTGGTCCAGTCTATTTGATGTTCTGTGTGCTTCTTGTACCTTGATAGGTACTTTCTTCTTTAGATTAAGGAAATTTTCTTATATGATTATTTTTATAATATTTTCTGTGGCCTTTGACCTGGGTTTCTTCTCTTTCCTCTATTCCTATTATTCATAGATTTGGTCTTTTCATACTGTTCAAGATTTCCTGGATGTTTTGTGCCTTGAATTTTTTGAGATTTAACATTTTCTTTGAAGGGGGTATCTGTTTCTTCTACCTTTTCTTCAATGTCTGAGATTCTTTTGTCCATGGTGAGGACTTTGTTGGTGAGGTGTACCTTCGAGGGTTTTGCTTGACTTCCTAAAATTTTCTTTTTTTCCCCAGTTTTACCTCAGTTTGGATTTTCCTTAGTGATTCCATTTCCCCCTTCATGCCTTGAACTGGTTTCTTCATTTCATTCCATTGTTTGTGTTTTCATAGATTTCATTAATGAATTTATTCATGTCTTTTGCAAGGCCCTTGAACATATTCATAATGGCTATTTTGAAGTCCTTGTCTTGTGCGTCAACTATATTACATTGAGCTCTGGTTCTAGGTATTGAAATCTGTTCTTGTCTTTGTTGGATGGGCATTCTGTTCTTTGATTTCTGTTGCCTCTCTGATTCTTAGGAGCGTGTGGTGGCTGTGAGTTGCCTAGTAGGAAGTACTTCTGAGTCCCTGACAGTTGTGGCCACTGGGGTTCTGAGTAGAAAGTGTTTCTAGGTATTGGGGACTGACAGAAAGGAATCGGGATGGGTTGGAGGGTTGTGAGGGTCCACAGGGGAAAAGAAAGCTGGGCCTGCCATGAGGATCTTTAGAGTCCCCAGGAAATAGAGGGAGAGTGAGACAGTGTGAGAGAGGAAAGCTGGGTCTCACAAAGACTTGTGGAGTCTCCAGGAAATGGAGGCAAAGAGAAAAAAAGTCGGTCTGGAGTTTCTTGAGAAGTATCTGTTCATGTCCTTTGCCCATTTTGGATTGGGGAGGGAGGGTGTCAGACCATTTAGAGGTTTGGGCAAGAGCTGAAGGAATCCACACAATCTGATGTCCTCAACTAGGCAGTACTTGATAGTATCCCCATTGCTAAAGCTGGGATATTATTTTGTTATTGTTGTTACTGAGATTTTTAAGTCCCTTACGTATTCTGGATATTAATCCTGTGTCATGTCACCCTAGTTAGAATGACTACTATTTTTTAAATTCTACACAAATTACTGGAAAGGTTGGTGAGGATGTTGAATTAATCACTTTTACATGGCTGTGGCCAAGGTACCTAAGAGGCCAACTTGAGAAGGAAAGATGCGTTTTAGCTCACAGTGTCCAATGTCTGAGGTGGGTTGGCCCTGTGTACTTGGACAGAACTTCCTGTTTGTAAGTAAGAACATATGAAAAGTCAATCTGGATGCAGACTGCTTCTCACTTGAGACAGAAGGGTCAGAATTAGCGGAAGGCTGGATAATGGCTACCAGAGAACAGAAGTAATAAGTTCTAGTGTTCCTCTACACAGTGGGGAAACCAGAGTCCACAGTAATCTATTGTATATTTTATGCATAATTAGAAAATAGGAGCCTGAAGTCCTCAAAAACAAAGCAATGACAAGAAAATGGAAACATTACTCTGATCTGGTCAACACCTATTGCACACACGCATTGAAATAGCACATTGCATATCAAGAATACATACAAGTACTATATTTTAACCCAAAATCTTTTAATGTTTAAGAAGGTAAAAATGTTTCCTGCCAATATTTGACACTGTGTATGTGCATCAAATTGTCAAGACTCTACTCCACAAAACTGGACAACTAAAACAATAATTTAATGTTTTCTGTGTAAGGTTGAGGCTCGTTTCTATAACATAATAGGAAATTTTCTGTAATCTCTGGAAATGTTTAAAAAGTTAATGTTGGGACTTCATACATCATTTCTGAACCCACAGGCGTGACTGCTAAGGTGAGTAACGAGCAGTGTGCAGAGGCAGGGGTGAAACCAAGGGGCTTCTCTGCAGGAATCATGGCATCTGTCACTTGGTGTCAGTGTCAAAGAGACCTGGGATCTTCTGCATGTCTGGAACCTTGTTGAGAAGTGATATTAGTAATTGAGCAATAAAGTGCATGATGGGATGGTGGGAGCTATGTCTGTCACTGTGAGTGGGAAAGTTAAAGTGAAAAAAGCTGAAAAACATTTCCTCAGCCACAAGGCCATCATCAACAGCAATCAGTCACAGTGACGTGATGTGGTACAATGACAGTGGCACTTCGTCTTTGTGGTCTTCCCTCAAAACCCAAATTCTGGGCTGAACTATGAGAAAAATATCCACCAGTAGGGAGAGGCTACGGGGAGGAGCGCAGGATGTGGGGAGGACACACCCACAGGCACCAACTCAGATCTCCATCCCTGACTCTTTACCCTCTTGGCCACATAGCAGTTGCATTTTGTGTCTGTTGACCTGCCAACAGAGAAGCAAAAATCTAATGAAATTCCAGCCTCTCCAGTTCCCCTTTCCCTTCTGCATTCTCTGCTTGCACTTTCCCCTTGGAATTCCCCATAGCCCCCCATTCAGGAAACCTCAGCCCTTCTCCCCACTGGGGCCTCGCTTTGCCTGCTCACCTTGCTATCAGCTAAACAGGCAAGCTTCAGCTACAAGATCAACCTCTGTACAGTGAGCAGCAGCACCTTCCAGAGACTTCCTCTTTGAGGGTTTTGACTCAACCCACCTTCCACACCAAGCAACTCAAAAGGTGTCTTGCTTCCTCTGGGATTATGTGGAAGGCGAGTGGAGCTAAGTTACAAAGGCACTTGGGCACACACAAGGGCCCCCCTGGGCAAGCAACAGGCGTAGGAGGCCCTGGGACCAACCGTGTGCAAGTGGGAGAGGTTATAAATGAAATGAGACTCACAAGCCATTCCTCTCTTAGTCCATTTTAGGCTTCAATAACAAAGTAACATGGAATGGATTATCCTAATGAACAGAACCCTGTTTGGCACACACTTCTGAAGACTGAGAAGTCCAGGGTCTAGAAGCTGTGTCAAGTCATAGCCTTCTGGAATCATTTCATGGTGGAAGATGGGAGGGCAAAAGGGGGCTACAGAAAGCAAGAGGTCAGCATTAATTCATTTGTGAGGGTAGAGTCCACATGACCAAACAGCTTTCTTCAGGACCCAATACTGTTGAATTGGGGACCAACTTTCCAACCCAGGCCATCAGGGTGTCTATTCACGCCATAGCAGCTTCACTGTTGAAGACTGCACAATACTGTGTGAAGGGTTTGTGCTATGATGAGTATACAGGGCAGAGCTGTGGAACCATGACCCACCTGAGAGAGAGAGATGACATGCTGGCTTGCTATCCAGCTGAGCAAACCTAGCCCAGAGTGTCTGAAATTCTCTGTCCAAAGTATATCTGTCAGGCAAATTAGGTGACCTGGAGGATGAGTAGGAACTTTGATATCCCCAAATGTCTCATTTCAAATCTGTCTCCTGAGTGTTGGGAACCGTGCAGCCTAGTCTCAGATCAGCATATGACTACCTGTCTGACAGGTTTTTTTCAGGGCAAAGCACCTGTGGAAACAGACTTTTGCTCGGCAAGGACCAATAGTCCATGGGACAGTGCAGAAATCTGCAAAATTTGTGCAACTTGAAGGCTCTTTTCTCTCTCATTATATTGTTGATTCTTTGGGTGGTTTTTACTTTTACTTTGTCAGTCACACATGCAACAGCTGTAATTTTCCCTGGAAATTCTGTTCCTCTTCAAATATTTTCCCCTAAGATTCAGCTGGGGGTTAATGCTTCTTCCTGGGGACTTTTCTGACTCAATGGAGATAGTTAGGTACATACGAGAAAACAGCACTTGGAACATCAGCTATGTCTCACAGTTCTGGAGAGGAGAGCAGGGCATGCATACATAGAATGGGGGGGGGCGGGTAGGGGGGAAGCCTCAGGAATACACATAGTGCCAACTGTTGAGAGTAAATTCCTGGACACCAAGCATAGAATCATTGGTAGGATCTGGTATGCTCCAAGAGGAAAAAATACAATGCAAAATGTGGGAATGGATAGCTCCATCTTTACCATACATAGGAGCTTATGTTGGTGGACGAAGTATGGTATAGTGAGATGGGAAAAGAGTGCTTTATATCAAGGTCCACCTTTTACAGGGAGATTGAGATATGGGACCCTCTTGTAGAAAAGGGAACTGTATAAAAATACGTCTTGCAGACGTGAAAGAATTGTCTGGGTTTGAATATTGCTATCCTTAAAGCATTGTGCCCATGTCTATTACTTCTTAACTTTGTAACCTCAAGTAGCTGCCAGCTGCCATAAGTGCTGGCTTTAGTTAAGCTTACAAAAATGCTGAACCCTATGTCCAGAATAAGGTTATACAGGGGGTGGGAAAGTGCATTTGGGGAAGTGTAAAGGGGAACAGTCACAATGTATTCCTTAAATTGTGATGTATTTCTTAAAGTCAAAAATAGAAGCTGTTCATGGAACCCTGGTAAGAAAAACTGTTTAAATATAAATAAAGATGGCCTGGGCTATTCAGGGCCACTCGAGTGCAATCCACTTGGTGGTCAGAAGATTTCCTTGCACTGATGTCCCTTCCCCATCCCAGGACCTGAACCTGAGCTGAGGCTGGACCCTGGCACTCGAGTGCTTCATTTCTCTGAGCAAGTGACTGACCAGTCTGTCCCTGCTGATGAGTGACTGTAAGTGTGGAGCCATGACTTATGAATGTTCATACAAAACCTTTAAGCACTGCTGGAGTTTCCAACACGATGGGAGTTTCTCTGGTTATTCATAATTGGGGCCTCTGGCCATATCTGGGTGTTTGCTAATGGAGGTGATCATGGCAGGCTTACAGGGAGTTTCTAGGTGAGAGGATGACTGTCCCAAGTAGACTAAGTTCAAAACTTGAGAAAAATGATTGGGGAAACATCAGGTTCCTTTGTGTAAGGGTCAAAATAGAAGAATTTTGTCTTATGCTGATTAAAAGAGGACTGCCTGGGACATTTGGTTGTGATCTTTCACTTTTTTTTTTTTTTTGAAAGTCAGAAAGCACCTTAGGTTCAGTCTGATAATGGGAATTTTAGCATGAAGGACTCCATTTTGATTTTTGCTCTGGTATGTTGGGGCCTAGTGCAGGAACTTAGTCCAAACCAATGGCCACTTGGAATGCATGGTTGACAGGTTTGGTGAACACATCACTGTGGGTGGCATGCCCAGAGAGTCCACAGAAACTCTACATCTCCCTCCCAGATCCTTGCCCAGTGCGTCCCCACCCCTTACCCCAATAATAAAATCGATATTAAGTATACAGCATTTCTAAGTTCTCTGGGTCAAATGAGAAATAATTTGGGCTGAAAGTAGAAACCCAGTGGCCAGAGAAGGAACACTGAACAGAGACCAAGAGGAAAAGGAGTTAGTGGTGCAGGCAGAGGCAGGAGCAGGCAAAACAAAACAAAAAAAGCCAATGCTCTAATTTGAGACAGTGAAAGAAAGTTTAGGGACAAGAGCAGAGGAAAATCTCAACTGACTTTTCCATGCTTCTTTTCCAGTCGTGGAATTCTAGCTGCCGGAGAGGCAGAAACAGCTGGCTGGAAACTGAAAAGCCACGTGAACGTCAGGCATCTGGACATCCGGGAAATCAGCCGTGTTTGCTGTGTAGTGGTGAATGTCTGCCCCCTGGAGGGAGAAGCTGTGCTGTGCAGCTCAAGTAGTGATGTGTGTTCTGTTCAGCAGAAGAAACTGAAAGAACCGGAAGAAACCCTGAGAGAGGCTAGTTTTCCTGTGACTTCCGGTCACTCAGGCTACCCGATTTATTCACAGACACTTTTCCAGGACTGCCTTGTTACCAACAACCACAGTTCAGGGGCCAAAATTTCTCAGTCTCACCCAGCATCCTCATATCATTACAGGGAAAACTTGATCAGTTTGGTGATTTTGAGTTATTTTAACAAGTTAAAAATAAGTTATTAAAAACAGGTTTAAGCCGGGCGGTGGTGGCGCACGCCTTTCATCCCAGCACTCGGGAGGCAGAGCCAGGCGGATCTCTGTGAGTTCGAGGCCAGCCTGGGCTACCAAGTGAATTCCAGGAAAAGGCACAAAGCTACACAGAGAAACCCTGTCTCGAAAAACAAAAAAAAAACAAAAAAAACAAACAAAAAAAAAAAACAAAAAAAACAAAAAAAAAAAAAAAAAAAAAAAAAAAAAAACAGGTTTAAAGGGCGTGCATGGCCTGCAGCTCAGTGGCAGCTCATGTGTGAGACCCCAGATTCTATGTCCAGGACCACAAAACAAACAAGGAAAAGAGAAAAGGGCTCAATGATTATTTAGACAATTATTAAGTTGATTTTGATTTTTCTCTTTAATATATAAAGACTATGACATACAAAATTCATTTTTTAAGTTTAAATGTTTCACATTACTTGAAGTGTTTATGAGTTATTGTAAACTATGTTTAGATCTTAAGGTATTTTTGTCTAAAATAAAATATATTAGGGGCCAGTGAGATGACTGAGTTGGTAAAGGTGCCTGCCACCAAGGACATCATTTGCCTTTACAGTCACTTTTCCTGTGGTATGTATGCACAACGCTGTTTACTTAGCAGTAAAGAAGAATGAAATTCTGTCTTTTGCAGGACAATGAATGGAACTGGAGATCATCTGTTAAGTGAAATATGCCAATCTCAGAAACACAAATACAGCACTTTACTTCAATGTGGAACATAGTTTTTTTTTCTAAAGACATGAAAGTAGAGTGATTATTGGGAAGGAGGACCCATGTTCCTACCTAGGGGGACAAAAGACAGTAAAGCGGGAATCAGTTTGAGCAAAGTATGGTGATATATATGTACAAAATGTAATAATGAAGCCATTATTTTGCATTATATAGGCTAAGTTTAAAAGTGTAAAACAGAATCACATTTCACTATTTAGTAAAACACTATTGTGAGGCTCATAATTCCTCGTCAATTTAAGTGTCACAAGTCACCTCAGGACAGTTTCTAAACTGAATGGCAGGAGAACAAGCTCATTCAAAATGCTTTCAAAGAGCGAAGGAAAGACTTTCAAGGTGTCTGCGAGAATCCAGGGTGATCAGCACATGTGAAGACCAAGACAAGGCTCAGAGTAAATCACGTCTGCTTTCAGGAGGTGGGCAGCAGCCATAGCTGAGCATGGGAGTCTCCCTTTTCATGATTTCACTCACCCATGGCAAACCATGCCCCAAAAATAAAAATGGGAAAGCCCAGAAATCCCGTAGACAATACAGTCTGTGCTACTTTGAGTATTGTGATGAAATTTTACACCATCTCATTATCTTGCCCAGGGCATGCATTATTTCCTGGTCCAGGGTTGCTATGCTGTGGACACTACTCACATCTCAGTCACTTGGTCACCATCTTGGTTACCAGGTTCACTACCATAATAATGCGGTGCTTGTGAGGGGTTTGGAGTTTGGGACATCCTCTGGGAGGAAGGGGAATCAGAACTTATCCCTCTGAGGTAAGAGGAAAGCTCTACAGTTGAAGGCAGGGGCTAACAGGGGAATCTCCCAGAGAACTGGTGTTTTTCTGCACTATTGTCGGACAGGATGGGCCAGGAAGACTGGCGGGGTGGGGTGCATGGCACTGCCCACACGTTTCTCCCAGACGACAGGGCTATAGATGAAGTTGTCTTGTCATGAAGACCTCTTGCAGGCTCAATGTCAGGGAAGCTTCTCACAGCAGCTTTACAGTTTGAGAAAGGGCAGAATGGGACGGAAGCTGTGTTCCCACATAGCATAGGAGATGTACTTTGTTCAGAGGTCTTCCCCTCAAAATTCATATGCTGATATTCAGCCACCAGTGTGATATTACTAAGAGTTAGGGTCCTTAGGGGCTAGTGGAGTGGTGGAGGGAGTCCTCACGTAGGGGATCGGGCCCCTTTAGTGAGTGTTCCCTGGTTAGTGTTTTGTCAATGTGATACAAGCTAGAGTCATTTGGGAAGGAGGAACATCGTTTGAGAAAATACCCCCATCAGACTGGCCTGTGGGCAAGGCTATGAGAGCATTTTCTTGATTAATGATTGATGTGGGTGGACCCATCCCACAGGGGGCAGTGCCACCCAGGACAGGTGGTCCTGGGTTGTATAAGAAAAGCAAGCAGAGGCAATGGATGACACCAAGGAAACTGTCTTCCAGACCCAGCACATCTGAGCTCACAGAGACTGTGGCAGAATGCACAGATCCTACACAGGTTCAAGCCATACCTGTTCCCTGCACTGACAGGGCTCTCATCCCTCCAGTTGACATCTGCTTGCAAAGGAGAAATTACTTTTCTTCAGTGGAATCTCACTTGGTATATTAACCATCCTTAATGGCACTTAATGGGAGGCCTGTGCCCAGCAGTAGATGACCAACACAAAATGCACTCAACGGTATTTTTGTGGATGCTTTGTCTCATATGTCTTTATTTGAGCTTGTTTTTTCCTTAGCAGCCTTTCTTTTTTTTTAATTAATTTTTTTCATTTATTCTACAGTTTACATACCAACCCCTCCCTCCTCTCTTCCCGTTCCCCCCCCACCTCCTGCCTATTTCCCCCCCCCTCACCCTGCCCATCCACTCCTCCATTTAGAAAGGGGCAGGCATCCTATCCTGTGGGAGTCAACAAAGCATGGCATATCACAAGGCAGCTCCTCCAAGCTCCTCCCTCTGCATCAAGGCTGGGCAAGGCATCCCTGCATGGGGAATAGGTTCCAAAAAGCTAGCTCATGCACCAGAGATGGGTCTTGATCTCACTGCTAGAGGCCCCACAAACAGACCAAGCTACACAACTGTCATCCACATGCAGAGGGCCTAGGTCGGTCCCATGCAGGCTCCCTAGCTGTTGATCCAGAGTCCATGAGCTCCCATGAGCTCAGGTCAGCTGTCTCCACGGGTTTCCCCATCATGATCGTGACCCACCCCACTTGCTTGTACAATCTCTCCTTCCTCTCGCCAGCTGGACTCCTGGACTCCTGGAGCTCAGCCCATGCTTGAACCAGCCTTTTACTTGTATATTAGTAAAATTTTGTGATTTTTATGAGTTGTGTGTGTCTCTCCCTGTGTGTTTGTTTTGTTTTTTAAATTTGGTTTATATGAACTGTTTTGTTGGTCTGTTTTCTAGAGAGAGAAAAGGGTGTGGTGGTGGGTGGTTGAGGGAGGATCTAGGAGGCTATGGAGAGGGGAAACCATGATCAGAATTTATTGCATGGAAAAATTATTTTCAATATATGCCATGGAAAGCAAGCCAGTAAGCAACACTCCTGAATGGCCTCTGCTTCAGTTCCTACCCTGAGCTTGACTTCCCTCAGTGATGGGCTGTGACCTGAGTGAAAGCTGAAATAAACCCTTTCCTCTCCAAGCTGCCTTGGATCATGGTGTTTTAGAGACCCTAACTAAGACAGTGGGTTTGGACTGGTTGCCATTTTCACCTCTTCTGTTTGTGAGAATAATGTCTCTCCTTCAGGAGCACTCAGCAAGGAGGCACCATCTTAGAAGCAGAGAGAAGCCTTCACCAAACACAGAACCTCACAGCACCTTGAACTCAAGCCTTTCGGCTCTGAAAGTGAGAGAAACAATCTTTAAAAACAAACTACTCCGTTTCACTATTTAGTCACAACACCACACACTAAGATATTAGTGTCATGTTTGTGCTGTGGCTACAGCACCCACCCCCACACATGACAACGGCCTTGGCTGGGAGTGCTGACAAGAAGCTGGAGGAATTCGAGATGCACAGGAGAAGGCCTCTAGATTCCTGTTGATGGAACATCAAGGATGACAACGTTGACAGCTCAGAAGTGAGGAGCTGTAGGGAGGACCCACCCCTTCTGAGAGACTCTTTGATGGCTTAGATCTAAATGTTGACAGAGGCATGGAAAGTAACGGCAGATCTGAGAGTATCTAAGATGGACCCGAGGAACAGGATGTGGGAAACCCAAGGGAAGACTGGCCTCTCACAAGGTGACAGTGGACTTGGCAGAATGATGCCCGTGCCCTGATGCTCTGTGGGTGAAAGAACGCAAAAGCAATGAGCTAGGATATTTGGTGGAAATGAAAACAACAACAAAAAACCTCGGAGGAATTTGTTCCGAGTACTTGATTGATAGTTAAAGATAGAATTTACAATCAAAAGAGAAGCCAGGTGTGATGGCACTGTGTGTGTGTGTGTTTGTGTGTGTGTGTGTGTGTGAGAGAGAGACAGAGAGAGAGAGAGAGAGAGAGAGAGAGAGAGAGAGAGAGAGAATGTGTGTGAGAGAGATGTGTGTGTAAGAGAGAGGTGTATGTGTGAGAGAGTGTGTGTATGAGAGAGATGTGTGTGTAAGAGAGAGGGGTGTGTGTGTGTGTGTGTGTGTGTGTGTGTGTGTGTGTGAAAGACAGTGGGGAGGGAGGGTGGGTGGGCAGACCAGTGAGCACAAAACTTGTAAAGAAAGAAAGTGCACGCCCAGGAAAGAAAATAAAGGGTGTGCCCCCAACTAACCTTTGATAAAGAGATTAATATGGCAAGAAGCCAGGAGCTATTAATCACTACTACAAGGAAGTGAGTCAAAGTCTTCACAGGGATTATCCCAGTTGCCATGCCCATCACAGATCCGCACGCCTCAAGCAAAAGAGTTTCAAGGGAGGAACCCAGTGCGTTATGGGACTTGGGATACCTCAGCTGCACCCACATTTCAATATGGCCCTCTTTGGTTCTCTGTCCTTCTGGAAAACTTGGATGCTGCGCCAAGGTGCCTCAGGCCAGCCGATTGTGAGGTGGAGCAGTGTGGCGCCTTCTTCTGGATTTCAAGAGGTGCCTTTAAGAGGCAGGTCCGAGGCAGAGTGGCGGCGGAGGTGGAGCCACCACAAAGCAAAGTCTATTAGAGCTAGAGGTTGTGACTCTGTGGAGTCCCTACAAGGAAGAGGTTTCACAGGACTAAGGCGGGGCCTCTTCCAAGATTCCAGACAGACTTACAGCTGCAGCCCCAGGAAGCCACGAAACACTGGGCTCAGCCGGTAAAAGCTGCTGCGTGAGCTCCACCTAGTGGTTAAGGGGATGGGGTCCTCCAAAGCCCTGGACGCTCAACTCCCCTGCCCTGAGTGCCCAGGAGATGGAACCCGGGAGGTCTGATGTGGTTATTCTCAAGCCTCAAGTTGTCATAGTGCTTGCAACGCTGGCTTTTGGACTTTTGTGGAGACTACCATTTTTCCCCCTCGCCTGTCACTGATTTTTTTAAAAGGAATATCTGTCCTAAGCTGGTCCCATCGTATTCTGAAAGAAATTAGCTTGTTTGATTTCACAGGCTCACTAAGAGTAATTTTGATTTTGGTAATGCTAGAATTAAGTTGGGGGACACGGGATGAATGTATTTTGTATATGAAAAGGGCGGTGTCCATTTTATGTTATCATAATAAAACATTTGAGGCTGGATAACTATGAGTTTTCAGGGTTCAAGACTCGGCATCTGACAGTAGCCTTCATCTGGGCAGAGTCCCAAGGAGATGTTTGGTATTGCAGGAAAAGAGTCCAAGATTCCAGAGCTGCGGAACTAAGAACTATGGTGCCGCGGCAGCCTGGGAAAGTCACAAGCACCGGACTCAAATAACATGTAAGAGCTGAGGCGTGCGCGCCACCTAGTGGTCACGGGAGTGATATTCTAGTATTCAGTCAGAAGGCCCCACCCTGAGAACCTAATGCAATCTTACCCACTTCTCAAAGTCCCCACCTCCCAAACACCACACAGGAAGTTACGACCTTCTGAGATCTCACCAAGGGGGTTATGCTCAGGAGGAGACACGCTCCAACCATATCCAAACTGTAACAGACGTAGACTGGTGGGTGGGACTGTGATTTGCATGTTTGTGTTGTTTCTAAATTTCATGTTGAAACCTAATCCTCTAAAAGTATTAAAAAGTCCCTTGTGAGTGGGATTGAGACCCTTAAAAGAGATATTCTGTCCTTTTTATGATTCCACTTTCCATCTTTGAGGACACAGCAACAAGGTAAATTATTTTTTAAAGTGTGTGTGTGTGTGTGTGTGTGTGTGTGTGTGTGCAGGGGCATGGGTGTGCATGCTGCAGCACCCACATAGAAGCCACAGGACAACTTTCTGGAGTCAGTTCTTTTTCTACACTTTGGGTTCCAAGCTTCAAACTCAGGTCATCAAGCTTAGTGGCAAGCACCTTGACTCACTCAACGGTCTCCCCATCTTCACGGGATACCATATTGAAAACAGACACACTGAACTTGCTGGCAGCTTGACCTTGGACTGCCTAGCTTGCAGAGACATCAGACAATTTTTTGTAGTTTATAATCTTCCCCGTCTTGGGTATTTTGATAGGCGGCACAATCAGGTTAAAACAGACAGGCACAACGGAATTCAGTTGCCGGATGGAAACGGTATATTAAAGATTGGGCCCAGATGAGACACCAAGGGACCACAGACATTACAGGCTAACGTATTAGCAGGGACCTAATGACTATAGTGGATGGTCTGGCTCCTGTGGTTCAAGGTCCAGGACTCAGAAATGTGCCCACTGATGCTCTGTAAAACTGTAATCATGTGGGTGCCATCCGGTCACTCTGTGGCTATCTTCTGACCTAGATTGGACATAAACAATCTAACCAACAGGCCCTGAATAATCCAGGCCATGCTGGCCACCTTTGCCATCACATCCAGCTACATTTTCACTGACTCCTGTACCATTGCCAACAGCCTGGACAACTGGTCAGTGTGGCAGCTGAATGAATGGACTGTCCAAGGAGCCCTGTGTGGGGACAAGGACCATGACAATAACTTGCTGTTCAATAGGGACATACACAGGTCACTTGTGTGGAGTTTGGGACCCTGAAAATAACTGTGTTGTGTGTAAGTTTAGATCTCCTAGGAGACTTCCTTCACTGGGACCAAGAATCATCCTTTGATGCCCAATAACATGGCAGTGCACTCACACCTATGAAACGGAATAAATCTGCATACCCCGTCACTCTCGGATTAATGGAATTATTAAAGGATGGACCACGGCTCCAACAGCAACTGAAGATGGGACATCAGATGGCCCGCTAGTGGGCTGGTACCATCGGACTCGGGCACATGGACACCAAACCTGTGCTTCCAGCAGAAGGAAGTGGCCTGCAACACATGTTGAGGGCCACTGAGCTTGTATGTGGAGGTGGACGGGAGAGCTGTCTGACCACTGTGCTTTGGTATATCAGCCATTCTTTGACCCCTGCCTCTTTAGAGTATACATCTTGGGGTTGCTTATAGCTCAGGTCCTCCAGTGCCCCAGATAGGAGCTCTGACTCTGCCCTGGTGATGCTGCTGCCCCTGGTGCCTTCCTTCAATGGGATCCCATGGGTAGGAAATGGAAGCGAGGGATGTCAAGGTGCTCAGACCCCCTCAGTACCACCGGGGCCACCTGACCATGATAACGGGTGACATTATCACAGCTGTCCAGTGTGTACAGAATGTGACTTCCCTTACTGGCCTGGATGGATGAGGAAAGTGAACGAAATGAGTGTACAACTGTTCCATGTGGGCTGAACATGGCCAGCTGGGCCGTGGGGTGGGGGACAGAGAGGAGGAGAGGAGAGGAGAGGAGAGGGGGCCAAGAGGAGGGGCCAAGAGCCAAGAGAAGCACATGCCAAAAACGACAGGGTTATATAGGAAAGGGAACCTGGGGAAGGGAAGGGAAGCCCCTGGCTGGAGAGGTTTAGGGTAGGGGGCAGGGTGAGAAGAGCTGAGAAGAGCCACTGGTACTGAGTGAACCTAGAGGCTGGCATTTGATTTGGTGTGCTAATAGGCACCACAGTTAGCCATTTGTCCAGAGTTTCTTTGGGACCTGGCATCAAGGTCATATTTTTTCTCCAATTTCATGTTGGAGAACATATATATATGTATATGTATGTGTGAAGTGGTTTTGATCCAAATGAGTTAGAGTTCAGGTGAGCACAAACAGAACGTGACAAGAAAACATTTTTTTTTTTTTTCCTGAGCTCTGTTTTCCCTTTCCTTGGCTTGGGCTGGGAATAGAACCCAGGCAAGTGCTTTCCCACTGAGCGGCACCTCCTGCCTCATGTCTTGAATTTTAGTCTTTGGGTTTTTATTTCAGTCTTTTTGACCTCCTGTCATGGAGGGGCTCTCCCGTTTTGTTGGAAATAGCCGTGAAGTCCAATCTGTTCAAATCATGGCAACCTAACTACTGCAGCTGTAAACTCTATTCTCTTGGCTTTTTTTTTTTTTTTCTCCAGACTGTGTCTCTCTTCTTTTCGGGGAGAATGGTATGTGTGTACACCTTTGTGTGTGTGTGTGTGCGCGCGCGCGCGCGTGTGCGCGCGCGCAGGGGCACAAATACATATCCATGTGGAAGCCAGGGGTCAACATTGTGAGTCTCCCTCTTATTTGAGGGGACAAGGTTTCCCACTGATCCAGTAGTCCCCTGGTTCAGCAAAACTGAGACATTCTTAGGGATCTGCTTGGCCCACCCCCACCCCGGCACTAAGATTACAGGTGCTCTCAGAGATCCGAACTCAGGTTCTCACGTTTGGGTGGTAAACGAGTTACCAACTGAGCCATCTCCCCAGGCTCCCTTCTCTTTTTCATTAGAAGTAAGTTCCCAGGTCCAACAAACATCAACCCACGTGGTGTGATCCTCACTAACAAACAGTAGGTCTTTCTTTGTCCTTCTGGAGAGAGCCGAGAAACACTGAAAAGTTCTGTGACATTACAGATCCAGACACTTCAAAGGGAGACTAGAGCCCGTCAAGGTAATGGTGGCCTGCGCGAGTCAATTCCAAGTTTAGTTTGATGGGGAGGGGATGTGTTCAAAGTTTCAGTCTAATAGTTGAGAATGGCGGTTTTGGGGGCTTCTGCAGCCTGGTGTGGCACTGAGCTAGCCTTGGGACCCCAAAGGCAGAGCAGTCAAGAATGTTCCTTGGAACTGGCACTCTGCTACCTTATCCAAGGGGATCTTTTCCCCCAAGAGGCCACAAATGTGCTTTTCCATCCCCACCCACACACCCACAAAAAGGACCCCTAAAGTTTTGCACTGTTTCGGTGGAACTCAAAGGAGAATCGTTTGACCCGTAAGAGGTGACATTTATCCTCTCAGCCATTCACAGCTCAGAAAGAAATAATTTATTAGGTCTTTGCTTAGAGAAATAGAGAAAGGCCTAGAACTGAGGAAAGTACCAGTCCCTGAGAGTTCGCCGCAAGCTTCTGCTTTCGTTTTGCTACCCCTGCAGACTCACTTTTAAGCACTCACCAGGGAAGGAGCCTCTCCACCCAGCTCGGGCCCCTGGAGACGACACTCCCCTTCCGCAAACTATAAGGGCTGCAGCTGGCCCTGGGCGCTTCTTCCCAGATCTGCAGCAGCTGGAGCCGGACCTGCTACGTAGCAGGTAAGGCCCGCGGTGGCACCGCAGCGAGGTGGCAGGTGAGGCCCCCGGGTAGCATCGCAGGGAGGTGGCTGGCCGACCCGGAGGAGGCCAGACTTCTCCGCACCGTCTTCTGAAACCCGCTTGCTCCATGAGCAGCGCCCTCACCGAAGCAGCGCCCGGGGACGCTCTGTGGATCCCCAGCGCCACCCCACGCCTAGGCCAGAGGAAGAGTGATCCCAGCCAGAATTTTCTTTCCCCTAGCTCCTTTTTTTTTGAACCTTGAGCTAAGAGACAGTGCCTTGCAGCCCCACGGGGTCAATTTTGCCTGCAGAAAGGCTAGGAGGGAGGCGGGTGAGAGCCTAGATCCTCAACAATGAGAACTGGACTTGACCCTGGTCGCTAAGCAGCCACGCACCCGTGATTGGCCTGTACTTGAACAAATTGAGGCTTTGAGTGTAGAGACCCAAATGGGTTAGCAGATGGTCCCCAAGCAGCACTTATGTACAGCAGGCACGGGTTGTTTGCAAAAGGAGAGGGTTCCTCTTCCCTGTCACCCACAGGCTGACTCTGGGAGAGTGCTGTTCTCCAACTTGTGTATCCCACTCCAGCTGAGACTGCAGCTTTGATCTCAGGCATGGAGACCTGAATCCCTAAAATGATTACATTGTTATCTTTACCAGAATTCACTTTTATGCAGAGTAGGTCGATGTGGTTTTCTGGATTCATTGCCCGGATGAACAAGGACTTGACTAACCACAGGGAGAGAGAGAGAGAGCTCCAGACAGGCTGTGCAGTGTGGGGGCTGTGCCAAGGTCACTGGCCATGTCCCTCTTTAGACACACCTGTCTGGAAGGTTAGAGTCCTAAGACACCCTGGTGTTGGTCCTGTGTCACTGCTGGAGTCTGGCTCCAGCTTTGTGTGCCTGGGGGAATATTCTTGTCCTCTTGGGAAAGATTGGACAGGTTGGTACTGGCTGGGATGGGGAGCCCGGGAGATTTCAAACTGCAGGGTCTATGGGGTGGTTGGCAAAGTTGAGGTAAACGGTCTTGCTGGTGCAGTAGCTGGCAATGCTGATCTCCCGTTGCAGCCTTCACCATGGAGCAGCTGAGCACAGCCAACACCCTCTTTGCCTTGGAGCTGTTCCGCACCCTGAATGAAAACAACTCCACAGGAAACATCTTTATCTCTCCCTTCAGCATTTCATCTGCCTTGGCCATGGTCTTTCTGGGGACCAAAGGCAACACGGCGGCCCAGCTCTCGAAGGTTAGCAGAAGCAAAACTGGGCAGCTTCCACTCCCTGCAAACAGTTGTGCCTCTGAGCTCCAATGGTGTGTTTTCTAAACCATACTCAACTGGGTTCAGCAGCTACTCATGGTGTAGTCAGATTTTCAGAAAAGCCCCCCAGGAGCAGTCAGCTGTTCATTTTCCACCAGCTCTAACTGAGCATAGGGCACTGTTTCTGTTCAGCTGGGGACATAGAGTGACCAAAGACAATACCTGCAGGCTTGGTGCTCCTATTCCCAGCAGTGAATCTGACAGCTTTCCTGTAAGCCCCCCTCAGCGCTGGCTGCTTCCTGTCTTCATATCTCATGGACCACCACTACTCATAAATCATGCCTGTAATAACGTCACCTTCAAACGTGAGAGAGATGGGAATGTGCTACAGTAAGCAGGTTGTTGGTGGTGCCTGTTTGTAGGGACAAGGGGAAAGACAGCCACCTGTCTGTGTTCCCAGGGTTAACCCTGGGACTCTCTCCAGCCTCATTTGACTGGATGTGGCTCTGTAGGAGGAAGGATTGGAGAGTCCCTGTGGCCTGGAGAAAGGGACCATCACTCCAACACACACACACACACACACACACACCCCACTCCCGGGAGACAGCAGGTCACTTCTGCCTTCTTCCCCACAGCTTCCTACTCTTCCTTAATGGGTGTGGGGGAGACGGAGGTGGGGGACTTCTGCTTTGTTGCTAATTCTGAGAGGGGGATTCTGCCACCTTTGGAAGCCTAGACAGGAGTGGGGAAAGTATTTCCTAACTGACCTGCCTCGCTCCTCCGCCCCTGCGGCTAGGTGCTTCTCACAGGTTATGTCCCCTTCAATGTTGTGGGTTTTAAGGAGGCTCACAACTCCAGGGACAAGGCTTTTCCTCCCTATGTCATTCTAGTAGGTACATCCAAGTAGCAAACACTGCATGCTTCAGTGAGTAGCATGAACTGTGGACCTTAGGTGCCTTATGTCCTTTGTGCCATAGAGTGAGTAACCAGCCCAGGCTCATAAAACCATAAAGGGCCCATTGATTTGCACCTGACAGATGAGGAATTAAACTCTCACCAGAATAAACTTAAGGAAGTTATTTTTTAAGGGATGGAGTTGTGGACACTAGTAAGATAACCGAAGAAAACAGCCTCAGTCAGTCCTACCTTTTGGGTCTCTCTTATTTTTACTGTTTATTTCTGAGATTTTTTTTTTTTAGTAAAATTGTATATACCCCAGAATATAAACATGAGCATACCATTTAATCTTTTTTTTTTTGGAAAAAATCAGATTTAGTGGGTTAACCATTCACATTTATGAAACTATTAAAAATTATTTAGAAGCCACATCTAATGTAATTATTATGTCTCACTGAGTCATACATTTCTGGTTCCATTTTGTTTGTTCTCCCAATGACATATCAATAAAACACTAGGCTGAAGTTAATCAGTATTAGAGAAAAAAATTGGTGGAAGCAGACACCAAGGAATCACTTTATAACTTCAAAATAAATGGTTGTATAAAGAACGTTCTCTTTACTTTAGACCTTTCACTTCGATGCCGTTGAGGATATCCATTCAAGGTTTCAAAGCCTGAATGCTGAAGTGAGCAAACGTGGAGCTTCCCACATTCTGAAACTTGCTAACAGACTGTACGGAGAGAAAACCTACAATTTCCTTCCGGTAAGAACCTAGCACTTCACATTCTGAAACTTCCTGAATGATACAGACTCTTCCCAGTACAGCCATGTTGCAGCTCATTCATAAAAACAACAGAGAATGCAGGTGGACCTTTTATCTCATAGTGTTTCTAAAAGCTCCTTCCTGGATGTTTTATTCAAGCAAGGGTAGGATGGAGGTGACCGCTCAGTGGGCAAGAGAGCTTCCGGTGCAAGCATGAGACCCTGAGCTTGGATTCCGGTACCCACAAAAGATGCCAGGCATGGCTTCACACTCTCCTGTAACCCCAGAACTGTGGGAATGGAACTAGGAGGGTCATGGGCTTGTGGACCACCCTAGCCAGGTTCAGGGGAGACCTTGTTTAGAGGGAATAAGGCAGAGAGTGAGAACAGGACACCTGGCATCCTTCTCTGGCGTCCACAAATGCACAGGTACACACACCCATTTATACACATGTACACACACACACACACCCCACATGCATACACATATGTACACACACAAAGCAAAAGCAGATATGAAAAGCCACTTGAAGTACAGTCAACATTTGCTGATTTATGAAATGTTGATGTAAGTTTGAAAAAGAATTAGTAAGCTTTGTATTAACACCAGAAATGTTAAATAAAAGGCTACACTCACCACTACCGCACTGTAACCTTAAAAAGTGGTTAGGACAGTAAATTTAGCATTGTGTGTTTTTCAGCACAACGCAAAAGTATAAAGGTTGGGTTTTAATGAAACTTTTTAATTCTTATGACTTTTTTCTTTTCTTTTTGGGACTTTAGAAAACTTCTGTAGGGAATAGAAGTTATTCATGGCACTTTCTTTTTTAAAAAATAGGAGTTCTTGGCTTCAACTCAGAAAATGTACGGTGCTGACTTGGCCTCCGTGGATTTTCAGAATGCCTCTGAGGATGCAAGGAAGGCCATAAACCAGTGGGTCAAAGGTCAAACTGAAGGTGAGAGGCTGAGCAGCTCTGTTAGTCACCTTTCTCTTGCTGTTGCTCATACCCGACATAATCAGCTTAAGGAGAGAAAAGGCTGATTTTGACTCACAGTTTCGGTGGTTTCAGTCTCTAACCAGTTGGCCCTGTTGGTTTGGTCCTATGGCCATACAGTGCCGTGTTGTCCACCTCACCAGAGAATAAAAAGAAAGAGGGAGATACCAGTGTCTTACCATCACTTTCAATAGCAGCATCCCTCCCTCAAAGTAGGTTTGATGATGAAGACCTACAATCCCAGTGCTTGGGAGGCTGAGGCAGGAGGATTGCTTTGAGTACACATGGCAAGACCCTGTCTCAAAAAAAAAAGAAAAGAAAAGAAAAGAAAAGAAAAGAAAAGAAAAGAAAAGAAAAGAAAAGAAAAAAGAAAATGCATTCCCCAGTGACCTAAAGACTTCCAAGTAGGTTCCACTTCTTAAAGGTTCTGCAGCCTTCCAATGCTGCAGAACCTGGTCCAAAGGTTTGGACCAGAGACCAAACCTTTAAGACATGGGCATTTGGGGAACCCTCTGAACCTTAGCAGAACCATTGTGCACAGATTCTTACTCCCCTCCACTCTCTCACTTGCATCTCCTTCTTTCTCCCTCCCTCAGCTTTCCAAATCCTGACTTACGTTCACTGACACTCAGATGCTGTTCCCTAGTATAAAGGACAATGTGAGATGTCAGAAACTTATCAATGGAGAAATACAGACGTGATTTAATGGAGGCATTTAAGAACTTATGGGTTCTTCTCCTAAACTATAATGTTAAAACCAACTTGAAATTAAGAATAAAATTAATAAAAAATGCCTGCCCCAAAGTGTTTATAAAGTGCCTGTATTGAAAAAACGGGTTGCAGTCAGATTATATTTGGCCAGCATCTTGTCCAGTAACTCAGGGTGGTGAGTAGGGAGTGACTCACCCTCTAGGCTCAATTCAGCTGTGTGATGGATCTCTCTTCAGTCTTATTACTGTGAGTCAGCACCCAGGGGATCCCTGTCAGTTCCCGCCCAGCAGTGTGCCAGGCTGTGGAGAGAGTAGCTTTTGTTTCAATAGACTTATCCAAGGATAAATCTTATCTCTTGGGTATTGGTTAAAAGTCCTTTTCATGAGAGCAGGCTTCTGCTTAGCAGATTTGAAGACATCATGAGAGCAGGCTTCTGCTTAGCAGATTTGAAGACATAATTTGCCAGTGACCAAAAACATTTCCACTAAGGAATTTCATTTGTTTTCTGTAAAAAACAACCATTCACAAAATAATGGTTATTGTCTCTACCCAGGAAAGGAGAATGTTCTCATTTTAAACCTTTGAAGACATTTGACTTATTTTAGTGATTTTTTTTTCTGGTTCAAGGGTTAGAACCTCAGGACATGCTAAGTACACAGGTCTCAGTGAGACTTGTGGGTCTTACAAATTGGTTTATTTTAAGTAGAAACAGGATAAGTGGGTCTTTCCTAACTTAAGACTGAGTTGAAATAAAGTATGAAGTCTATGTCTAAGTCACATTTTAGAGCTAATAAATTATTGGTTCAAATTTGGAATTCCAATGTGGAGCTTTAAAAAAGAGCTGACTTATAGTGAGTCCCAGGAAAGGCGCAAAGCTACACAGAGAAACCCTGTCTCGAAAAACCAAAAAAAAAAAAAAAAGCTGACTTTATCTTTTCAGGGAAAATTCCAGAACTGTTGGCTGAGGGTGTGGTTGACAGCATGACCAAACTAGTGCTGGTGAATGCCATCTACTTCAAGGGACTGTGGAAGGAGAAATTCAAGAAACAGGACACAACCGATGCTCCATTTCGGCTGAATAAGGTCAGGTGACCCTATCATCCTGGGCTGTTCTTGGTTGTGTGTGAGTGCCAGGGATATACCACAGGGCCTCCCCCATTAAGCCGGGCCATTACCACTGAAGACTCTACCCCAAGACCCCAAATTCCTCTCTTCTCTAAAAGATAAAGGGAATAATTTGAGTGTTTTATTTTGTTTTTTGTAACCATTCAGAAAGACACGAAAACAGTAAAGATGATGTACCAAAAGAAAAAGTTTCCATTCGGTTACATTCAGGATCTGAAGTGCAAGGTGCTAGAGATGCCTTACCAGGGTGAAGAACTTAGCATGATCATTCTGCTGCCTGAAGACACTGAGGATCCGTCCACGGGTCTTAAGAAGGTACCTGGTTCTCAACATCATGATTCGTGTTTCCTTTCACTGTACCGTACTTAAACTTCCGGTGTGTACACTGCACTGTATGCTCTTGCTGTTCATCCATAGACTTCATGCAAAATCCCTTGCCAATATACCACCATTTGTGTTAATACAGTCCACCAGAGCTCACTCCTCTGAGGCCTCATGTTATACAGTTAATTAGTGTTATTATTACTTATTATTTGAAGAGCCCAAGTATGTTGTGCTAAGTAAGTCTCCTGTCACTGAGTCTCACTCCCAGCCCAGAAGCCTCCACAGTTTAAATGTTCAGATTATCTGCTGCTTTCAGTGAACCACTGTGGTAGAGGAACATCTAACGCTATAAAGGGAATGCAAGTGATGGGTAGCCCTCACAGGAAGTCTCTCGAATCTCTTTAAAGGAAGTCTAGTAAGAAGTGTTTACATCTTTGGGGATTGGGTATCTCCTGACAGGGCTAGAAGTAGACACAACTGTGAAGATTACAGTTTTCCCTCAGAAGTCCTAGGCCACCGTGTGGCTTAATTCTTGTTCCTTTCCACTGCACTGGTAGTTGGGAAGGACCCTGTGGTCATTCGCACGTGCAGAGGTAGTTCTGACATGAATGTGGTCCTTTTGTCAGCTGTATTTTCTTGCTGGTATTTTATTTTATTACAAAATGAGGCTCTAATCTAAAGAAAGAAATTTTTGCTATCCATAAGATAAATGGTTCTGTTCTAGTCTAGAGGAACAAAAATACTTGATATTTTTATGGTACTTACTATGTGTTAAACTCTTTAAATACATCAATGTATTCAATGGTCACAACAATGCTACAAAGTTGGTGCCATTAGTATGCCTATTCTATTCTATTCTATTCTATGTATCTATTCTATTCCACCCTACTCAACTCCACTCCATGGACAAGGTCTTGCTGTGCAGCCTAGGTTGGCCTTAAGCTCACGGCTTCCATCAGTGGCTCCTAAATGCTAGGATTGCAGGCTGTGTGCCCCATACCAGCTGCTTGTCCTTGTTTTAAATGAACTAAGTACCACACATTTTGTTCCTTTTTTTATTTTTACCCAGGAGTTATTAGAGATTACTTTGGCTGTAGTGGAATTTACAGATCACTACAACTTTGGAGGTTTCACAATAAATAGAAGAAACGTCTAAAATTTCCCTTGTACCATTCAAGCAAGCATGATAATAAAAGCTGTGATGGCCTATCAAAGTGATTCAGTGAGATGGGGGTTTAGGAAATCCTGAGTGGATGGAGGAATGGATAAATGGGTGGACTAAAGGAGGAGGAGAAGGGAAGAATCCAATGAATGGAAGGAGTGAGTGGAGAACAGAGAGATGGGTAGATGGGTGAATGATGGATGGAGAGAACTATGGATGGGCACATGAGTAGGAGGGTAGATGAATGGATGATAGTTCTGCTGTTAAATGTTTTTGTACTTGGACCCTCAAGGACCTAGAAAATAGTTCTGCAATATTCTACCAACTAACAAACAAAAATGTAATCTTTTAAGTGGAATCTGTTTGGACAGAAAGCATGAAGGAAACTCTATGAGCCGTGGCAACTGCGAATCCCTTCATTTGAATGGTACCTTATTACAATAATAAATTAACTTCTTTATGCCATACATTAATTCTAGATTGAGGAGCAATTAACTTTGGAAAAGCTTCATGAATGGACCAAACGTGAGAACTTGGAAACCATTGATGTCCATGTCAAATTGCCCAGATTCAAGCTGGAAGAGAGCTACACCCTCAACTCCAACCTTGGCCGCCTGGGAGTGCAGGATCTCTTTAGCAGTGGCAAGGCTGATCTGTCTGGCATGTCAGGATCCAGAGATCTCTTCATATCAAAAATTATCCACAAGTCCTTTGTGGAAGTGAATGAAGAGGGAACAGAGGCAGCTGCCGCCACTGGAGGCATCGCTATGTTCTGCATGTTGTTGCCGGAGGAAGAATTCACAGTGGATCACCCATTCATTTTCTTCATTCGGCATAATCCCACAGCTAACGTGCTCTTCCTTGGCAGAGTTTGTTCCCCATAGAAGAGACTTTGGAGGCACAAGGCAGAGCTTAGAGTTTTATTCCTGAGATTTTAATGATGATAATTTTCATTTGTCCTTGCCAATAAAACCTCTACCCAGAAACTGATCTTTAGTTTCCTTTGTATGTTTAACCTCATTGGCTTTTTACATCCATGGCTTTAGACATGGGTGTCTATTTTGTCTTTGAACATTGAAAATAATCCAGTGGTTGCTGTCGAGTGCAACAGGTCTATTTATTCTTTTCAATAAAGCAGACATATAGATTCTTGACCATGAGGTCATCTATGGAATTGACATACTCTCCTGACAGGCATGAGAAGGTATGGCTTTTCTTTAAAGACAGTTGTTTCTCAGTCTAGAATAAAAGTAAGGTGAAAGAGAGAGAGGAGAGAGAGAACTGACAAGTAATAATGCATTAATTAAATTAATGAATCTTAAATAACAATTACTATCTAGTTTCCCTTATGCTTTGTGAAATGAGACCATGCTGTTTCTTTTGTAGTTAGAATTTTGGAAGCCACAGTAGAAAACTGGTTGTTGAAGGGAGGGTTAAAGACAGACACACCATAGGAACAAAGACCACTGAAAGACCCCTTTCATGAAGACACATTTGCCTTCCCCATGATTCCATGCCATGGGATTAATGACCTTATCAATCAGCTTCTCTGTGTTTTTCGATAAAGTTTCTTGATCTCTGTCACACAGGTTGCTATGGTGATAGAATGGCTTTGTGTAATGGTGAAGGAAATTGATTTGGGAACTCTTGGGTTGATTGGTATGACCCTTTGTCAGGTGTGCTCCTTTGGATGAGGCTTAAGATTCTACATTTGTTCTTCCATAAGACTTCTGATTCATTAGACTCTGCAAGCTGGATGATGCCCATCTTCTTCCCTCTCCCTGGTCTCGGGCAAGTCAAGGCTACATTCACAAGGACAATTGGTGAGTGAGGACAATTGGTAGCAATGACTCCATAGGCTCAAAACAAAAGTATAGCAAATCACCAGGAAGCTTTCTTCCTTTTCTCCCCACTCCCCAACCCAAATACTATCGCCTACCATATTCCAGGTTCTCCAAGATCTAGAAGAAAAGCAAAGCAATGGACACTGCCTCTAGCTCTTCCTTTTGGGCTGCTTCCTTTAGTTTGGATCTGGAATGTTCCCCCCAAAAGCCCATGTATGAATAGCTTTATCCTCAATGTCATGTTACTGGGAGCTGGTGAAACTTTTAAGGGGTGGAATCCTCAAGGAAAGTCTTCAGATCATCATGGGCTATATCTCCTGGGGGGATTTATGGCTCCAGTCTCCTCTTCTACTCTGACTCCATGTGAGAAGTTGGGGCTTACTGCCTGCTCCATGACATTGCCACCTGGCTTTGCCACCAAGACCATGTGGTCACGGACAAGAGTTTGAGACCAAATCATCCTTTGCTCTTTATAGATTGGTTATCTTAGGTGCTTATCATGGTAATGGGGAGCTAACACAGTCCTCCAGTAAAGTCCACTGTTTGCATTCTAAGTAGTGTTTATTATACAGGAATGAAATTTCAAGTCTAAGCAACTCTGCTCAAATCCTTTATACCTATGAGGCAACTACAAGTAAGTTGTCAAAGGGCAAGCATATTTTTAAGTCACAGATCACAGAATAGACTCTGATTCACATTGTGTGTGTGTGTGTGTGTGTGTGTGTGTGTGTGTGTGACATTTAATTCATGTCATGATAAAGTAGTTAATGCAGCCCTTAAGACAACTAAAACTCCAAGCAAATAATATCATCAGCAACGAGATGCTAACAGAATGGGAGGAATTGCTACAGGAGCCAAGAGAAAACTGCAAAGCCAGGGGCAAATTTGGCCGCCTGTGCCTCAGCAACACTTGTCAGTACAGAGGAGGTAACGAGAACCAAATGGCAGATTGTGTCACTGTTAAGGCAAAGGGAAGGCAAAGAGTTTGGTCTTCCAAGAGTGGGGCCCCCATTTTTCTCCTATGCTTTTGCATGGCCCCCAGAGTATGCATGAAAAGCTCACAATGCAGCTGTGAGTTTGCCACCCAACAGCCCCAATTTCCAGTCCTAGATCTGGATCTACTGCTGCCTGTGGGCACATGCAGACACAAACTAAAGTCATCTCTGTTGGCGGCAGGAGAGTCATCCTTAAGCCTCAAAGCATTATTACGATCTACTTTTCAAGTACAGTATCCAGAGTATAATCAAAGAAGACTATTTGGGTGGGGAGCCATGGCAACATAGACCCAAAGCAGCACAAACAAGAGAGATTGTAAACAGTGGAAGACTCCAAATGTTGCCACCTCCCATACAAACTAGACAACAACAGTTTTCAAAGATGAAGTCTATGAAAGCCAAGGTCCAACATTTCAGCAGGCAACTGCCAACTGACCAAAGACACTGCAAATCTGATTGGAAAGGGACCAGAAACCCCAGAGCTTAAAATATGTAATAAATTATTTTCATAGAAAACTTAGTTAACAAGAGAAAAAAATGTGGATTTTAAAATCTGATGAAGCAATTCATTAAAATGATTAAGTAATTAATTGATTTTAGTTTCTTCTAGAAAGTCAAATATAGTTAACAAACCTCCAAAATCAAACGTGAGTATGGAAAAGACAAAAGGAATGATAGGTATCTCAAAAGAATTAGGATGATGATGCTAGGAGAGGAGGAGGAGACACAGAGCAGAATAATATATAAAAAGCAAACATTTGGGCCAGGGAGACGGCTCAGCTAGTGAAATGCCTCCTTGCAAGCATGAAAACCTGAGTTTGGATCACCAGCACCCACATAAAAACCCTGTGTGGAGGAGTACGTCTATAACTTCATTGAGAGAAGAGAGACAAGTAGATCCTTGAAGACGATTGGCCAGTCACCCTAGCCAGTTAGTAAGGTCCAAGGTGTAGTGAGAGACAATGTTCAAAACATGAGGTGGAGAATGATGAGCTGTGGCCCCCAATGCATATGCATGCATGTGTATATACTGTAGATGAATTTTTCTTTGAACCACCAGTTCACAAATAATGACATGAAACTTCTTATTAATTTTGAAAGCTCAGCCTTAGCTTAGGCTTGTCTTTAACTAGCTCTTATAACTTAAATTAACCCATTTATATTAATCAACATTCTGTCACATACTGCTCATCCTGCTTCCTCTGTGTCTCTCTCATGCTCCTAGATTCCTCCCCCTACTTTCTCTATGCCCAGAAGTCCCGCCTCTACCTCCTGCCTAGCTATTGGCCATTCAGCTTTTTATTACCCTAATCATATCAATACACCTTCACACAGTATACAAATACCCCACAACAATACACACCCACATGCATGTATGCACACATGTGTAGACACACCCACACAGGTGTACACCCACACCAACACATACATATGTCCCCCATACACATACACAAAAAGAACAAAAGCTAACATTCAAAATGCTTATTTCAAACAAAATAAAAGGCATCAGTGCATACTCTAAACCCTAGCAGAGGAAACAAATCAATTCTGTAGCATGTGCTAGAAAAACTGCAAAAGTCTTAAGACAAAGATCATAAAAACAACCAAATAAAAGGGACTAGAGACAGGGAAGCCACACTGACAACACACAGCCACAGAAACTGTGAAAGCCAGGCCAGAGAGTTCTTCCAATTTGCTAGGAAAAGCAAACTCCAAATCCCACCAGCTTTAACTTAGTCCGTGTTTGAGAAAAATATCCTCCAAGTTAAATTCAGATAAACAAAAACTGAGAGCATTGATGAAGCAGATATTGTCTTTAAAGCACTCTGAGGGATATTCTTTATGCACAAGAAATGTCAGAGTTGGAAGAAGAAAATAAAGAACAAGGAAAATGTGCATATGATAAATTTAAAAAAATATTGACCATATAAAACAGTAGCAATAGTGTCTAAAGAGTTTCCAAAGTATGTAGAATTAAAGTAAATGATAATCCAGGCTTGGAGGCTTATGACTATAGTTCTAGATACCTAGGATGCTGGTGCAAGAGGACTATTTGAACTCATGTGTTTGAGGCTAGCTGGTACAACATCACAACATATTTAGACGATGATTCTAAATAAATTAAAATAAGTGATAATGTAGAAGTCACAGGGTGGGGATGGAGTGTAATGCTCTATGGTCCTGGCTAGGGGTATAGTTCAGTCTCTAGCACCTCCTTCCCTTAGAGAAACATTTCCAAAGTCTTTGCATTGTCTGGGAAGATAAGCCAGGATGGGTACTGAAATGCCTAAAGTCTGGAAGAATAGTAAAATGGTTTGACAGCTTCTAAATTAAACTGAAGAGAAACAAAGAATGCATCATCAATCCAAAGAAGGCAAGAGAAAGGGAAGAGATCCACAGCAGACATGAGAAACAACAAGATGAGATGTGAAACTAGATATTTCAGTAAGTACCTGACATGTGAACTCACTAAATGTTTTAGTTAAGAGACAAAGGTGGACAGTCTGACTTGAAAAAGTATAATATTTAAAGGAAACATAATTTGAAAGGAAAGAGATTTTCTATAGGTTTGAGAAGGAAAGGTCCTTCACAGGCTCATACACTGAAGATGTGGTCCTTAGCTGTTGGCTCTATTTGGAGGAAGTTCTGGGAACTTTAGAGCTGAGGCCGAGCTGGAATAAACAGATCACTGGAGTGTGCTTGTGGGGGCTGTCGTCTTATCTAGGCCCCCTCTGTCTCTCTCTGCTTCTCATCTGTCCAGAAGAAAAGTGAAGTCTTGGCCATGTACCGTCCACCGCCACAGCCATAGTGTACTGCCAGGCTCCTCCTGGGCTAAGCTACCAGGGAGTGAAACCGCTGAAGCCATCAACTCACCCATTTTTCTGCCATTAAGTTGCCTCTTGGGAGTTTATTTGCAATAATGATAAAACTGACTTCTGGCCAGGACTGTGCCGCCTTGTAAAGCTCTCCCACTTTGGCTGGCAGTTCCAGTAACTGTAGTCATTATGTTTCTAGAGTTATTTTTCTCTAGGTCCTTGTATTCCTGCCCCATGGGCCCCAAGTAATGATCAACCACAAAAACATTACCAATGACATGATACTCTTTCCTTATCCCCAACAAGGCCAACCTCGGGTCAAAAAGAGAAAAACTTCAGTCTACCCCACCTCTTTCTTAAAATGTGTAAGGACCCTTACTCGTTTACGCAGAGGAATCTATCCTCAGTGTCTGTCCATGATGCTGTCTGTTTGTCCATCTACGATGTTAATAACTCTTCTGGTCTCAATGCAAAGAACAATCTACCTCCAGGTCTCCCTTAAACTCCAAACTGGAAACGTTTCACTGATGAACATGCGATGCAACACACTAACCATAGAGACAGTTTAGCTATATTAGTACTAAGCAGAAATAAATTTCCCTATCCTAGAAATAGCTATTTTATGAGAAAAAGATTCAGTGCACTAGAAAAATATAAAGCTTTTAAATTTGGATGCACTCAATAACATTCCCTCAAAATGGAAGAACAAAAACAGAAAGAAATTAAAGGAGAAATGCAAAACCTATGCAAAACAAGAAAAGAATGTAAATAATAATTAATAAAGATAAATAATAATTGGTAAAATACTCTAGTAAGTTAATATAATCTAGCTGATACAGTAACTCAAAAATACAGAATTGTTTTAGAAAGGAAGGAGAAACTTCATAATGTTTTAGATTATTTTGTTAGAAAATTTAAATTATTAGTATTGAAAGGAGTTTAGTAAGATAGCCTGTTCAATTTACAAAACTAATTTTTATGTCCATATGATCTTAACACTTAAATTTTTAAAAACACCATTAAGAGTGAACTGGAAACTACTCTAGTGTCCAAGAATATATCCAATAAAAGATGTTCAGGACTCTACATAGAAAACTACAAACGTCACTGAGAGAAATATGAAGAAGATGTGAATAGAGAGGTACACTGTGGTCATGACTCGGTGATTTTAAATTTGTATTGTTTTAGCGTGTGTGTGTGTGTGTGTGTGTGTGTGTGTGTGTGTGTGCATGTGCATGTGGAGGCCAAAGGTGGATGTGAAATGTCTTCCTCTACTGCTCTCCACCTTCTATTTGGGGAAAGGTGTCTCACAGCATCTGGAACTCCCTGTTTTGGTTAGTCTGGCTGTCCAGAGAGCCCTGTGGATCCATTTGTTTTCATCCTCCAGTGTTGGGGTTAGAGATGACCACCTTGATGCTGGGGATCTGAACTAAGGTTCTCATGTGTGTAATGCAAGCACGTTACTCACTAAGCCATCTCCCCAGCTCATGCTCTGGTATTTCAAAAAATATTATCTGATATCTGGAGCTATACAACCTCAATTACATCCATATTAGCTCCCTTTTGCTTTATCTTATATGCTTTACCTTGAATGACAATGGCCCCTGTATTATTTATATATTTAAATGCTTGGTCTACATTAGTGGAGCTGTTTGGGAAGAATTAACTATGGCCTTTGTTGGAGGAGGTGTGTTACTAGGGGGACTTTGAGGTTTCAAAAGCTCAGGCCATTCCAATTAGTTCATACTCCTCTCTCTCTCTCTCTCTCTCTCTCTCTCTCTCTCTCTCTCTCTCTCTCTCTCTCTCTCTCTCTCTGCCTCATGATTATTGTCTCAACATGTAAGCTCCTAGCTAATGCTCCAATACCATGCCTGCCTGCCTGCCGCCATGCTCCCTGCCATAAGGGTCATGGAGTCACTCTATGGAACTGTAAGCAAACCTCCAATTAAATGCTTCCTGTTATAAATTGCCTTGGTGATGGTGTCTCTTCATAGCCACAGACAAGTAGCTAAGATACCTTCTTTCCTGTGGAGTGTGGCAAGTGCCTCTAACAAATAGTTGTGTAATTTAAAAAGGCCAAGAATAATGGGAAGATGAATCAGTAAGAGACACACTGAGCCAAAACCTAGGCTAATGCTGTGGAAATGATGTAGAACAGTTTATGTGTAGGTATGTTCAGAAGTGGAATATAACAGAAAGCCTAGAAGTCACTCCACACATTATGAGCCCTGTTTTCTGATGAGGAAGACCATCGCTCCATTTCCCATAGCAGCCTATCTATGCCTAATCCCAGTGCAACCCTAGTCACCCCAGATACTTTGGTTCCACATCACAGAGGCAATCAACTGTAGATGAAAAGTATCCTTAATCTGTGTCTGTAATGGGCACATACAGATATTTAGTTCTTGTTATAACTCCTCCAATCATTGACATAGTGATTTATATAGTGTGTACATTGTATCAAGATTAAAAGTCATTTAAAGATGACTCAAGCTCACAAGGAGAGGATGTGTATAGTTATACAAATGTTACTCCATTTGATCTAAGGTACTTTAGGGTCTTTTGCTTTATAGCCATGAGGACAGGAGGATAACGATAGTGGGTGGTCTTCAAGTACCTTGGGGCAACTGCCCCCAATGCTGCCTTTTGCTCTCCACATTTAATTGATTTGGATTTTAAAAAAATCACCAGTCATATATTTACTATACACGCAGCTCTCCAAGGCAGATAGTGAAAGGAAGAAATTTTCCATAAGTTGTTTTGGAACATTTAGGGACCTATGTGAAAAAAAGATGAAATTGATTTTTGCCTTACACACTATACAAAAATTAACAGAAGAACTGTAAACTTAACTACAAAAGCAAAACAATGAAGCATCCAGTGACATAAGAACAAATATGAGTGCTTTTTTTTAATAGAACAATAAACACCTTTATTACATGAGCTATGAATGATGCTTTATTTGCCTTTCCAGGCTTTGATCTTCCTCAGATAGAACTCCAGCTCCTTGCCTTCTAGCACATAGCCATCTGCTCTGCCACACTGGCCTGGTCTTGAGGCAATACAGGCAAGAAACTTGCCCTGCTGGAACTGCTCCTCCAGAAGACTGCTGATTTTAGCGTTCTTTTTCCTTTCATCATATTTCTTTTGGATTTTCTTTGATCATTTTTGTTTAATATTTCTTCCTCTTCAGGAGTCAGCTTGGCCCCCTTCTTGCGGCCTAGGGCAGCGCATAGTGAGACTCATACCACTGTCGGTATGGTGTGCTGTCGATAAGCACAGTGCAGTTCTTCACCAGGGTCTTGGTGCGGACCAGCTCGTTATTGGATGCATTGTAGACAACATCAATGATCCTTGTTTTCCGGGTACAACACTCAGAGCCCCAGGAAAAGTTCCCCACATCCAATCTTAGGGCACGGTACTTCTTATTGCCTCCTCGGACTTGGACTGTGTGTATACGATGAGGGCCAGTCTTCGTGTTGGCAGCAGGCCGTCCCAGCTCATACTTCTGCTTCTTGTGGTAGGGCTTTCTCTTACCCCCGGTCTTGCGACGCTTGTGCCAGTTGTCTCAAGAGATGCCCATCACTCGGTGCTGGCTGGAAAGAGGAAGTGCAAAGCTTCACGGTCCGGTTTCTAAACCAAATATGAGTTTTTATCAACTTTTGGAAGTAGTGATTTCTTAGCAGAACACACATACAACACACGTCTTTTGACAGTCTTTTTAAAAATGTGTTTATTTTATACTTTATGCACATTACTGCTTACCTGCATGTATGGTGTGCCTGTTGGCCATGGAGGGTAGCAAGAAGGCATCAGTTAGGAAACCAGAGTTAAGGAGTGTAAGCTGCCATGTGGGTGCTGAACCCAGGTCCTCGGCAAGAGCAGCAAGTATGAGGGCTAGAGAGATTGTTCTGCAGTTTAGAGCACTTGCTGCTCTTGTAGAGGACCTGTGTTTGAGTCCCAGCACCCATGTGGTGGTTCACAACCATCAACTCTAGTACCAGCAGATCCAATGACCTCTTTCGGCTTCTGAGGGCACCAGACATGCTTGTGGTACACACACACACACACACACACACACACACACACACACACACACACACACAAAACAAGTAAGTGCTCTTGTCTGCTACACCATCTCTCTAGCTCTAAGCGGTTGGACACTGCTTCCTGCCCCCACTGGGCTCAAGTCATCCTCCCCGCTGAACTCCGGAGCAGCTAGGTCTACAGGTACACACCAACACATCTGGCTTCATTGGGACTTTTTAATATTTAGAACAGATATATTTACATTTAAACAAATTAAAAGTAAAAACCTTAGTTCTGCAAAATGCACCATTGAATTAAATGTCAGATTTCCTGGGAATTCTCATTGGCCACAGTCCCAAGGAGACATAAAATCTAAGTAAGGTCTGAGAGAGTGTCCTCTGGTAACAGCCCAGTTCCAGAACTTTTCTCAATTTATCTCAAATGAAATATACAAAAACCACAGCTGAAAGCTGGAGAGCTTTGTGATGTCATGGCAGTAGAAACCTGGCTTTCTAACTTCTTCAGAGCTTTGCTAAGACTGAAACATGGTCTTTCAACACACAAGGAAAGGGGTGGCAGATTCTAAGAGCTGGGGCAGGAAGGAGTCTGAGTAGTACAAAACTGAAGGTGTTTTCATTCCTTTACCTTTTTAGGGGTGCTTTACATATCATTAAAATTAAAGTAAATGTTTGACACAATTTGCGCTGGTCTGTTTTTTTAAACATGATTATTGTGTCCATTCTAAATTCTTTTCTACTTAAAAGAAAATCATGACATTGTACCCTGGAAGTCTCTACTTCCCATTTAGGTGTGAGAGAAATCACTAATACAGAACAAGAAATCACTTGGAGTGAGCCTAGGGTCTGGGACTGGCGTTTGTATGTCTATTGAGTATCAACCCCAATATCATAACTTAGGTGCTATGGTCCTCATTCCAGGGAGGAGCTTAGAAGAGAATGGGGGCATGTGTCTCCAAGCTCTGAGGGCAGAAACCAACTTGACTCATCACAGCTGGGAAGGCCCGATCTTCCACACAGAACTGAGTCCATGAAGAGGAGTAGGTTTTGTGCTACCCTAGGAGGTACTTACACTTCAACATCCATGCCCTTTCATTTTCTCTCAATTAAAATGAAACACTGGTAATTTTACAACCTCCGATAAACTTGCACCCAACAAGGCAGCTGAGATTAATGGAAGACAGAAGGCAAATGGCATTCCAGTAGAAGCTGCTGAGTTGCCATTTTTCCAGGACACCAATTCAGCAGTCCACCTCCTTCCAATGTCTCTGACAAAGGCCCAAATCTCTACAAACAGGCAACAACAACAACAAAATACTGCTCACCTGGGATTAGGCATGTAGCTCAGTGGTTGAGCCTGAGCTTAGCATGTCCAGGCCCTGGATTTAATCTCCAGCACTGAGTGAGTGAGTGAGTGAGTGAGTGAGTGAGTGAGTGAGTGAATACATGAAATAAAAACAATTAGGGACTCAAGAAGGAGCTGTTATATCTCAACCTTAGAGAAGCTGATGGCTTAGAGATATTTAGAGATTGTAAAGTATAGAAGAATTTCTACACCTGAACTCTTGGGGTCCTAATGCTGTGTTGAAGAAGACAGCACTATTAAAAGCCAGGAAAATGAACACAGAGGTGTATGGAGAGAGAGAATGCAGTGTGGGGATGGCCCCAAGGGTAACCTTCAGTGTGCTATCTTACATACTTCAGTAAACCGAGTGCAGGAGAGGGTGCAGAAGAGCCATGCACTGCAAGAGCAATTGGATGTTACTGAACTAGGTTTTCACAGTGCACTTGCGCCAGCCCTTCCTTCATTTTCTAGACTTACGCCAGATCCTGTTGCAACTTCATTTCAACAGAAGAGATGGTTTCCCTGTATTTAAAAAAATGTAAATATTTTAACATCGCACAATATTTTTAGTCAGTTTTAAAAGAATGAAGATGTACTACAAATTTCAGTTTTCTGTGTAAAATATCATGTTAGTTTAAAATATTTAAGAAATTGAGATTTTCCTCCCCCACTTTCAATAAACCTAAGTTTCTTCTTTTGTCCTTCTTTTGGTGTTTTGAGACAGAGTCTTGCTGCATATCCCAAATTGACCTCAAACTTAACAATTCTCCTACTTCAACCTTCCATGTGTTTGTATTTCATGCTTATGCCACTGGTTCAGCTACCTCCATGTTTTCTATTAAGACAATACAGTAAATATTAGTAATAGTTACCTGATTTCACCTGGTGACATACCTATAGAAAATGTTAGAATTTGTGCATTTTTTAATTAAGTGCATGCATGCATGAGTGTGTGTGTGTGTGTGTGTGTGTGTGTGTGTGTGTGTGTGTGTGTGTTAGTAGAGGTTTCTATGTGTACATGGGCTCATGTGTGTTTGGGTGTGTATATATACAGTGTACTTGTGTGGGTGGAGACCAGAGACAAACTTGAGTATCATTCTCTAGGAGCTAGCCACCTTTTTACAGACAGTGTCTCTCACTGGCCTGGAACTTGCCAAGGAAGTTAGGCTAACCGGACCAGCAAGCCCAGGAATCTGCCAGTCTCTGCCTCCCCAGAGATGGGATTACAAGTGCAAACTACCATGCCTGAGATTTTTTGTTTTGTTTTGTTTTCCGAGACAGGGTTTCTCTGTGTAGCTTTGTGCCTCTCCTGGAACTCACTTGGTAGCCCAGGCTGGCCTCGAACTCACAGAGATCCGCCTGGCTCTGCCTCCCGAGTGCTGGGATTAAAGGTGTGCGCCACCACTGCCCGGCTCCTGAGATTTCTTAAAATGGGTTCCGGGCATCAAACACAGGTCCTTGTGGGGCAAGGAAAATATTTTACCAACTAAACTGTATTCCCAGGCACCACTAACTGCTTTTGTGTTTAGTTAATAAAACAGCTTTCTAGTAACTGACTTGATTAGCCAATTGCTTTGGATCAATTCTAATGTGGGGGCTGGTACTTTTAAATCTTCAGTATTGACTGCCAACATTCTAGGAAGCTTAACACCCCCTATGTAATCTAACAATCTTACATTCTAAATGTCTTTGTATATTTCCTTTTGCTGTCGCAAAATACTTGAGCTAGGTATTGGCTCACTGTTCTGGAGACTGGAAGCAAAAACCATACTATCAGCCTCTGTTCAACAAGTGAGGTCCTTTCCTGCTGCATCATCACATGTAGCAGAGACACCAATCTCCCCAGATTAAATCATAATTCTATTGTAACCTGTAATCAGAATCCCAGTTTACCAAACCAATTCTTGAATTCTCTGGAAGGGTAAACAAGTAATAGAGGAAAGGGGAGTGGTCCACCCTAGTCTTCAAATAGCCAGAAATGAGAAACTGACAAGTTGATAGACAAGAACTGCATCCAGTGAGAAGCCCAGGAGAGAATGTGGGAGTTAGTTGTATAATTAAGGTGGTAACTAAAATCCAGGGAAGCAGGGGGCCTAGCAGAAGTTAGGGCAACTCTCTGTTCTCTGGGGGATAAATCAGTCTCACTTCATACCCTGAAAATTTTTTCAACTGATTAAAGAGTTCAACATAAAAACCAAAATTCTACATGCGAAAGTACTGGAATAAATAGTGATGTGCTGATCTTCATGAAGAGGGAAACTCAATTGAGAAAATGCCTTCATGAGATTGGCCTGTTGGCAAGTCTGTGGGGCATTTTCTTGACTAATGATTGATGTGGGAGAGCCCTTCCCACTCTGGGCAGTGCCACCCTGAGCAGGTAGTCGTTGGTAGTATAAGAAAGCAGTCTGAGCAAGCCATGAAGAACAAGCCAGGAATCAGCATTTCTCTGTGGCTTCTGCTTCAGTTCTTGCTCAAGGTCCCCCTTACCTTGACTTTCCTCAGTGAAGGACTGTGATCAGGACACGTAAGCCAAGTTGCTATTGGTCATGGTCTTTATCACAGCAATAGGAAGTAACTGAGACAATTAGAGACTGTATTTAATATCTTTGAAGACTTTGAAATGGGACAAAAGACGAAGGAATCAAAGTTTAAGACATGGGTAGAAGTTTATTTGTTTGATTCTATAAAAATGTCTATCAACATAACAAAACACATACGCACAAGAGTAGTATCCCTAAGACATGTGACCAGGAGAGATGCTCACTGCAGCCATACATTAGGGATGAAAAGTTGATTGGATTGCCTCTCAGCCACAGCACTCTATGCTTCTGTGAGACCTAGAAGGCTCAAGATCCAAATGGAAAGTCCTCTGTCCATTTATCCATTCAACAGATTGGTGAGAACCTAATACATATCCCTTCTTGTCATACATAGTTGCTGAAGATTAAACTATGAATTAGACACAGTGAATTCTTGGTAAGGTGGCTGTTTGGGAAGACAGATCCTATCATCAGTTACTGTGGTAAGAACACAATGCAGAACAGGGCCCCAAGAGATCAGTCAGTCTTGGAACTGAGCACCACGTGTTACTCTGCAGTTCTCTTTGATGTTTCTTTTAATCAGTCATTACAAGCAGCAGTTTTGCCAAATAAGGGCTGTCTTTGACTTACAAAGTATATAAAACTCTTTTAAAACATTGTCAATTGTAGGGGCCATGGAAATTTTTATGTTCACAGGCATGCATTAGGGGAACCTGGAACATTAAGCACACAGAGTTGTTCCTTCAAGAGAAGAAATGCAAAGCCTATTTTCTGCCCAGAAGGCTGAAACGGATGTCCTTTCTAGCCTGGTGACTTTTGTGCAATCTATGTGGCCAGACACTTTCCTAAACTGGATCCTCTGAGACCCTTCTCAGAAACTTGTTTTTCTCAGTCAATCTCTAGAAGCTATCTTTATGGAAGGTATCACATGTACTTTACAAAGAGTTTCAATGTAGTCACGTCGGATCTCATTTGGCTTACTTTCCTCCTCGGAGAGATTTAGGTCTGCTTTGTTGTGTACATGAGATTGAGTTAATCATCACAAGAATAGTTCTCACCAGTTGTGCTGAGTTTAAATACTCCTAAAATAAATGACTCATGTTCAGACCCCCCAGGTTTGAACTAACTCCAGCTATTTAGTTGTGTTGCCTCGAACTTCCTTCTTTCCTCTGGTAGCTTGTCTCTCTGCTACCTGTGAAGGTCACAGAGGCCCCCACAATTAATGATTTGATAAATGAGGTTGTCTGCAAGTTGACTGGTACTTTATGCTCAGCACATTTATCTAGGACAGCTCAAAGATGACTCACAGAAAGAACACACTTGTGTACTTGGTCACCAGTCAAGAATGTCATCTTTCAGCACTCCGGAGGCTACAAGTCCCATCTAGAGACCATCAAGGTATTTTGTCCATGCACTGTCTTCATTTCATAAGCTGTGTCTCGTGTGTGTGCATGCACGAACAACATGATTGGTCCATTTTGAGTGAACACCTTCCCTTGGGTAGAAAGCACCATCCTTTGGGACTAAGGCCATGTATTGCCTTTCAAGGGTATGCAAAGTCACAAAGAATTCTTGCCTTGAAACAAATGACATGAAATTCAAGGGACAAGAAGGGGAATAGTAGAACGGGAATAGTGTGGGTGTTTGAGACAAATATGATCAAAACACCTTACCCACATCTGTCATAACGAGGAGACGCACTATTTTGTGCAATCAATAGACACTAACTTAAGAAAGAATTTGGATCTTACTTGTTTTTCAGGCCCTAGTCTTCCCTTTTCTCTTGGATGTTAAGAAACATTGCCCTGGATATAGGCAATCTTGTTTCCAGTTACACAGGAAACCATTGTCTTCCTGAGCGGTTCAACCACAGTTCTGTTGTGATGACAAATCAAACCCTTGGAAACCCTCTTTGTCAGCTACGTTTTTGGAAAAAAATAAACTGAAATCTGCATCGCGTGCCAAGCCCCAATGAAACAAAAAAAAAGTGATTGTTTAGTTTATACTGCTAAAAATCCCACCAATCCAGAAATCAACTTGTTTGTATAAGAAAGGTACCCCTCCCCTAAGAAAGACACCTGTCTCCCACCCCCACCCTGACCCTTCCTGCCCTTGCATTTTACCTTCAGCTTTGAGAACAGAACTTCCTAGTCCTCTGGGGGAGATTTCACTTCATCTTGATTAAGAATATTGGCAAAGATTCTAAAAGGAAGGTATAGATCATATGGCATGGTACTTATGTACCAGAAATTATTTAAGCTTCATAGAAGCTTGTTTACTCCTCTCATCCAGCTAATGAGTTGGATATAACATGTCCTCACTGTATAGATGATGAAACCAATAAACAGATGTTACACAAGTTGTCAATGGTCCCACAAGGCAGCATTCAACCCAGAGAGTCTGCTCCTCCTTCTGTGTGCCGACACTGCCTGCAACCTCACACAGCAAAGGGAGGAAGAGACCTTTCCAAATGTGTCAGGACAACTCTAGTTGACTAAGCTTTGCTACAGGTCTTGGAGGTCATTGCCCAGATCCATTTGTCAATGTTTCTGCATCTTGGAAACTGCTAGCAGCTGGAGACAGGGATGAGTAGAGCAGACTTTGCTGGCAGAAAGCATTTTAACAAGGAAAAGGCAGGATGAGGACTCCAAGCATAAAAGCCAGGTTCTGTGAAACACAGATTCAAAGAACAAAGGAAATGGTCCATCACAGAGCACAATCCCACAGCCATGGAAATGAAGACTGTGGCCCAATACATTATAATGCTTCTTTAAATCCAATGTCTTACAGATTTCATAGGCCTGTGAATACATGAGACTCACTAGTCAAATGTTGGTGATCTAACCAGTACCAGGATGATAAAATAATTTAGCATAATTTGGTGTAGGGAACAGAGGAAGGCTTGAGTGAGTGAAGTCCTGAGTGAATGTGTATTTTGACATGGGCAATGCATTGTAGAGGACACCCAAGGCCTCTCGGAAACATAGGAAATCAGAAAAGCTGTTACCCGTATGCTCCAGGCTCAAGAGAAACTGCAAGGCATTTCCTCAGGAACTCTGGTTTGAGTGTTTAGAAAGACTGGTCAGTGTATACAAAGACTCGTAACTGCAGCTTTCCCCTCCCCAGTGTTTACAGCCTGACTCTGCTCACCCACAGAGACCTCCTACTCTGGGATTAGCTATCCCCTCCCCCTGTAAGGACCTTATAAACAGGCTGTGGTTCCAAGTTGCCACAGTAGTGGTTAGAGAACCAACAACACCCACTCCCATCCCAGTTTCGCTGTCCATGTGTCTGTGTACCTGTTTTCATTCCCTAGCCACTGCTAGCTGGGGTTCTGGGGGCCAAGCCAGTAGGGTGGCAGCAATCTGGGTTCATTGTGCTAAGGAAACATACTACAGTCACAGTGCAATTCTAAAAGGGCAAGAGACAAAGCATTCCGGCTAGTGAAGCAGATGTGCAGTTCTCAGAGAAACAGAGGTTGTGTTTACAAGATGGAATGGGTGAGCTGGATGCTTTGGTTCTTTGGAAAGTGTCCACCCTGATCCAGTCATGGCACAGTCATTTCTAGCTCAAAGATTTATGGGCTAATATAGAAGATTGCCAAGGGGTTATTACTGAAGGCTATCTCTTTGACAACCTACCATGTTGCCTGGCAACAATTTCCTTGTTGATTTCATATCTCTTCTTATCATTGTTTCTGTAACTTCGGCAAATCTATCCCTATTCTGTTCCCTCCCACATGAAATAAAGTTCCTTTATATTCTGGGATTGCCAGGCAGCAGGAGAAAATGATGGATTCATCAGGCTTAATTGTGACATGAAAAGCCAGATACTTAGCTATTATTGTAGCCTCAACTTCAGTTTGAGTTTAAAGCAATTCTCGCAGCTCCCATTGACTATTAAAGCACCACCTGCAAAGCCTGTGACAGCAATCACAGTCAGGATGGAAGAAAGCAGGATGTGAAATTTCAGTGTTCAGATTCATGTGCTGGGAGGATTTGGCCAGAACTAGACTGCCTACAGGGCAGGGGAGGTCTGATCTTTGAACAACATAAAGCAGGAAGACACGGGTCCTTTTTCTAGCAGTCAAAATGCTGGAAGAGTCTTAAGTAGATCAGGAGAAATTGGAGGACTGTATCCTGACAGAAGTCAGGTTCATTTAAGCCAAGAGGAATTTTGTTTTCATGTGTCTATGTTTGTGGTCTGAGCGCATGTATGTATGTGTGGGTACACATGTGGTGTGGGTGCAGGTACATGTGTGTGGAGGCCCAAGGTGTCTTCCTTGATTACTCTACCTTATATATCAAGGCAGAGTCTCTCATTAAGCCAGCAGCATGCCATTTCAGCTGGTATAGCTAGCCAACTTGCTCCCAAAATCACCAGCTAGGTTTACCAATGGTTGCCATACCCACCCAGCTTTTACTGGGTTCTTGGGCTCTGGAACACCAGTCCTCACACTTGCCTGGTAAGGTCTTTGTCCTCTGGGCTTTTTCCTATGCCTCCAAAAGAAAGTTGGACAATTAATTATTCCTTGTGGGTCTTGGAGCTTCTATGCTCTGAGGTCTCCGGCAAATGTCTAAAACTCTGTAGCCAAGCTGCATCCATTACCTTCAAATTTTATATACTTGTAATTTGAAGATGAAATGTTTGGAACATTTGTCCCCAGTGAATGGTGCCATTTTGGCAGGTTGTAGAGACTTTAGAAAGTAGGTCCTAATGGCAGAAGCCAGTCACTAGGGGTGGGCAAAAGAATGCCTGTGGAGCTGGCTGGTTTCTGTTTCATGGTCTTCTGTGACATGATGAGCCTCCACCCCGTTTCCTTGCTATGCTACGGGCTGCTCCGCCATGCCTTCCCTGCCATGATGGCTCCAAACAGCTTTCCTTCCTGAAAATAATGTGGCCATAGCAATGCAAAAGTAACCAATATAGGCCTCTTTACGATAAAAATGCTTGTCGTGAAAATAATCTTTAGTTGCTATTTACGTCTTAGTGACAATCAGTCCCTTCTATGTTTGTGGGGACGAAGAATACAAGTCCAATATTTGACAAAAGAGGAATCCCAAGGGCTCTGGGCTCAGGAGAAAAGGACAAAACGATGCCTGACAGACACCCTTGCTGCACTATGACTTTTATAACACCGAATCCACAGATAACAATTACAGACGTATCTTGGTTTCTCCTTCTTTCTCATCAGCATTACCATTTTCATCATCCAAAGATCTGAAAGTAGAAGTTGGCGAATCTACTATTATAGTTAGAGATCATGGCACATGTGTCTGGGGAGACAGGACTTTTGAAATGGACTGGCTTTGTAAAGAGGATGCTTGAGTTGGGTGGAGAACTGCAGGGTAGTTCTTCAGGGGACCTTGGACCAATATAGTCCCTTGCCTACTTCTTATTCTTAAAAACCTGCATTCCCAAGGATATTAGGAATACAAGAGCGTGAGAAAGAGGACTCTTTTCTAGAAATCAGCTGTCTTTCTGTGCTTTAGTTCAGTTTGTCAATTAGCCCTGGGAAAATAAAGCCCGGGATAGTAGCATACTTTCTGGTCTCTCTCCGTGGTGGTACAAAGAAGGCTTTCATGGTAGAAAATCCATCCACTCACTCATTCCTTAGCCTTGGGACTCAGTTCCAAGGGCACCCTGGGCTTCCACCATCTCATGCTGCCTGTCTGTAACTCACTGCCTGTGAGTATGTTTATCTTACTAGACGCAGGTAAGTGGAAGCCAGTGCACAGTAAGATGGCTTCACAAAACCTTTCTAGACCTGTTTCCAGCAAAGATGTGGAAACTGAGGGAACTAGACTGAAGGTCATGGGAGTTGGATTAAGTACAGAGTGGAGGAGACAACTTGTTACTCGCATGCTTATCAAAGTGTCCTGACTCATCACAGTCTCTCTTCCACAATTCACTTTAAAAAATGTGCTGGTTTTGTGCTTGCAGACAGTATTAAGCAATTAATTCAGTGAGGGCTTGGTGTTCCTAAGACTGCATAATTGGAAGAAGTTATGATCAAATGTATCATCTGTCAAACTGTAATTCTGATCTTTTTATCTCCACCATGGTCAAGTTGCTGTCACATTGCAGGAACTAGATTAAGTGACTCAGATGTTCCTTTCCTGTCCTATGATGATATGTCCTGTGGCTGAATCAGAGATTGTCACCCAGCTCCACATATTTATGTTTTAAAACACAAGGAAAGCAAACCTCAGAAGGACATCACAGAATGAACGTTTAACACACCCTGGCTTTGCAGGTGTCAGAACAACTACTCCTGGACAGGTCCTAGCACAGCAAAGCAATGGCAGCCACTTCTATAAATATTCAAGACCATAGAGAAACATCTTTACTATGACCACCAAGCTTACTACACAGGGAACTTTGAGTTCTGTGACAAATACTTTCTCTGTACCCTGGCATTTTGTCAGTCAGTTAGTGCATGTCACATACAGTCGTGGTGATGTAGATTCTGACGGAACTCCCACATTGCCATGGTCTAGCTCCATCATGCACCCCACCTCACTTGTGTTTGTGATGCAGCTACAGCTGAGAAACGTACTGCACTGCCTGGGATACAAAATACACAGCTTGCTTAGTGACAGGACATGTTTGTTTTAAGACAGGGTCTCTCTCACAAAATGAAGGAGTTGATTTCCAGATAACAGCAAAGGGTATAGTATAGTAATACCAGCAATGTGGTAGATTTTTAAAGTCATTATCAGAAGTAATACAGACAGCCATGATGATAATTTCACCTCTCAAAAGGCTGAGGCAAGATGATCAGTGCTGCAAGTTGAGTCCCTGTAAATTTCAATCTTCAGTGATGAGTTTTCACTGCAGTTAAGTTCTGCAGATGAAGGTGAAAAATAAAGATGATTACCTTGACCATGAAATGGCCCAGCTGGGTTTGTATTCCAGTAGACTCACTCCTGGCCCATGCTCCTCACTGCATGGATGGCTGGGCTGCCGACAGAACCCTGGGGATGGGGGCAGAGGGCAAGGTTGGGCAGGGGGAATATGCAAAGATCTCCATTCGTCCATTCTACAAAGTCCAGCTTGTAGGCTGTCCATTTTATCACAGCCTATGTGGGTGGCACAGCCGGAGGTGTGCAGAACATGAACTGTGTGCCCCCTGGTGGCTCTGATTGCAGCTGTCAAAAGTCACATGAAGACTGCTATAGGCTATGGAAAATCATGAAAGGAAATAAGAAAAGGCAAGCCATGAAACAGGTTATGTAGGTTCCCAACTTTCACATACACACATGCATTTGAAAAGTACCCAGAGGACATATACTGGACTATTCACGATAGTGACCACTGAGGACATATACTGGACTATTCACGATAGTGACCACTGAGGACATATACTGGACTATTCACGATAGTGACCACTGAGGACATATACTGGACTATTCACGATAGTGACCACTGAGGCAAACTGTTCCCTCCTTTCTTTCTTTTCTGCATCATTTTTGCAGTGATCAAATATTGCTTTTGTAATCAGAGAAATAGGCTCTATTTAAAGATGTCACTTTATTTATCGTGTTGATCACAAACACTGAAAACAACCTTGGCCTGCATCGGTCACTGGCAGGTGCACTGGGCTGAGGTGCAGCTTCGGGGAGAGTTTGCTCCAGCCTCGGCCTGACTCCCGCTAGAGAGCAGCTTTGAGGACTACATCTACATAGACGCCAGGGAAACGTTATCCATTCATTTTCTTATTTAGCAAGTATGTACTTTCACATCCTATATGCTAGGCTTGATGGAAATACAAAAAGAAATCAAAGGCAGGGCCCATTCAGGAACTACACAAGCTTCCTGTTTCCTCCTGTCCTCCTTAGTTACAAGTTCAGTTTGAGGGTGTGACGTCTCTCTTGGGTGTGTTTGTAGCTTGTAACAAGTGGTCAAGAAGCGGCCAAATTGCATATGTGCTTTACATCTGGTATTTTACTGTTCAGATATTTTTTCTAGTCGCTGAGGTGTGCAGGAAGTCTTCTCTAAGACAGCAATTGTATTCTCCACATCTCCCTTCAGCCCCACCCCTACCGCCACCCCATGCATGTGACGTACATGTGGTGGGGTGTACATACAAATGCGTGTAAGTGCACGTGGAGACCTGAAGTTGATGTCAGATATCATCCTTGGTTACTCTCTACTTTATGGGGCAGTTTCTCAACTGAACCCAGAAGTTGCCAATTCTGGTCAATCTAGCCAGCTTGTCCCTGGGGTCCCATCTCTGTCTCCTAAGTGTTTGGATTGTAGGTGGCCATCACACCTGCCTGGTGTGGCTCTTGCAATGAGGTCTGGGGATCTGAAGTTCAGCCATGTTTGTCAGAGAACAGCTTTGTGGAGTTGCTTCTCTCCTTCTTCCTTTACATGGTATGGGAATTTGAGTTAGAATGGCCCCCACAGGCTCCTGTATTTGAACACCTGGTTCCCAGTTGGTGGCACTGTTTGGGGCATATTTAGGAGGTCTGACCTTGTTAAAGAAGTACGTGACTGCAAGTGGGCTTTGAGTTTATTACTTGAATTTTTTTCATTTATGTGTATAAGTGATTTGCCTGCATGTCTGTCTGTGCACTGTGTGCATACAAGGCCCATGGAGGTCAGAAGAAGGCGTCAAATCTTTCTGGAATTGTGAACCACCAGGTAGGCGCCAGGAATCAAACTTGGGGCTTCTGCAAGAGCAGCCAGTGTTTTTAACTGCTGGACTCACACCATTTCCAGTTGCTTTCTCTACTCCTGCTTGTGGCTTGAAGATGTGAGCCTCAAGCTTCTTGTTCCAGAAGCCACGTTCTGCCCTTGCAATCAGAAACTCTCATTCCTCTGGAACTGTAAGCCAAATAAACTCCTTTTTTCTTTACGTTGCCTTGGCCATGGTGTTATCATAACAGAAGAGTAACGTAGGTTCTGGGGATTGAACCCAGGTCTCCAGGCTTGTATGGAGCCGTTATCTGCTGAGCCACCACACTCACTACTGGTACCCAGAACACTGTGCTTTCTCATGCAGTATTAATAAAAGCTGGGCTCTCATTTAGAACTGATAAAATGCCCTAGTTTGAAGATACGTATCTTGAAAAGATGAGTGATTATTTTTCTTACAGCAGCTGGAGAGGTTCTCTGCAAGTCATTTATATAACATCATTGAATCTTAGTATGCTATACCAGGGTAAACAAAACCTAACAGACCTGGGATGTAAGGAATGAACTGTTGGGTGCTTCCCATTGCCATTTTAGAGTCTCAGCATGACCTTAACACGTGGCAACACAGAGGAGCTGCCTCCAGTTGGCAAATGTCCTGACTCCCTTATACACTGAGTCTTACTGAATTTTCCTTGGTATGGGCTATAGTATCACATTCATGTGTGCTGTGGTACATACTGTCTTGGACGGTGAAAATCTGCCTTTAAAAAACAGGTTTTCCTATTTTAAGGTTCGTTGAATTAACAAAAAGCACTTCCTGACTTCCACATGACTTTACAAATCAGGACTGGAACCATGTCTGTTTTACACACCATGATTTCTTCTGTTGAATATCTAGTAAAATGATCTTAGACAGTTCTATGGTTTGAAAGCTTGAAGGACAGTGTTCAATGAGCTCAGTGTTATCTCAAGAAATATATCAGAGGGAATGGAAGACTCATTTTGAATGGAACCACTTCTAGGTTCCATGACAAATACACTTCTTAGCTCTAAGTGACTTCATTTCCATGTTTAGAGAATGCAAACCAATGAAGCACTGAGTAGTGAATCCCAGTGAAACATCAGTAAAGCTGATGCATTAGTCCCACATGAATTTCATATTTTCCTACGCTTCATCAAAATTATAAAAATCTTGCATACTTCCCTAGAAAAAAACGGGGTAAATGGCAGGCGTGGTGGCGCATGCCTTTAATCCTAACACTTGGGAGGCAGAGGCAGGTGAATCTCTGTGAGTTCAAGGCCAACCTGTTCTACAGAGTGAGTTCCAGGATAGCCAGAGTTACACAGGGAATCCTTGTCTGAAAAAACAAAACCAAACACAGACAAACAAACAAACAATAAACTAGGAAAAGAAAAATGCAGTAAACAGGGGAGTTAGTTGCCACATGATGTTATGGGTCAGAAAGATGATAGGAAAATGAAGCAAGCCAGGAACCTGCTTATTCTCCAAAGAAGTTGTCTCAAAGTCTTAGAGTTGTCATTCACAAGGAGTTGAGTCAGGGGCAATCTCTTCCTACTTCAGACCACTGCGGGACTTCTGAAATGGAAAACTCCAAACACAGCCGACAGTTTGAGTCCTGTTTAGTCACCAGAGGACACACCTGACTGATGCTGTCTCCCTGCTTGACACTTAGCATGCAGGGAGCTGAACTTTCACCCACAGGCAGATAACAAAAGGGCCCCCCACTATCTAAGTGGAAAGCCCCAAGGACTGACTTCCAGGGTTCTCAGCCTGAACAGGAACAAAACCAACACACTGACCTTCCATCCGTGTTCAGAGCTTCCAATTTCATGCTGGACATGAGGACAGGAAAGTGACAGAGACCAAAACAAAGGAAAAAGAAAAAAATTAAAAAAAATTAATATCTCAGGGAGTTAAGCAATCATCAAACAAGTAATACAATAAATACAGGCTTCTAGGGTGTCGGGGGGAAGAGAGAACAGAAGAAAAGAATGAGAAGAGGGAGGTGGAAGGGTGGAGAGGAAAGTACTTAAGAGAAAAACAGGCCCTGGGAAATTTAAGACAGGATGGCGGCAATGAAAGAGTAAAAACCAGAGGTGAAGAATTTTCCCAGAACTACAGTAAGAACGAAAAATGAACAGGGGTGGGATCAGAGTGGAGGATGGTAGAGTACATCCCTCCCCAGTGAACTCCCCACTGGTGCTCCAGCTAAATCTATTCACCTCCCCACTCTGTCCAGCTCATTCCTGATTCAGTTTTTTATGTAACACAACACTAGCTTTTCACTCAACAAATGCAAGACTGTCTCTTTCATTCACTGGTATTTCTAAGATCAACAAGATCACTTAGTGTAAAACAGGCAATATTTAATGAATTAGACAGAGAAAGGTCCCTAGAAGTGTAAGACAGGAATTTCCATCTAGAAAGGTCCTACCAAATGCACGTAAAAACTATTGAAAACTTCCTACACACCAGAAACAGAAGATTCTAGTAACCGCTTTGTTTAAAAAACAAGGATACCAGATCGAAACGTCCTCAAACTTCTAAGTAACAACATGGGAAAGTAGAAGACAATGGACAACTACTTCCTCACCTAGCATGTATTCCCAGTCAAACCATCGGACAAGCCTAAATGTAGACTTTAAGCATCGCTTGCAGTCTTTAAGGGTCTACACTAGCTCTTCTCAGCACCCTTCAATGATAAAGCTACTGGAGGAAGTATGCCACCTGAGCAAGAATGAAGTCTCTGCAGTATGTTGCCTTTCTAGGATGATAAAACTAGATATCCCAGCAGTAAGACATTGTGCAGAAACAGGTATTCCCACCAGGAAGGCAGAGGCACTCACTCTCAGGATGACAGGTGACATCAACTCTCAATTGCCTAAGGAATCTCTAGGAGACATTACATTAAAGGAGTAAGAAGAGACCCACTAACTCCTGTGGAAATGTACAAACTGGCCTTCAAAAAGTTTGAGAAGAATTAGCATCCAGTCCAAGTCTAGTGATAGTGACATAACTTCAGGAACACAAAAAATGAACTGTATTTACAAACAGAGCTACATATAAATAAGGACTACTAGACTTGGGGAAATACTTGCTGCAGAATTTAACTATGCAAAGATGTGTTGCATTTGTTTATGTTGCGGAATGTTTAACTATGTGAAGATGTGCTGTGTTTGTTTATGCTGTAGAATATTTATCTACATAAAGATGTGTTGCATTTGTTTAATTATGTAAAGATATATTGCTGTTTTACCCTGCCTGCCTAAGGCACCTGATTGGTCTAATAAAAAGCTGAACAGCCACCTATAGCGAGGGAGGAGGTATGGGCAGGACTTCTGGACAGAGAGAGTCAGTAGGAAGAGGAATTTAGGCTGAGGGGAGAAAGAAAAGGAGATGACAGGGAGACATCAGGGGCCAGATAGACTCAGGAAGCAGGAAAGTGGGACATACACAATGAAAGGAAGGTAAAAAGCCCCAAGGCAAAACATAGAAACAGGTTAATTTAAGTTAAAAGAGCTAGTGGGACAAGCCTAAGCTAAGGCTGAGCATTCATAATTAATAATAAGCTTCAGTGTGTTTATTTGGGAGCTGGCTGGAGGCCCAAAGAAAAATTCCAACTACAAGTACTGCAGTCTTTCAGAGGCCACTTAAAGCTACACAGGTACAGTCCTTTAAAACAAACACACACAAGAGCTGGGTGTAGTGGCACACACCCATATAATCCTAGCACCAGAGGAGCTCAGTGAGGAGGACTACAAGCTCAAGGGCAGCCTGGGCTACACAGTGAGACCCTGAATGAAAAACAAAAAAAACAATTTTCAGAAAAATTCCCTGTCTTCTCAATCTCTGGTGTTTTCTCATTCACAGTATCCAGTTCTTGGAAATGAGATGGTGGCAGACGCTGGTGCCACCAACCCAAGGAGGAGAACATTAAAGAATTGAAGAGTACTTTGAAATAGTTTTATTGGCTCATAAGACCTTTGCATATAAAAAAAATACCCAAATCACTATGCAGTATTAAATCACAATTACATTTTCTTTTACCAATTGGAACTACCCAGAATATACATTTTTAAAAGAAAAAAAGCCTACTGAACAGAATTTTGAAATGACATTATGACTTAAATACTATGACAAAATAGATAATTCCTTAAAACATTAATTAATTGCACAAAGCTGCCAGGTATTTTCATAAGCATAATCATTGCACAGAGTGCAAATGAACACAATTTCAATGGTACACATTTAGCTGAAGTAACCACCTCCACCTATGGAACTCTTAATATCTGGCATAAAATGTTGGTCTGTTTTAACTTTTCCCAGGCAACCATCTCCAAGATCCAGTGACTTCTGGCCTTCCTCAAGGTACAAGCATCCTATTCATGGCCTAAAAGTCAACACCGCCTCTGCTTGAAGAAGTCAATTCCTCTCAGTTCCTCAGGCAGGTAGTCCTGGTCCACAGGCTCGCTGTACATAGGGTTGTACTTGTAGCCTTTGCCATAGCCCAAATCCTTCATCAGCCTGGTGGGTGCATTCCTCAGGTGCAGGGGTACAGGAGGCAGGGGCCCCTGATGATTCCTCAGACAGGCTTTCACATTGTTGTAGGCACTGTACACCTCAATGGATTTGGGGGCTCTGGCAAAATAGACCACACACTGGGCCAGAAGCACCTAGGACACAGAAGGGCATGTCACCAGGAAGATACCATAAAGTTTATGTTTAGCAAAGTACTTTATGCTTTCACCTAGTTGATTCTTCAGAGATTTCCATGTTTGGTTGTTTGTTTTTAGATAAATTTTATAGCCCCACCCCCTTTTACTTAGTCTGGACAATTAATAACAAATGGAGAAAAAAATCCTATGATGTGAGAGGGAAGCTAGACCAGTGGTTCTCATTTAACCTAAGAACTTCTCACTGAATCAAGTATTTCTTAAGCCCTGATTCATAAAATAGTTGACTGGGAAAGATGTCCTGCATGGAGGTGAACCTGTAATTTCCTGTCCCCAGAAAGCCTGGAACACTTCTGAGCCTCAGGACTCCTGAGGATAGTTTGAAAACACCATCTTGTTTCAGGTGATAGTTCTATAATCTCAGTCACTCAGGAGGCTGAGGCAGGAAGGTCTTAGGTTCAAGGCCTGTCTGGGCTAGGGAATGTGTTAAGGACTATTTTGAGCAACTTGTAAGACCTGTTTGAAAAAGTTAAAATAGAGTTGTGGATATAGCACAGTGCTAGAGTGTTTGACTAGCACGTATGCATTCTGGGTCCAAACCCCAATGTTACAAAGCCAAAAATCAAACCACAACCTCATTGATAGGAAATTCTCATCTCTCTAGGAGGCTAAGAAAACAAACAAACAAAACCAAGTTTAAAAGCTAAGCAGCTTGCTCAGTGGGCCTAACACATCAGTGATGAAGGCAGAACTTACATTCAGATCCACAAAAGACAGGACATAGAACAAAACAGATTTGCAAAGAACTGAGCTGGTATCTTACCTCACACTCGGGCATGCCTATAAAATGACAGCCTTGGTAGGCAGCAACTGCTTGTGCTAATGCTGATGGATCTGCCAGACCTGTCATGCATAAAGAGACAAAGTAAAGTGTAAGTCACAGCACACCGTTGATCCGACCTGTCAGTGCAACAACTATTGCATGCAGACTTAGGAACAGGACACACAGCACAATTAACCAATTTATCTCTGATATCCAAGCACATTAAGCAAGAACTATTTGTTGAGTTATTGGTGTCAAAAATGGCCTCTTGTGGATATATTCTAGTAGGAAAAACAAGAGACTACATATGACAAACATAAGGTGCAAAGGCCATGAAGGCATTCACACATTTTATGAAAATATAAAGTCTACAAGATTAAGAAAACAAAAACTTTTCTGATCTTTGAATGGTGTCCAGAATCTCCTATTTCTACCTCAAGAACTATCCAATGAAAACCTTAACATTTGGCTCCAAAGCAAACCAGAAAATATCGCTTGCATTTCGATATTCTGAATGATCTTGAAAGACCATTCCTGAAGAAGAAACAGAAATGGTAACTCTATGAACACCATCAAAGCACATGCACATGAAGAAACAGACCACTGAGCTCATGACAAATCTTTCTTTTCCTACCTATTCTGCATGATTACATGACTTTCTTGGTAAGATTAAGCAAGAACTGTTCTTTGCAAATCTGTTTTGTAACCACAAACCCCCCACCCCTAAAGACTCTCCTCCACTCACCAATGTCCTCGCTGGCAAACCTCACAAGCCTCCTGGCCACGTAGAGTGGGTCCTCCCCTCCTTCAAGCATCCGTGCCAGCCAGTACAGGGAGGCATTCTGGTCAGAGCCACGCATAGCCTTGTGTAGGGCGGAGATGCAGTTGTAGTGCTCTTCTCCTGTACAGAGAGAGCACTGTCACGTGGCTGCCTTGTGTGCTTACCTGGCGTACAAAGCAGCACTAAAACAGGCCCCAGGTATGCTGGGGAAGGCAGGCATGACAGCTGCCCTCCAGCCATATTCAATGAGGTGAAACCTGGATTAATGAGCCCCAGAGGAGCTCACTCAGGGTCCCATGACTGTTTCCTAGCCAAGTCTTGTTCAGAGGAGAAACTCCTGATGACTGCACACACTGGGGACACACAGATACAGCTGGCAAAGGGAAGGGAGAAGACAGGCACTGTCCAGAGTGGTCTCTACCACAGAGGATTACCAGAGACCAGAGAGGTCAGAGAGAATCTCATGTCATGGTTCCATCTTCTGCCCTCATAGTCTATTTGAGTAAAACCAACTGGGCCTGCTCACAGGCATCAGAATGGAGGCAAAGTGGCAGGGACAGCTATTAAAGCCCATTTGTTCCTCAGTGTCACTGCCAGCTGAGAGCCTGGTATCTAAAGCTCATGGTCATGAAACCACAGACTATGTGGGGACACTTGTGAGGCAGGATCTGAGGAGATTGGCAGATGAACTAATGGTTCTTATCCTGAAAGTATTGTAGCTCCATCTTAACCACTGGCCCCAGTCCATCCTTAATCCTCGATTCACAAGCAAATCAGCAAAATGTACTTTAGAAAAACCACTTAAGTACAAGGAAATTAAAGCTAACAGTTGTCAAAAATAAGCAGTGCTCTCTATACATGTTTCGTGTCTTTCTGACCACCCTCTCATGTAAGCTTAAGGACATGACACCTGAGAAGGCAAAGTATACTGGTCCTACAGAGAAACACCTGCTCTGTGGTCAGTATGAGCTACAGCAATGCGACTGTGTTCTAGTGGGCACAGCACTCAGGCTCCAGAACAAATCCCAGCAGCTGCTAAGATGACATTTGGTCTTCAAATAGAATGACAAGAAACTGGCCTACCAAAGGGAGAATAGCTGCTAGGCTGATTGCAGGGCCCCCAAACTCCAATTCCTAAAGAAATCCAAGCCAGATCAATGGCAGGAGCCCAGTTACTAAACTTTTATGAATAAGCAGTGTCCCCCTCCTGAGGCTTCTTCAATCAAGTGAACCATGGACCCTACCTGGATTGAAGTGTCCTAGATAATCTAGATGGTTTGGGCCCCTTTTCTGCTTCTCTGGTTTGGATGCTCCAAACCCTGAGCCTTCTATAGGGCAGGGCCCAGGGTTGGGAAGGGATAGGAAAAACCTCTAGCCCGCTACCTTATCTGTCAATCTTATACTCTCTAACACAAGGTTACTCATCTTTACTGGGTTCACACGAGAGGTAATCCAACTGGTACAGTGAACCAAAGAACAGGCTCTGGACTGAGATAATTAGACTTGAACCTCAGACTCACTATCAATGCAGACTTGGGCAAGTTTTCTATGCTTCAGGGTTCTCACTGGGTAAAATGGGGTTGTTTTAAACACACAGACAGGCCTTGAACAGAGCAAGCACTACAGAAGAATTAACTATACCTGCTAGTGTCAATTACTAGCTTACACTAGTAATAATTCCACTTTTGCTTTTATTTTATACTGCTTGATAGTTGGAGATTTCATATTATTAATCTAAAAGCATTAGGTCAATGCAGGGCAGACCCTTTGTTATCACTCAGAGATTATTTCACTCTGATATAGAGACATTTGAACTACTTGCTGGGTCATACTAGTGGGCAACTGTGTTGTGACATAAAAAGAAATAATAGTAAAAAAGCCCTCTAATGGTAGGATTGTTTTGTTGTTTGTTTGTTTGTTTGTTTTGTTATCAGTCATAAAAAAGCTCTGAGAGTCTAAGCGAACACATTTCTAGGGCAATGGTTCTATAGTTCTTATTAATGGAGCAACTTGTAAAAGCACATTTCTTGAGAATGTAAATTATATTTATGTGTGTCCGATAATCTCATGTAAAGCAGACATGCTGGCATTGATGGGCAGTGTGAGCACACTGGTATTAGAAGGGCATGATGTATGTGGTCCTCAGGGCTGTGCTACCACATAGCTTCCACTGCCTTCAGGTCCTCCTGGGACAGCGAAGAGCTAGAAAGAAGATGATCCCTCATACACAGCTCCCTAGGGCTGAACACCTCCAAGAGTGACTTCTCTCAGTAACATGGTCTAGGTAGAGAGACCTTAGTGACTCCACCATGAGGCTGGCATGGAGGCATAAGCAGGCAGTAAGGAAGCACGTTTTGGGAAGTACATAAAATTGGATTTGAGGATCAGTTTTTAGCACATGCTTTGTGAACTGAAAAGTTTTATGTGAAGTAGGGATAATATTAATAAGCTACCTTCTAAGGTTGTTTTAGAAATCTAAAAAAGAAAAAACTGTAAAGCACTCAAAGATCATTCATAAACATTCTATGGACTTTAACCAGTGGCCTGATAAATGTAAGATGGTTCAGTCAAAGGAAAGGCTCTCTGGGACACTCACAAGAGGATAAAGGCCATTGCTACTGAACCTCCTAAAAAGGCTTAAGCAAAGTGTGGAGCTATGCCTAGATGTTTTACGTCTCTGCTTTTCAAGGGCTGACAAGACATTCAAGGGAGAGCATGTGAAAAGGCCCCTGGCTGAGGCCACACCCAGCACAGCACAGGTGGGACAGAGGTGTTCAATGTGTTCTTAGCACCATTTTCACCACACAGTACTATCAGCTAGGGGTGCTTTGGTCACTCAGGATGTGCAGCAAGCCAGCTCACTCATGAGAAGCAGTGGCCAGGACCAGAATCATTCTCCAGCCCCTCCCAAATTCTCTAGCCAATAAAGAGAATTCTCATCATCAAGAAATACCAGAATGGAGGCATAGTCAATGTGAGACCTGGAAGGTTCAATTATCAACATCTTTTTCTGGCAGGACTTTTAAAGACATGGACATAGTTATGCAATACAATACTATTCAGAGTCACACAAATGTTCTAGAATAAGGTTCTGCCTAATCTACAGTAATCCATCTCCATTCTACCTTTCATAAAAAGTTGCAAATATGCTGTGCTTATGGTGTTTAATATTCCCAGCTCACAGACTTAATAAGAGCTGGGATATCTGCCATCTATAAGCATGTTTCTACACAAATACCTAGTGCACACTGCAAAATTAAAAATGTTGAGGCTACTACAAAACAGAACTATCAAAATCCTTGTAAACTTATCTTTTAGACTAAAAGTGGAGGATTTTAACTCTCAAATAAACCAGTAAGTCTTTACTCACTTACTGTCTTTGTAAATGATCACAAGAACCACTGTCAACTAAATTCACATGCTTTCAAACTGCTATATTCTATCAAGTGCTACCAGACAGCAAGGGAAATCTATATCTAACAGCCTTACAAGAGTAAGCCTCCAACTCCAACTACTTTTTTTTTTTCTTTTTTTTTCAAAACAGGGTTTCTCTGTGTAGTTTTGGCACCTGTCCTGGATCTTGCTCTGTAGACCAGGTTGGCCTCGAACTCAGAGATCTGCCTGACTTTGCCTCCCAAGTGCTGGGATTAAAGGCGTGCACCATCACCACGCAGCGAAGCCTCCAACTTCAAAACCCAAGCTCTTCTTATTCTTATCAAAGCAGCTTGTTTTATGCCTGTTTTCAGAAAGGTCAGCCCTGTGTGTGAGGCTTACTTCTATTACAATATGCAGATCAAATTAGGAATCTAGGGTATGCTTTGGAGCTGGCTGAAGGTTAGAAGCTGGAAATGAACCATGGGCACACACTTGTCCCCACAGTTCTACATTTCCCCTATCTCAATTTCTCACCTGCACGGTCATATAAAATGTGGGACCGCTGTAGGCCTTCTTTCACATCATTCTCAGTGATCAGAACTCGGCTAGGAGAATAGGTTTGACCACTCTTCTTACAGAACATCTTCCTAGAGCTCAACCTAGCCAGCACTGCCAGTTGGAGTCCATTCAAGCCAGTCCGTGCATCTCCATCACTGAGGTAAGCCAGAGTGTCCACTGCTTTATCTTCTATGAAGACAGAGGGCCTGCAATAGAAACCAGTGTTCATTAGCAACACATTCAAGTCACACCTCATTTTGCAGTACATCTTAATTAAACTTTAACTTCAGTAAGCGTTCCAGTTCAAATGTTTTACTACTTATTCTGAATTCATATTGTTAACCTAGATAACTAAGCATTTTTAGACTAAGGACTGACCAGATTTTCTAAGTCCTGAGGGTATGTCAGTACACTTTACCAGTCATGAGCTACAAGGTATCTCACTCTATCTCATAAGCTGAGGCTTGATATCACATTCTATCTTATGAGCCACAGAAGACCTCACTGTTCCTTTATACAATTGTACAAGGTAGGACAAAAAATGCTATGCAAAGTCACTGTTGACAAGTGGGTTGTCTGTTTTTAGCCTATAGAACAGCAAAAACTACTAGATATGCTAGTACCTCATTATAGTGTATGGAAAGCCTATTTCAAGGGTAAACCACATCCGATGACACAGGAACACACAGATCACCTTCCAGACAGGGTAAAGACAGCATCATAGTAGATTACTCTCTAATCAGAAAGCCCAAATCCCTCATTTTACAAACAAACAAGGATCACAATTGCTCTGGCACAGCAGACCAAGGAACAGGTCTTTGGAATTTGGACTGTGGCATTCCTGGATGGATGCATGTCACTTTCTGTGGGTACCAATCATACAAAATCTGCCCAGTGTAGGAAGAGCAGCAAGTATTTCACTCTCCTGGGAACTGCTTAGAAGACTCTCCCAGAATTTGAGTAAGCCACCTAATCTGTTAGGACTGAAATTCACACTAACATTTATTAATTTACACATTTTTTTCTAGGTTTTCTGAGGCAGGATCTCTCTATGCAGACCAATGTAGCCTTAACTTATAGCAACTGCCTACCTGATTCCCAGTGCTGGGATTACAGGCTTCTGTCATACAGTCTGGACAAAATCACACTTCTAAGTTCAGACATGCATAAGGAAAGTCAAACAATGATTATTTTTCAAGACTGATTTAGTAAACTTTCTCTTCCCAATCTAGTTAGCCATCTAACACATTTCATTATTTAGGATATTTCTGATGAGTGGATAGTTGTATTTTTTGAAGGAAAAATATGCCTTTTAAAATTTATAGTACATTCTTGTCATTTCTTCAGTTGAAATTATTTATAGTAACAAGTCCCGACCACAGTTGACCAAACTAGTTACCTGGAAAACAGTGCACAGTGAATGGGCTGGGCTGAGAAAGGGTCTTGAATGGGAAGAGGGGATTCTGCTTGTCTGCTGTGGTCAACTCAGAGTTTGTTACTACCTACCCACCCACAAAAGTGACCTGCCAATCTCCATTTCATTCACGGAAAGATTTGTGTTCGATGTTTTAGAAACAGCCTCATTGGAGGGAGATAAGAAAACTAGAATCAACAAAAAAACTCACCAAAATTTACTTGTAAAAAGCCATAATGAAACTTAATCCTTTGTACAGTATTAAAAATAATTTTTAAAATAGGACATTCTTCTCTTTACCAAAGGTGTCCCAGATTTCATTACGGGTCTTAGGGTTTCTACTGCTGAGATTAAACACCATTAAACACCAAATGCAACTAGAGGAAGAAAGGGTTTGTTTCATCTTATACTTCTAAGTAACAGTCCATCACTAAGGGAAGGAAAGATGGGATCTCAAGGCAGGAACTGAGACAGAGGCCATGAAAGAATACCATTTACTGGCTTGCTCTCCATGGTTTCCTCAGCCTGCTGTCTTACAACTGAGAACCACCAGCCCAAGGGTGGCATTGCACTCCTTGGGCTGTGCCCTCCCACATCTATCATTAATCAAGAAAATCTATAGACTTGCCTAGAGGCACACACTTTCTCCATCCCTCCTCCCAAATGACTCTAGTGTGTCATGTAGACAAAAAAAGTAAGGGCACTACAGTTCTCATATGTAGCTTGCTAATACTACTTTCTTCTCATACTCTTCAGGACCACCTAAGCCCCATAGCCCTAGTGACTGGCCTTCTTCCTTTCTAAAGGCAGTTCCAGCCAGCAGACACTTCACCAGAAGATCCAACACACATCTAACCTACACCCACTAGCATTCTGTAGAGCCTAGGAAACATTTCTCAGCTGAAGAAGGGATTTTCTGGAAGATGAATTAAAAGAAAATCAGTAGACACACACTAAAAAGGACGTGTAAAGTAAGGACCAGAATCAGAGGGGTGTAGCCCATTATGCCTGAGTGGGAAGGGCATGCTAAAGAAGAAAGGGCTGGGAGGAACAAAGTCACCTAACTACCTTCTTTCTGCCTTGAAACTAATAAAAGCAATGCCTTCCATCTCCCAGGAAATCTTCCTAGCAACACAAAAAGTGGGGGCTGTCAACCATGAGGTGTGCTGTTGATCACCACTTTAACCTCGGCATTCCCAATAAACTCTGAGTGCAGTGTTTCAGAATGGCATTTCTTGAAATTATTTTTATTATCCTGCAAAGATACCACACAGAGCAGCAGAGGTGGGGGTCTGTCCTTCTGTTGCAGTCCCAATGCCTGGTAGATATCAGGCATTCAGTGTTGTGTAATGAGTGGACTAATTTAGCTTTCTAACCATCTATCTCATGGTGAGACACTCATTTCTTAAAAAAAAAAAAAAAAGCATTAGAAAATAAGATTCCTGTATTGCAAAATAAAAATAAAAATTAAAAAAAGAAAAGAAAATAAGATTCCTATTTCCATAAACTAGAGATAACAACTACATTGTCATTTGTTAATTTTCCTTTATGATTCAACTGGCCATTAACAGTATAGCTAATTTTTAAAACAAAATTGGGATCATACTGTATAGTTTTACATTTTTTCAGATAAATAGCTGCTCAGACCTCACTTCTAAAGCAAAAACATATTATATTAAACCTCCAAAAAGCCAAAGGGATAGAAAGCACACATTGCCAGACTATTTTAAAATCAGCACTGTGGTATATGTCCCTCTCATGAGTGTGTCCTGCATTGTTTCAGATTTATCAACAGCACACTGTAGGGCTTCAAGAGTAGACATGAGGTTTATTCTCTTGGGAAAATTAGGACCCTTCCTTAGACATCTGAACTTTTAACCAAAGTGTATGTGTGTGGACACGTGTGTTGGTGCATGTGGAAGCCTGAGGTTGATACTCAGTATATTCCTCAATTGCTATCCACCTTATATACTGAATCCAGAGTTTGTGTATGGGGCCAATCTAGCTAGCTGTCATTACAGCCAAGAGCACCACACCAGGTTCTAAACTATAGGTCATTCTGCTATTACAGTTTGGAGTCACAAGAATCATCACTCCTTCAACCATTTACATATGATTCATATTCACAATGTCCCCAGTTTGTCCAGAGTATTTTAAAAACAGAAAAATCTGTCAGCAACTCTGTCCAAATAATAAAAAGGGGGCTGTGCTGATGGCACTCACTGGTCATAAGCAAATTACAAAATGAAAATCTCCTCTCAAGAATACTGTGAAGGAAGTTCTAAGGTTCTACCCACAACTCAGCTATGCCCTGAACTCCTGCTTTTATAAGCTTTCAAGAGTAATAAAAACATAATAAGACCAGCCTGGCCTACACAGCAAGTTCTACGACAACCAGGGTAATATAGTGAGACCTTGTCTTCTATTTTAAACAAACAACAACAAATATAATAAAAGCTTCTGTAATAAGAAAAAATTGGCTAAAACAAATGCATTGGAAAATACATTCTTGGTTAACAAGACACAGAAGTAAAACAGAATTAGAACCAAGCTTCTCCAACTGGAGAACAAGCTTTCAGTGAAAACACTGAAAACTCCCTCCTCTTTTCTAGAGGCCTGAACTCTTTTCGCACATTAGTTTTTGTTTTGGGGTTTGTTTGTTTGTTTGTTTCCAACAGATGATACTGGAAAGTGAAATTCCTTGTGACTTCACGGGAGAACCAAAGACAGCCTGGTTCATGTAATAGAAAGAGGCCAGAGCTGACGTACCTGTAAAAGCACAGTAAGTGTCACTCCTATGGTGGTGTAAGCAACAGTTAGCTGTGAGGCTGAACGTAGGCCCACTCAACAGGAGAGAAATCATGCCTGGTACTAGAAACCTAGCCACCTTCCTGGGACTAGTGAGACCACAGATCTTAGAAGATAATCTACTACTGCCACTTTGCAAAACCAGCATATCTTACTACATTTTAAATCTTATCCTTATACCTACAAACAAGTGCAGCTATCATGCCTCATCCAAGAAGCTTCTCTTTACAGCAAAGGGAAACCATCATAGAAAACCACAACTGAACACAAATGCAGAGATCAACAGATCACGGGGAACCCAACCCCAGTAGATACATCTACATCACAGCTCTTGCATCTAGACTCAGGGAACATCACATTGGACAGGGAGGTTTATTGCAAGGGCCAAAACACCAGGAAATCTGCTGTGAAATATTATTTCCTAGAAACTGCTGCACAAACAAGACCTGGACAATGGTAGTATCAACAGGCATGCTAACCTAGAAGGGAGAAAATTTCACAGGGTCCCACCTCTAGACCAAAAACTGAATGACTGCTGGAGAGGAGAATTAGCCTCTGGGAGGAAGGGGCTACAAGGAGGAAAGGAAGGGAGAAAGCAATGCAATTCTATTAAAAAAATGTATTAAAAAGAGAAAATACAATGTATCCTACACTCATAATTTATTCTAGTTGGTATCTTCTACTGCAGTGTTTGACTACCTTTCTTTTGCTATTTGGTGGTAGAAAATATGTCAGAGGCAAACAAATTAAAAAAATAAAAAAGTAAAACTTGCTAAGAGCGGTAACTCAGTGGTAGAGCATGAGGTCCTGTTAGTAGGCGTGGGAGTGTGAGAAGGGGAGTAAACAGCATTTATATAGCTCTCTTGCTTGGGGGCCATGAGGCTACCTTGTTTGGAATTCCTGGATTATAGAGAAGAACCACAACTCAGGCACAGCAATCTACACAAGGATAGACACCTTGTTCACCTTCCACCCTGCTCTTAAAACCTTGCCTAGTTAAACAATCAGGCAGCCATTCTGGTTTATCATCCCATCCTGTTCATCTCCACAGGGATACACTCTATCTGGTTCACAAACAACTGCTTCTTCAGAGGTGTTCTGCATATACACAAGTCCTGTGATCTATACAGTCTTTATCAGCCGCAAGCAGAGTAGAGTAACAGCAGTAGTTTATACTCTCATTCTCAACAGTCCAAGATCACCAACCACAAACTACACTCAGCCCTCGCCTTCCTCCAAAATTAACCCAGTACACAGGTAACACACTTTATTTTGTGTGTCATATAATTAGAATGTGTTTGCTATCCAACACATTGTATCCAGAATGTGTTTGTAATCCTAGCATTTGGGAAGTAGAAAGCTCTACAGATCAAGTTCAAGGCTAACCTGGTTACATGAGACTCTGTCTCAAAAAACAAAAACCCAAAATTTAGATAGATAGATAGATAGATGACAGACGGACAGACAGAATGAACCTCTTTCTCTTTTTGAGATAGAGTCAAATGTAACACAAGCTAGCCTTGAATTAGCCTAGGATGACTCTGAACCTCACATCAATCTTGTCTCCACCTCCTAAGTGCTGGATTATAGACGTATGTCATCATGCCATTTTTGCAGTGCTGGAGACCAAACCTAGGACCTCATGAATGCTAGGAAAGCATTCTACCAATTAAGCTACATTCCCAGTCCCAAGAGAATAATGACTTAATATTTTTCTATTGTTGTTACTCACCATGTAAGTTTCAATTGTTGTATCCTTTGTTTGTACTGTTTTAGACAAACAAGTAGATTGATCTCATTATTAGCAAAGGAGCTTTAATTTTTAGTGAAAAAATTACATGTACACTAAACAACTGTTTTATAATAATTTTAGCTGGGTGTAGTGGTATATGCCTTTAATCCCAGGACTACAGAGGTAGGTGAAACTCTATATTTGAGGCTAGCCTGGTCTACAGAGTGAGTTCCAGGACAACCAGGGTTACAAAGAGAAACCCTGTCAAGAAAAACAAAAAATAAACAATAAAAAAAATTGTGAATTAGCACCAATCAAAGTTTGGTTTGCATACTTGTCTTATATACTTGGGGTCATATTGGTTATTGGATGACAAGCATCTCTAGTGTACAAAGTTTAAGGAACTCTCTTGTACACATGACCATAGTAGAGTAATAGGAGCCCTTTGCTCTTCTGGCTTTTATCACACTACATGCTCTCTACAGGCACAGGAATGTACTTTTCAGCACTCAGCCAATATCTAGCATATGCAGGACTTTCAATGCCTCAGGAATGCTGGGATTAAAGGCCTAAGGAATTTTTTTTTACAGAACATGCAGGCTGGGGTGGAGATGGGTGGAGCTTAGTGGCTAAGCTTACGAAAAGACCTGGGTGTGAACCCCAGCAACAAAACAAGCAAGAAACTGAATACTTCTGTCCTACTGTAATGGGGATGCACATGTATACAGTGTGTGAGAGAAACAACCCTCAGAGTAGTCCTAAACGCTGTATTCGTCATCTCACACACAGCCTTCAACAGTCTAGAATTTCTCTAGTTTCCATCTAGAGTACCAAAATACAACACATCAACACAATGCACACTCACTCTTCCCAGAGAGGAATCAATGACTGGGGTCAGAGTCTTCTCTTCTAGCTAGATCAGTGTAACCAAATCTGATTAGTGTGTGTAAGAATGAACACACAGTTGACACCAGTTAATAGAGGTGTGAAAGGAAAATTTTGTCCTCAATAATGAAAGACAACATATATTTTATTCTCGTGGACCCAGTACTGGAGTCACTAAGCCGTCTTGGTCAGCTTTCTTACCTATATTACTACAAAAAAAAAAAAAAAAAAGGGGGGGGGCTATCTTATCATTGGACATCTGCTGCATAAACTTTGACCTCTCATGGCTTTATTTAGTGAGTAAGCTGATGGGTGGGGGCATCCTCCCAGCTCCATTTTTGTGTAATTGACAGTTGATCTCTTACCACCATGGCCATTGCTAATTGAACATTCTCATTCATTCATTAAAAATAGTTAGGGGCCAGAGAGATGGCTCAGTAGGGAGAGGTGCTTGCAGTGTGCCTGATAGCCTGAGTTTGATCCCTAGATCTGACAGTGAAAGGAAAGAATGGGAAAGTTGTCTTCGAACCCTACCCTACACAAATGCAATGGGATACATTTGTTCAGTCTTCCCTCCCCCCCCCCACCACATGCACATACACAAACCACACATGTTTAAAATTACACAAACAAACATGCAATTAAACTAAGTGCTGTAAAGTGACTCAAAAGGTCCTGGGAAGTAGAGAATCAGGTACAGAGGACTATTTACTACATAGGGGCTTGGGTGGCTTCTCTAGGCTGCCAGTAGGCAGGTCACTTTCAGATGCAGCCTACAAAGTGGTATACACCTTGCAGAGAACCTAACAGTAATAACAAAACCATTTAAGCTCTGTCTGCTCTTTTATTACGACTATGTGCTGACGGCTATAAACAATGCCAGCAATAAAATACTCTCTGGTAAAATGAAAAAAAAAAAATTATTCTTGGCAACTGAGGTGGCAGCTACTTCTTTCAGGAAGTCATCTAAAATATGTTTCTTTTTCTGTGACCTATGACATCTCCTAACTTCTTGTTAAAAATGATAGCAAGTCGGCCAATGAATGAAGTTAAGGCTAATACTTATTTTACTGTGCTTGCAGCAGATAAAAGGGGATATTTTCATTAAAGCAAAAGGTTCTCATACCTGGACAACCATCTCCCATGAAGGACAACACCAAAGAGTAACCATATCTCTCATATTAAAAGCTAGGATTTATTCGCACCCTAACCAATCACCAAGGATGCAAAATACGCTTGACAGGGTGCTGGGGCTATAAACAAGACAATCTCCTGTTTTCTTAGCATTCCTAGGAAGGTGGAGGACAAGCAAGAATGAAAAGAAGCCATAACTGGGATCAACCCTAAATGAATGACAGAGGAAAACATAAGAAAAACATGTTGGATACGGGAGGTTTGCACTGACTATGATACAATTTTAGCAGGTTGAGTGGCTGACTTATTCTGTATCTGACTCCTAAGTTTAGTAACTATATGAAATTTGAATTATTCTGCTGGATCTTCTCACAATTCATGTGCCTGCAGAACACCTAGAAATCTCTTAAAGCACAGACACCCTCCTCATGAGGATGAGCTCCACAGTTCTACTGACCTCATTTCAATCATGGTAAAGCAATGAATGGAAAACCTTGAAGAACTTGGATAATTCAGTTCCATGAAATGGCACGAAATAAAAATGACCCCAAATAAGCAAGACATAAAACTGCATACACATTACAACAACCAGCACACAGGATAATAATAGTTTCCTACAGCTTAGGCAATTTTCTTTTCTTCCCCTTTTCCTTTTCAATTTGTCTTTACCACATGCTGACATGAGTCTACAGTTGCCCCACACATTCTCTGCATTCTCAAATTCAATCAGTCTTTGACTGAAAAAGAGTTTTTTTTTAAATGCATTTTTACAAACATGTGCAGATCTTTTCCCCTTAGTCACTAGTTCCTAAACAATAGAGAACAGCAGCTATTCAAATAGCATTTACATTGTATTAGGCGTTATAATCTAGGGAGGGTGGAAGCATAGCTCAGTTGTATAACATTTGTATGTCATGAGCAGGTACTGAGTTGACTGCAAAAAAAATTAAGCAACTAAAAACAATCTAATCAGAATTTAAAGTACACGAGAATGGGAGAAAATGTGTGTAGATTTAATGCAAACACTGCATCTTTTTATATAAAGTATGCAAGTACGTGATATTAATTTGTGAAGGGTCCTGGGACCAATCCCCTCTCAGGGACTGAGGAAACTATACTGGATACAATGACCTGAGAACTACAAAAGCTCAGCCCACAAGGACAGAGCACAATGGGCACATAAGAGCAGGCCCCACACTTTTTTTTCTGGCCACAGTCCTAATGGCCATTCCACCACAACTATACTCTGTAATATGTAATAAAGCAACCTCGTTCTGCCCAGGGATCCTTGGCCTTCAAGGTTTTCATGAGGCATGGTGGTGGCATTCTTCCTACATGTAAGACAAGAGCAAATGGAGAATCCAGACACAGAGAGAACTGCTGAAACCCAAAACCTGCGTACTTTAATCCTCACTGAGAAGTGGCCCCAGAACTTGGCCTTGGAGCAAGCACAAGCAGCTGTTTGGTCCATGGCATGAGGAGGTGGGCAACAGCCTCTCCTCAGACACATTATGTTCCACTGCATTATTTCAGCCAGCACATAACCAATGACTTCTGAAGAACATTTCTAGCAATAAAGAAAACCTCTGACCCCCAAAATCAAATGGATTAACCATGACAAATGCTACAGGGTGGTCATGATGCAGAGCTAAGGAACAAAAGGGATGAGACAGCCTCTTATTTGTCACTTTCAATTAACTTCCTTACTTTCATGGAAATGAGTTTTGGAGTATGCAAAATGCTGTAAGTCATTGTGTGATTAGATCAACATTAACTTCCCCCACACTGTGGGGCAAAAAGAAATCAGAATCTAATACAAATCCCCAAAGATTTGTAAATTAATTCTAGAAGTATGTATCTATTGCCTCCATTTAATAAGTGGCTTGGAGCCTTTAAAATAAGGCTTCCTATAGTCTTTCTACAACATTAAAGCTCAAAGAAATGTAGACACACCTATCAGTAGCCATAAGATGCACCTAAGAAGGGAAGCCTGAGGGAAGTCTTGAGGGCAGGAGTAAACACTTTCCTCCTTTATTTTCCTTACCGGCAGGACAGTTCTTCTCTGCCACCACTGCTCCACTGGCTGAGGCCCAGCCCTCTTTGGCCCTCTGCCAAGAGATTCTCAGGGAGGTGTGGGCGTCCAGGAGCTGCACACAATCTACTTACTCAGAGCTGCAGTTGCTGCTGTGGCTCAGAGGGTCAGTAGGACGGCTAGAGTCGAGGACATGGATTCCCAGTGAGTTGATAGCTCTCATTAAAATAGTCACCATTGCCTCTACTGGAAGCTTCTCAAGAACAATCACCCGACAACGGCTCAGAAGAGCGGCATTGACCTGGAAGGAAGGGTTCTCCGTGGTTGCACCAATCAGTGTGATCGTCCCACATTCCACGTGAGGAAGGAAAGTGTCCTAATCATGGGAGGAAAAGAGAAGACAGTGATTCTACCTAACAGCCATGTGCAGAATCCTAGGTAAGTTATCTATTCACTCTTTCATTTTCCTAATTTTACCTTTCTAGTATTCTCCTCAGATATAGTAGATCAATTTCAAGAATACTCCTCTTGATTAGTATGTGTAAAGCTCAACTTTTGGGTATAGTGTCTAAGCCTGGTCTTTGCTGGAGTATGATAGAATACCTACCTTTAAGTACAGTTCTAACCATTTCAACATAAACTACTTCTTTGCTTAGAAAAGCACCTTCTACCCAATGATGAACTAGTACACAGTGTATACAATTGTACATCAGCTGTTTACAGAAGACCAGTGTTAGTATTTCTAAAATGTTCTTCCCCTACAAGTGTTCAACCATCCCGTTACTGTTCTTAACAAACTGGTGAATAGACAACCACCAGACACTGTCTAAATGGGAAATGTCAAGTCAATGGTCCCATATGAAACTTTGAAGCCAACACCAGGCAGAACGCAAAAGTGCTGTTTTACTCCAAAAGATTCAAATCAGGAGAAAGAAGTTTTACTAGTTTTGTGGAATATTTCTAACTGCAGTTAAAAAGCTGCAACAATGCAAATCAAAGAAAAAAGTAAGCCTGAAAAACAATTTTTTTCTATTTAGGTAATTCAAAACAAAGCTTTACATAAAAACAAACTGTATCATTTTATTTCTAAAGGCCTTAAAATAAACATTTAGAACATTATTGTATAATATTTATCTTGACAAGAGCTAGAAGGCACAGAAAACAGAAAATAATTTTGAACATAAAAATACTGGGGAGAAATAAAACCATGAATGGGGGTGGGGTAGAAAGAGCCAGAATCCAGGGTTTTCATAAGCTTGATAAATGCTTTATACCCTAGACTGTTCAACTGGTCACAATGTCTTTTTAGATTTAAAGCCTCTAAAAGTTGGAAACTGGATCAAAAGATCCTTTTCTTACATAGACAGTTCAGAGATAAACCAATCATTTCATTTATCAGAGGGAGAAAGCATTCTCTTGTCATCTAAAAATACTAAAAAAAAAAAAAAAAAAATTCAAAAAAAAATGGAGACATAGGCTTGAAGATGGGTGGCAAGCCTCTGCGTCTTGAAGACAGCTAACATCTGTTGCATTTGTATACTGCTTTATACTTTCCAGAGTGATCTTACATTCTATGTATCCTAGTTTATGCACATAATATCTGAAAAATAGTAAAAAATTAACGTACCTGCTGAGATTTATTGAACCGATGAATCTCATCAATAAAAAGGATGGTTTTCCTTTTGAAAAAGCTCTTTTCATTCTGAGCCTGCTTTATGACATCTCGCACATCATTTGTCTTGGCATTTGTTGCAGACAAGGTCACAAACCTTATGCTGTGTTTCTTGCTGTTGTTGGCTATGATGTGAGCCAAGGTGGTCTAGAAAAGGATGACATACAGAGTTTGAAAAACTTGCCAGACAGACTGGGCAGCATGCTTAGGTACCACAAGCAGCATCCTAAGTACTTAACCAGCTACACTGAACATGGAGGAAGGCTGAAGTACATGGACTACAGAATTTACAATAAAAATAGGAAGATGGTTAATTCTGACCATCCCCCTCCCCCCAACTCCTTTTGATTCTTTTTTGGTAGACTCTTTGAGATCTTATGAATCCCAATAAAGAATAGCAGTCTTGATTTAGCAAAGCCAGGGCGACAGCTGTGACCTCTCACCAAAGAGAAAATTCTTTCTCCTTTGGCCAAGAGTGTAATGTTGAAGGCCCCAGGATAAGAGTTGATCCCAGGACCAAGCTCAACTGGGAAGGCAGCAGATTAGCTGAGAAAAGCAAAATGAATGGTTTCTGAGGGCAAGGATAAGCAGCTAGCAAGTGAGACGGCTACATGCCATTCTGAACGTCCACTCTAGGAGGAAATTAAAGGCAGCAATTTGATCTTATTAATAGTTACCAGAAAACAAAGGAAAGACTGAAGAAAATCTCTTCATTCAGTACCTGGCACTTAATGGGTGCCCAATAAATATGTATTTGCCATTATTACTACTACCACTGTTAGCAATTCAGTATTAACAATGGGAATTTTTAGGTTGCTTACTGAATGACAAACTGTTCCTGAACAGAAAGGTGGCGCTTTATTTTCTGAAAGTTGTACAGTTGAGTGTCATTAGACACTGGCTGCTTGGTTACAAATCCCAGCTTACCTGTGCCTTTTGGAATTCGGCTCCCATGTCATACAGGCTTATGACTACCACCAACGGCCTCCCTGGGCAGACTTGGCCCGGTACACCTCTTGCATTCAATCCTGCATGACTCACCTCTCATCTCCCTGCAGACTTTCCCAAAGCCTACAAGCATCCATAGCTGAATAGTCACTCTCAGGTTGTCACACAGATGTCAGAAGGACCACTAATGCCACTGACCAAGTCCCTAAACAGAGTAACCAAATCTGTGATGCTACCCAACTAAACAATGCCAAGAACTAAACAACTAGCATGTTATGTTGGAGGCTGGAAGTGTAGCTCAATGACGGAGTAGAGTGCAAGGGCCAGAGCTTACAAAAACAAATGTTATCTGAGGTACATCTGATTTATGCTTGACCAACGTAAACATGAGTACAAGAAGGGACCAAAGAAATGATGCATTCCAGAAAATAAAGAGGTGTGGTTGAGAGATGAACTGCAAAGAAAAACAGGATAAATATCATGAATGTGCTTGTGTATGAAGCAGCCTAACCCTCCAATCAAGAAGCGTTCTTTCCATTCCAATCCTGGGCTCATTCTTTACTGTCGTATGGACAGGACACCCTATGAACAGGATTGACAATTCATCACATTTTCTTCGGTATTCTTCCAGTGACCTGTTCTTTAAACCCATGACATCCTAGCCAATTTCCTCTGGCTGTGGTAAGATGACACACACAACAGGTCACTAAAGCATCAATGCTTTTCTAAAATGGAAAGCAGTATGAGAAAGTTATGGAAATGCCTGTTGAAACGCTGCACGGAAGGGAGATTTCTGTTAGTTCCAAAAACCAGTTAGAATAAACCAACTAGTGAGAAGGAAAGGAAGTATAACAGAAAAAAAAATTAATTACTTTTCCACAACAAACGGAGTGTACAAAATGTTTCTTCCTCAATTTTTGCGGCATGCCCTTTGCTTGGAATTAGGTCACTGAAAATCAGGGATGTGGGGGTACGTAGGAACACAGATAGCCCGAATCTCAGTCCTCATCTTCGAATCTTGGTTAAGAAATTCACGCATTTTCCTTTAAAAACGCCCAACAAGGAGGTCTTGGGAAACTGGGTGAATGACTTACTTGCTTCCTCATTACAAACTCGGATCACGCACCGGGACCGCGCCCCCAGGCCTCCCTTTCCAGAGGAGGGGTCGGGAATTCTGAGGACCGCACCCGGCTCCGAACACCTCGGCGGCCCTCGGCCAGAGTGGCACTCACCTTGCCGCAGCCTGGCGGGCCCCACAGGATGAGCGAGGGGATCTCGTTGGTCTCCAGCAGCGAGCGGAGCAGAGTCTCCTGCCCCACGGCCCGACTCTGCCCGATGTAGTCCTGCAGCGTGTCGGGACGCATCTTGTCCGCCAGCGGCTTGCCCTCCAGCATCTGTCGGATCTCCTCGGCTGCCAGCGCCCGGGGATGCGAGCGGCCCGCGCTGACTCCGAACGATGCATCGGCGGCGTCCGCGTCCCAGTGCCCGGGGTCCTCCTCGCCGTCCACGTCCGCGTCGCCATCGCCGTCCACCCCCGCCTCCTCCTCCTCCTGAGCCTCCGCCTCGTCCCAGCTGTGCGGAGATGCACTGCCCGCCGCGGCGGCGGCCGCTGGCCTCTTCCCCAAGCCCTTCCTAGTGGGGCTGCTGGAGCGGGCCACCGGGAAGTCGGGGATGAGGCGCGCGCCGCTGGGCGTGGGCGGTGCGTCGTAGCTCTCACGGCTCTCGGTCTCGCCGCCGTCATCGCCCTCCTCGCCCTCGCCCTCGCTGCTCTCGGCCGCCGTCGGGGTGGCGGGCTGCTTCAGCGCCGAGCTCTCCGACAGCCGACGCCGCTTGGCGCCGGGCGGCGAGGGCCCCTTAGCCCGTTCCCCGGCACGGTGCGGCCCGGCCGCGGGCTCCACGTGCCCCGCGGGGTGCAGCAGCAGGCAGCGGTCCAGGTGCGAGTTGATATGCGCGGCGGGCATCATCTGCTGGCACACGGGGCACTGCACCTGGTGCAGCTGCGACAAGAAGGGGTCGTCTTCCGGCCCGCTCACCTCCATGGTGGCTGCTGCCCTCCCCGGCGCCCGCACGGCTGCACCTGCCCGGGAGAATGCCGACGCCCGCCGCTAGGCCCCGTGCCGCGCGACCCTCGCACGGGGAGGTAGCAGGACGCGCACGGGCCGAGGGAGGGCGCCGCTCATGCCTCACGTCCCGAGCTCCCGCGTCAACTCGCCCTCGGCCGGCAGCTGGCAACGCCTCGCGCGTCCTGTCGGGAAGTGTAGTCCAAAGCGGGCAGAATACCCCGCAACCGGTGGCCCCTATCGCCGCCGGCAATTTCCCGCATTGCACTCTGGGAAATGTAGTTCACTGGCGCTTAAACAGGTCTCTCGTCTTCTTCCCTCCCTGGGAACGGCCTTTCTGAGGCGTTGCTTGGACAGGCGTGATACGCGTGCGCACGCCTGCTCAGTGCCGGAAACAGCGGTCTTCCGCCCTTCGAGTAGTGCAAAAGCGGAGAGGAAGGAACTTGCGAACTTGGCTTTCCAGGGTTTTGGCCTTCTGGGTGCGAAAACAGAGATGCTGTAGTCAGGAAGAATCATTTGTAATAAAACAGAAACGAAGTAGAAATATCTCAAACGTGCCTAGAGAACTGGAGAAAGGACCTCGACTGGAAAAAACACAAGCAGCTACAGAGTGCACAAAAAAGTTCAACTCAGAAGGCACCTCAAAGAAATTTTAAATAAAAAGGTTTCCCTCCCTTGTCCCCTTTATTTTTTACCTAAGAACCTGTCACCCAAAGTACTTGCTTAAGAGTTACCTCATAGCTGGGCGGTGGTGGCGCACGCCTTTAATCCCAGCACTCGGGAGGCAGAGCCAGGCGGATCTCTGTGAGTTCAAGGCCAGCCTGGGCTACCAAGTGAGTCCCAGGAAAGGCGCAAAGCTACACAGAGAAACCCTGTCTCGAAAAAACCAAAACCAAAACCAAAAAAAAAAAAAAAAAAAAAAAAAAGTTACCTCATTGCTGATACAATAGCTGTAAACTGACGAGCATTTTGTTCTCATAAAATGATGGTAGGCATCCCTTAAAGGTGAGTACCAGCAGACAGAAACGGGAAAGGAGTACCATAGACATTTATAAAATACTCGCTGGGTGTGGTGGTGCATACCTTTAATACCAGTACAAAGGAGACACAGACAGGTGGATCTCTGAGTTCGAGGCTAGCCTAGTCTACATATTGAGTTCCAAGCCAGGCAGGGCTACATAATGAGGCCCTGTCTCAAAATTTTATTTGTACTTTTTTTTTTTAAAAAAAAAGCAACATTGATGTGTTAGTCTACATCTATGTATTACTGCTTATGATTTTATGTTTTTCTGTAAACCCCTTTAAAAAGATGCAAACTGGGCTGGAAGAGGTGGCTCAGTACTTAAAAGCCCTTGCTGCTCTTGCAGAGGTCCCTCATAAAGTTTGCAGCACGTACTTGGTGGCTTCCAGCTGTTAACCCCAGTCCCAGAGGATCTGACTCCTTGTGGCCTCTAGGGGCACTGCACCTACGTGGTGCACAGCCATACAGGCAGGCAAAACCCCCTTACATATAAAAATATTAAATCTTTAAAAGATATAAATGCAGATTGCGAGGAGAGAGTCTTGTTAAGTCGCTAAGGCTGGAGTTCTCAATCTCTCCAATACCTGGGGTTACCGGAAGTATCAAATTTTCATTATTGTATTGTTGATAATCAGAAGTTAAATGTATTAAAGGAAAATGAAGACTTTTATGAACTTTGACAAAAATTGAATTTTTATTTCATCTACTACCTAACAGTATACCATTGAGAGTTCCATAGGAACTCTTTTTACTTATCGTTTTCCCACTGAAGGTTTAATTATCTTAGTCTATGAAGTAAACTGGCAATAGCTAATGTGAAATGAAATTACAAATTCTGTTACATACCAAAGATGTAATAACATTAAACTCAAAGAGGAACAAAATGGCTGGCTCCTACTGGAAGAAGTGGGGTTTCTGGGGTGAAGGAAGGTGGTCCAATCTCTGGGAGGCACCCCCTTTTAAAATTTCATTGTTGTTGTTTTGTGATAGAGATTAAAGCCAGGGCCTTGTGCATATTAACCATGTGTTCTACCCTATCTTCAGCCTATTCCTTTTGCACATGTCATTTGTTCACATATAGAAATGAGGTCATTCTCCATGTTCTACCTCTATCATCTCTCTATCTATGTACCTACCTATTATCTATCTATCTATCTATCTATCTATCTATCTATCTATCTATCTATCTATGTACCCACTTATCTATCTAACTTACTCCTGAAGACAAGAATAGAGTTGAGCCATTTGAGTGTACTATGAGGTAAAAATGTACTAGATTTAATTTCAAGTTATCTGGAATCGAGTGAGTCATATTGTGGCCCTGGGCAAAGCTACTTAACTTCTGGTTCTGTTTCCAAATTGAGGAAGAGAAAGGACCTCACCATCCATCATGAGAACTAAATGAAAGTAAAATTAGTATAATGCCCCTGCATTTCTTCCCAAACCTTATCTCTTTGAAGTTCAAGGTTTTCTCCACTAGATGGCAATGGTACAAAAATTAACCATACCAGCAAGCACTTAAAAAAAAAAAAAAAAAAGTCACTCTTAATTTTGTATTGCTTGGCCAAACTTAGTTTGTTTTTGAATCAGCATAAATTCAAATACACGTAAACTCTGTTGTAAAATTACAGAAAATGAAATCTACTCAAACCAAAATCCTAGAATTGGATTTTCTCCTCTGGGACTTCACTGATGGTTTTCTACTGCCCTTGAGTGCTTACTCTGTGCTGTGTAAACCAAATTCCCTCTCCTGCCTCAGATTCAGAGTGGGAACCATGGGGTCCTCAGAGGCTGGAATAAGACCTTCTAATCCAGATGTTCAATGAACACAATCATAGTGATACCCTGACCACAGAGCTTAAACATAGGTGTACTGCGAGCCTCCTCAGGAACAGAGGTATACTGCCAGCCTCCTCAGGAACAGAGGTGTACTGCCAGCCTCCTCAGGAACAGAGGTGTACTGCCAGCCTCCTCAGGCTGCTGAACCTCCTCTGAACGTTGTTTCACACCCTCATGTCCATATTCGAGTCTAGTTAATTCCATGAGGCAAGCATCTTAGCCGTCTTTAGTCACCTTCATCAAAGCTAGCCCTGTGGTTATTTGCTGTTATTGCTCCATGATTCCCCTACCCTACTCAAAGCTCACCTTTCTCTTTTCTGCATTCTCTTGATTCTATGTCACATTGCTTATTCTTGGTACTGCAAAGAGGACTTCTAAATTCTCTTTCCTTACCTTTATTGATATAAAAAAGTATGGATTTTTAAAAGTTAATTTCTTCCATACCTGAAACCTCCTGGTAGTTTTAAGTGCTTTTAGGTTGACATGAGTAATACCAGCCCACTGTCTCACGCACATATAAGCCAAGGTTGTGGCGTCAGAGTTTTGTGAAACAGAAGGAGCTTCTGTTGAAGACTGACACTGACCCAGGAAGCATGTTCAGATTTATCATGCATTTGTTGGCATCGATCCGGTTCACAGGGAGAAACTGCTTACTAACAGGATGGTAAGAAGGGGACTGTTTAAGTGTCTTGTGCTCAGACATAGATAGACAGTCATGCCTTGTCCCAGGTCGCATGTTTTGCATACTCCTTTCAGTGAGAAGTGTCTGGTTTTGTGTGAATGGTGAGCTTGGAACAGCAGAGGGCATCAGCTGAATGAGCAGTTTCCTTCTACACACGCTCAACTAGAGGATAGCTAGCTCATGTTTTTGCTGGTTTCTGGCAGGTTCTAGAGGTAGTCCCTGCAAAACAACTTCAAAGAGCTTTGTTTACTTTATACCTAGTCTCTAGCCAATTTCATTTGTAGCATAGAAAAAGAATGTATCTGATCTTTTTCCAACTGGCACAGATCTTCCAAAACTGGGGTTTTCCTGAGTGATAGATAGATAAGGTGCCTGTGTTGTGCAAACAGGGCAATGTCCAGTGTTCCTTAGGGATGAATTTGGGCAGTGATTTAATCAAGTTTGCCTATAGGATGAACCTCAAAAAAAAAAAAATCATTGGATTCCTGGTGGTGAACACACTGAAGTGAGGGAGTGTGCCATGCCTTTGCAAGCAGAAAAGAGGGCATGGAGCACTGTGCCTGGCCCCCAGGCCATACTGCTAGAGTTTGGAACTGGGGAATCCCCCAAAGCCTCGTGTGCTAAAGCCTTATTTGCCAACCTGTGGCACTATTGGGAGATGGTATAACCTTTCTGAGATGAGTCCTAGAGGAAGTTAAGTCACTGGAGAGGTGTCTTTGAAGAGGATATTGGAATCCTAGCCCCTTCCTGTTGCCTTCCTTGCTTCCTGGCTGCTACGAGGCAGGTCTCTCCTCTTTATTTTTCTACCCTTGTGTTCTATTGCCTCACCACAGGCCCAAAGACAACGGGGTCAACTGATTCTGGTAGACCCTCCAAAACTTGAGTCCCGATAGCCCGTCCTTCTTTAAAGTCATCTCAATCATTTAGTTACAGCAATAGAAAGCTGACCAGGACACCCTGAGTAGCTCCACACAGACAGTGTAGCTGGGATAAGGTCGGAGTTTCTTTTAACTCTATGCCCTCAAACCTGAAATCTCAGCCTGTTTATTGTGTACATTCCAGAATGGGATGACGGTACCAGGAGGTGTTAGCCTGGGTGGGAGGTCTCTGGAGGCCAGCCATCTCAGGCTGTAAACCCCAGAGAAGAGAAAGCTGAAGTTGCTAGTCTTTGCACACACGGACCAATTGTTCTTAAATACTCAAACTTGAACTCCCGAGGAGAGCTTGGCTGCCCATGTTGAGCCTGGCCCACATGAGGAACCACCTTTGCCAAGACTCTGAAGTCCTTGTCAGGGTTGTGCCCATTGTCAATAATACACAGAACTTTAACACTCAGGGCTTTCCCCTCTCCCTACACACACTCTCTGTTTCAGTCTCCTTTATAATGAAACTTTAATCATTTAAGTATAGCTTTTCTTTTCAGTGAGTTCTGCTAAGTTTTCTCCTTAGCTATACCACGTTTGAACCTTACCAGTCAGAAGTGTAGGTAGTTTTTAGGATGTCAGTTTAGTGGAGCCATTATGTGGAGAACATTGCTTTTAACCAGTAAAGGATGTACTAATTGAGCAGTTTAGTGTCAGAACTGAATTGCAGAATACGCAGCTGGTATCGGGATAATTCTTTTTGGATTTTCCATTCTAATACTAAATATTGTCAAATTATTGGAGACAGCATGTCTCTTTATCTTATGAACATTTGACAACATTCTGTATTAATCCCTACTTACAAGCAACAAAACTCTATTAAAGCCACCTTCTTAACTATGATTTTTTTTTTTTACTTCAACCTGCAGCTGTTGTGATGTTTAATGATCAGAACCACTCAGGGTTCCACTAGGTTTGGAAGCCCGGTTACCTCTCTGCATAGAGGTACTGTTGTTGGCATCTCCCTGGCCCCAGGCCGTTTTGTTGCTCTTTGCCATAGGCTTATTTGACCCTGACTGTCCCTCATAGCAGTTACCTGGCAGTATCCCAACTGCCAGTTTCTATGTCTGTTTCCACTCCTCCTGCCAACCTCCACCAGAGGGTAAAGTTCTTCCCCTTGCCAGCTCAGTGCCAAGTACTGGGCCTCATATGCTGTGGGCTGTGCTGGAACAGAATCAGCCGGGTGAAAGCATCTGGGCAGGCCTAATGTGTAGGCTTAACTCATTTTGCCCAAGGCTAATGTTTGGAACATTCTGTTTCTTCTGGGAAAACCACCTGACTGAGGTTTTTAAATAAGTAAAAGTCAGATGAAGACTTACTGCTGATTTAGATATGTAGAGAACCCTTACAAAGAAAAAAGAAAAAAAAAACATTTTCAGAGGGGAGAGTAAAATAGTCATCTAGGAAGAATGAAGAGATAAACCTAGAAAGAAAAAAACAGGTTATTTTTGAGAGCAGTGAGATTGATAAAAGACTTGCGGTGGATATGCCATACATTCGTTTTTTTCTCCTCCTTTACTGAATTGGATTGGAAGTCCAAGGGCAAGAAGGCTGAAGGTCAGAGATGAGCAAAACTTTGATGAAAACAGGTTTTTTTTCCAAGATCTGGAAGGACCAAAGCACCCATGTTCCCAGCTTCGGCTCAGGGAACACCTGCTCAGAGCACCTACAACATAGACCTTGGGGATGTGTGCGGGCAACCTCAGCAGAGCTAATAGTAAGGTCCTTATCAGTGGCTTCACTGGTGGACTGATTGTAGACACAGTTGAGCCTTTGAGGAACTTCTGGAAACATGTAGAGGATACACCCGGCTCTGCTGAGTGCCTGCTGGGCTGAATGATAAAGAAAAGGGAAGAATTTAAGAGACATTCCCTTAAAAGTATTTGGAATTTATTTGGAGATCAGTAATTGGTGCTGCCAATATTTAATCATCCAGAAGAAAGGGAAAAAAAGAAATGAACGTTGGCTTGTACCTGATCCCACATGAAAAACAAGGAATTCAAAATTGGTTTCACTGTAATGGTGAATTCTGTAAAGCGTCTATATGTCTTCATGTCTTTGTATAGATGGTCTCTTAGAGTGGATATAAGCAGTGTTGATCATAAAATAAGCTAAATTTGACTCTATTAAAATGAATATATGTAAATATAGTTGTTGAAAAGACATTTTTGGATGCTGGGCAGAGTGACTCGCATCTGTAATTCCTGCAATGGAGAGGCAGAGACCAGACAATCTCTACAAATGTAAGGCCAGCTTAGGGTACAAATTTTTTTAATTAAAAAAAAAACAACTTTAGGAAAATGAAACTACAATCTAATGTGAGAAAATGAGAAAGTAGATTTGTGTTCTTAATATGAAAAGAGATCTCACTACAATAGCAAAACAAAATAATTCCATTGTAGATGAGTAAAAGTTCCAAGATAAGATATTTGAATAATCAAACAGAGATATAAAATTAAACACAAATAAAACCACAACAAACGTCACCCCATCCCAACCAGAATGGCAGAAACAAAAACTACTGACAATATTACATTTCAGCTAAGAAAATAAATACTAAATGTCAGACTATTTCTACTCAATGTTTTACTATAAGCTGTTTTACTATATGATGTAAGAAAAAGAGAAAGCAATAAAAGGGTTGGGGACTATACCAGAAAAGTGGCACATCTTTATTTGTAAGTTGTATACACCAAAAGTTATGTATAGAAAATTATTCTGAGTGATATCAGTTTAACAAGTTATCTGCTTAAAATATTAAATATTGTAAATAGGCATAGGTAGAAAGAAGCCTAAAAAAAGCATGAAGTAGCATCACAAATATGAATTACCTAAGAATAAATCTGATGAAAGATATGAAGAGGTGGTTTTCTTCCTCCAGAAGAGGGAAGCTGTATAATAGACCTGAAGGAAAGTGTAAAGGAGTGTGATGAATGAAGTAGTATTTCATATTTGCAGCTCCTAACACCCTTTAGTGTAAGATGTAAATCATTGCCAGACTCTTTTATAGATTCAATTCCATCCCAGTCTATAGGCTGTAGGTGAACTTTTCTTTCCCAGCTGCCAGTCCCAAGTAACCACAGAGACTTATATTAATTACAAATGCTTGGCCAATTAGCTCAGGCTTGTTACTAGATAACTGTTACATTTAAATTAACCCATATTTCTTATCTAGGCTTTGCCATGTAGCTTGGTACCTTTTCTATGTACAGTATGTCCATCTTGCTTCTCTCTGCATCTGCTAGCAACTCCTCTACTCTGCCATTCTTCTTCCCATAATTCTCAGTTTGGCTCTCCCACCTAACTTTATCCTGTTCAGCTATTGGCCAGTCAGCTTCTTTATTAAACCAATCACAGTGACATATATTCACACAGTGTAAAGGAATATTCCACACTAGGCCACAGGGGTGTGTGTGTGTGTGTGTGTGTGTGTGTGTGTGTGTGTGTGTGTGTAAACTAACAAGCTGATTCTACAAATATTTTAAATATGCTAACCATAACTAAGACATCCTCAGTGGGTGGAGGAGCTTGCCAAAAGTCAACCCCCAAAATTTACAGCTATTACCGCAGGAAGGAGACTGTCTTAAAAATTAGTGAAAAAAGGATAGGCTTTTCCATAAGAGATACTAAAAGAATATATGGAAATAGTGGAACTACTATAGTTCATAACAAATTCCTATATGGGAAGCTCAAGAAGCATTTAGAAAATAAAATACTGTGGTGATACTTTGTTGTACTCTAATAAAATTTGCCTCAAGATCAAAAATCAGAGCCAGTCACTAGATTAAACATAGAGGTCAGCCAGTGGTGGCACACATCTTTAATCCTAGCACTTGGGAGGCAGAGATTGATCTGAATCTCTGTGAGTTCAAGGCCACACTGGGCTACATGAGATTGATCCAGTCTAGGAGAGAAGTAGAGCCAGGCAGTGGTGGCACACACCTTTAACCTCAGTATTTGGGAAGCACACACGTCATTAATCCCAGCACTAGGAAGGTTGAGATATGAAGTGAAATGGCTGGGCAGAGAAAGGCATAGAAGGCATGAGGAGACAGGAACTAGAGGCCCTTTCAGCTGAGGACTCAGAGGCACTCAGTCTGAGGATTCCTGGAGACAGGATCTCACCTCCTTTTCAGCCTGAGGACTTGGTAATGGTAAGAAGTTTTTCTAGTGGCTTGTTTCCTCTGATCTTCCAGCATTTACCCCAATGTCTGGCTCCATGTTTTCATTATAAGACCATTTAGGATTCATGCAACAAAATACAACGATATCAAATACAATGTAAATTTATTTATAAATAAAATGTAATATATCAAACATAATATTTAACACATATTTGAAAATTCCTACATAGTGATAAAAATAGTAGGAAATTTATCAAAGCATGAGATTAAAACCCTTACATGTGCATTTAATGGAAGCAAAACATGCATATATATATATATATATATATATGTACATATATGAGAACTTCAACCATTTAGTCATTAGAGACATACAATTTAAATGTTTAAAATGCTATATTGTTACATGGTCACTAAATTAGCAAAAAGTGTTAAAAGCAGAGCAAAGAAACATTACTGGGGCGCTAGTGGGAATATGTTGGTACTTATATTTATATGCACTGTAGTGTTCATAACAGCCCCAAACCAAAAACATCCACAAATCAATTACTAGTATAACAAGAGCATAAATTGTATAGTTTTGCAATATAATGTTACCTAAGTAAAACTAGTGGACACAAAAATATAATAAGCCAGAGAAAGATGATTTGATTGAAAAATGATACAAAAGACTACAAACAGTATGGTTACATTCACACAAAATCCTAAACTGCCATAAAGTTATATGTTTACAATGCACATGTAAGTGGTAAAACTATGAAGAAAACACAATTATCATCTAAAACCTCAGATTAAAAGTTGGAGAGGAGGTAAAGGAGTGAGGTGTAGGGGTGTGTCACCTGGTGGTGGCTTTGTGAGTGGTCATTCTTCTTCCTAAGCTATACTTACACTTCTTTTGTGTTTTCTATGGGTAACAGCCCGGTGAAAGGAAAAAGTATTTTACAGGTGCACTGTGGAATAACAAATTAAAATATTCAAAAATATTTTGCCTTCTAGAATCTAGATGAAAATTTTAGTTGATACCTTTTGTTTGGGGGGATATAGTAACATTAATAGCAATAATAGTACCAATTATAATCCTAAAGGTTGCCATCTCTCAAGTCCCTGTGATGCATTAATCACTTTCACCTCATTTCTCACCCCTCATCTCTGTGAGGTAAATGTTATTATTCTCATTTAACGGTGAGAAGAACCAAAGTTTAGGACAACCACGCAGCCACTCTGAATTTACACAGTGAATTCACCTCAACTTCAAACCTCAGCTCACTCTCTGTAACGCCAATTGTTTCCACTAGGCTGATCTTTTTATTGTGGTATTTATCATTCATTTAAGTGGAATTTCATTCATGTTTAAAAGAAAATAAATAATAAATGCTTACAGACCAATGAGTAACTTTAGAAAAGCATAGCTCATATCTGTTGCAACAATCTTGTCTGACATTTTTTCTGTTACTTTTCTCTATATAGTATCAATTACTTAGTATTTGTTGGCAGTGTATCTTTTTATCCGTAAAAATTAGGAGTGTCGCTGGGCATAGTTGTGATATCTTTAATCCCAGCACTTTGGAGGCAGAGGCAGGTGGATCTCTATGAGTTTGAGACCAGCCTGGTTTACATAGTGAGTTCCAGGACAGCCAAAGCTACATAGTGAGACTTGTCTCCAACAAAATAAAACAAACAAAAATTTGGAAACTGCTGCAAATACTGTTCTAGAATATTTCATTTTTCTCCCAACTTTACCACTACATTTATTTTTATATGGCTACATATGACTAATGAAATGATGTTTCTTTTTCTCATGGAGATACTATCCTATTTAAATAACTCTTATATTCGCATTTGATTTTAATGTTTTATTGCAATGTATTATTATCATCATTATTATTGGCAATGCTGGAGATTGAATACCAGAGACAGATACTCTTACCACTGAGCTACATCTTTACCCCTTAATTAACGTTTTAAATATTAAAAAAAGTCACTATAATAACTTCAAGGATAATATCTTGGTACAATCTACTTCTTTGAAATAAAACTCTTAAAAATACATTGATGTGTTCCAAGGGTGTGCTCAAGGTGCGTTTCATAATGGTTAGCTGAGCTTTCATTTCCAACCAAGTGTGTGAGAGTAGGAGCATCCACCCTACCTTGCCCAGCTTCCTTCACAGTGAACACTTGTTCTGGGTGAGAACTGGGTTGGCAGTGCCTTTCAGTCTCATATTGGCTACAATGTGTCTTTTCAGACCACTGAAGAATTTACATCCAAATTCTTCAATACTTTTGAACACAGAACAAAAACTAGCAACTTACTCTGAACTATTCTGTAGTTGCCCAGTTTTCTTTTACCTTTCACAGTAAATAAGTATCCCAGCTGTAGGTGAGGTTTTCACAGGTCTCCCCATCAGCGATTACTACACCCACTACTGCAGGGTTTTTTCTTGTGGAAAATTTCTCCTCTGAGCCTTGCCCTCTGGGAGAAGTTCGCCAGCTTTGGTGAGAGCATGACTTGAGGTTTGCACTTCTGTAATTTCATGCCTCGTTGCTATCATAAGCTGCTTCTAGCTCCTGAAATCCTCTTCCAATTTAGAAGGTAGAAAAGCATGTCAACATAAATACGCTGTTCTCCCAATTCCTAAAACTAGAAAACGATGATTCATGCCATGGGATAGGAGTTTCATGAGTGGGCAGCAGCTTCCTAGTTGCCTTCCACTTGTTTAGAATGGATAGTCTCAGCAGTGGTGTGAATTTTACCTTGTAGCAAGCATCTTGCTTTCTTCTTTCCTACTTTGGCTTAAAGAACCAACAGGAGGGAAATACACATGGGGGATGTGGAAAGAGGCAGGAAGACTCCCGCAGTGTTGGGGTGGAATTATAAATATAAACAGTAATTATTTTCACTATTATGGCCAGAAGCACTGACACCACAGTAGCAAGGCTTATCCCTGTTCCCAGTTCCTGATTTCTAAAGAGCATCTTCATGACTTGGTTTTGACTTTGAAATATCTTTCTTCTTTAAAAAGAACCAGTTCCTCGAAGGAATGGAAAATTCCAGAAATAGAGTGAAAATGTGGAGGAAGTAAAGAGTAATCAAAAATAATATTGGTGTATCAAAAGTACACAACAGCTAACTCAGATGCTCTCATTGACCAAATATGCAACAATCTGAGCATCGAAATGAAGAGTGTAAGGTGTTTTTCTTTTCTTTCCTTCTTTCTTTCTTTCTTTCTTTCTTTCTTTCTTTCTTTCTTTCTTTCTTTCTTGTGTGTGTGTGTGTGTGTGTGTGTGTGTGTGTGTGTGTGTGTGTGGTTTTGTTTGGCTTGACTTTGTACTGACACTTAAAAGGGACAGATGCAGGTTCAGGACAGAAGCACTGTGATTTAAAAGAATGCCAGTTAGTGAGTAGGGAAGAAATGGTCATCTCAGGAAATCACTATTACATAATCACCACTGTAATCCACCCGTCAAGAATAGATACTAAAGACCTAGGCATTGCTGGAACACAGGATACTCACAGAGTCCCATAATTTACATATCATTTAGAAAGAGAAAAATATAACTTTTACGTTAGAGAAATCTGGTGGATACCACCACAATCAGATCATCAAAGTTACCTTTACTAACTAATGATGGCGCAGGTTGACATTGGGTGCCACCTGTTAGGATATCCTAAGAAAAATACAATATTTCTTTGGCTTTCTTGCCACAAATCTAACTTGGTTCCATGAAGACACAATTAGGCAATTCAAACTGTGATAATTTATGAAGCTATACTTGTCTGGAGTTTTCAAAAATAACAATTTCATGTAGAATAAAAGAAAAAAGAATGGGGTGACTGCTTCCTAAATAGAGAAAGGATTTTTAAAAAGACTTTATAGAGAATGCACTATGGGATATTTGATGGACCCTGTTATGTGAGAAAGGTCTACCTTCTGAGGACACATGCTCGTGCATGTAGGGATGAAGTGCCGTAGAAATTGCAGCCTCTAGAAAGGAGACAGAAACAGCAGATATGGAAAGCACTGACGCTCAGTGACAATAAGAAAATCATATATAGTTATTTGCTGTACTCTTCATGTAATGCCTCTGCAGGTTTGAACTTTAAAACGTTTAAAATTTATCCATTTTTACTGTGCTGGGGAATTGAACCCAGGACCTCATGCATCCTAGCCAAACACTTTCCTACTGAGCTACATCCTCCTACTGAGCTACATCCTTAGCTTCTAGGTTTTGCTTTTTGTTTTTTTAAGGTTAGGAAGCAAAGGCATACAACAAAACGGTATAAAAGTCATATAAAGCTTTGGAAACTTTCGCCAGTTTATTTATGAACAGTATTGCATGATGCACTTTGTTTCTAATGAAATATCATGTGCTGTTTCCTAAACATCATCTCAGTGATGGGCATTTGAATCCCACAATAAATAAAACTACACATAATTAAAAGAACAACTAACTCTACCACTGGAGGAATAAACAGTTTTTAGTCTGTTTAAAAAAAATAATTTTAAATGATTCCATTTATATTTTTATGTAGTTTTGTAACATCTCTTTTGTTTTCATGTTTTAAACAGTAAAAGGGCCACATATATGCTAGCAAGAACTCCACCACTGAACTCTGCCCACGGCCTGCCTGGGAATTTTAGACTCCTTGGTTTTTGTTACAAAATATTTAGCTACTTACTCACTGTCACTTGGAAAATTGAAAGGTCCAATATCAAATGGACTGTAAACAAGTCTGGACGTTTGGTCACATCACTACCCTCTTGGCTGGAAGTATCCTGTGTCCAAGGAGATAATAAGTGGTAGGAGCTAACTTCATATAAGCACGCATTCTTTATTAATTACAAAATCTCATGTTAACGTGGTATTTGTACTAGAGGAAAAACAGGAGACTCTAACTCTCTCTCACTCATGCGTTTCCTTTCTTCAGCCCCAGGTGACCCAGTACTGTGGGTTTAATTTATGCCTCCCTGGATCCCAGCCTTGGTCACTTGGAACAACCAGCTCCAAACTGCCCAGGAGCTCTCCCCCTCCCACTTCTTTTCACAAGTTACCTTTAATGAATCATATTAAAACCGAATTTTCTTTTTTCTTAATGACATTAGTAAAGTATACTTTGCAGATCATAAGATTCACTGAAGTATACAACTCAACAGGTTTTTTGTTTGTTTGTTTTTCGAGACAGGGTTTCTCCGTGTAGTTTTGGTTCCTGTTCTGGAACTCACTCTGTAGACCAGGCTGGCCTCGAACTCACAGAGATCCACCTGGCTCTGCCTCCCGAGTGCTGGGATTAAAAGCATGCGCCGCCACTGCCCGGCTAACAATTCAACAGTATTTTAAGACATTTGGTAAGTTGTCTAACCATTACCACCACCGTGCACCATCCAGTGAGATCTCATGTACAGCTAATTCCTATAGACTGTTTTTGTTGTTGTTGTTGTTGTTTTGTTTTTTAAATAGGATCCCATAGTATGTGGCCTTTGTCTCTGGCTTTTTTCATTTAGCACCATGTTTTAGTCCATTCGTATCAATAGCAAGCATCCATGTTTTGTTTCTGACTGGTATTCCATTTGCATGGACATACCACTTTGTAGTCTCCCTTCACCAAACTAACTAATGGACATTTGGGTTGTTTCTAATTGTGCCCATTGTGTACTGCACCTTCCAACATGTGTGTGCAAGGGCTGCATGTTCTTGTGTTTTCATTTCTCTTCCCTGTGTACCCAGAAGTACTAGACTTACAGAAAACAACTTAAACTGATATTCCACTTTCAAAAGTGTCTGTGTCATTTTCCATGCCTACCCCCAGTCTGACGAGAGCGCCCCTTTCTTCCCATCCTTGTCCTGTTTGCTTCCTCTACCTCTTCAACACTTTCCCAGTGGACGCAAATGTTATTTTTTTGTGATTTGAATTTTCATCTTCTTGATGACTGATTCTTAGTGTTTCTGTATTTATTTTCTGCCTGTCTATTCAAATCCTTTGTCCACTATTAAAACTGGAATGTTTGACATCCAATTAGTGAGTTGTAACAATCTTCTGTGTGTTCTGGATACAAGTCCTTTATCAAATCTGTGCTATCAAAACATCTTCTCCAGGCCGTAACCCGTCTTTTAATTTTTCTAATGCTGTATTTTGAAGAGCAAACACTGAATTTTGACGGAGTGCAATTGATCAATTTCTGTATTTAGGTTCATATTCTCTGGTGCTTTATGAAGGTGTAAAACGTAATTGTTAGGCAGCTGGAATGAGGTAGTCTTTCGTCTGCATTTTGATATCTATGACAATTGCTCCATGTTTGTGTGTAGAAGCCATGTTTTTCTGGAGACATTCAGAAAGATGTGTATAAACAGAAACAATCAACATTTCCTGGCTTGCTTTGAATGCCAAGCAGAAGGTGAGCTGTCAATGATGCCAGTTCATGTGGCTCTTCAGATTTCAATCTCTTCCTTGGGTAGTGCAAATGTTGCCTAAAAAAAAAAAAATCAAGGAATTCTGTTCTTTATTCTTGAGAATTTCATACATGTATACAATGAAGTATATCCATCCCCATTTCCCTCCTTCAACTCTTCCACATTCTTCCATGTCTCCCTCTCAACTTCATTTCCTCCTAAAAAGAATGATTTTCCCTCCCCTAGCAGCTATCAACTGCTAATAAGGGGTGAGGCATAGAGAACACCCTCTTGGCTGGTTTGATCTTGTGCAGTGAATTCGTAAGTGTAAGCCATTTGATGTCTAGAAGACATCACATTACAGCACTCCTTTGTGTCCTCCAGCTCTTACAATGCCCTTTCTTTACTGATGATCCCTGACAATTGGTAGTGACATAGTGGGGGAAGTGGTGGTGTGGATAAATATATCCTATTCAGCGATGAGCACTCAGTTATCTAGTGAGCTTTGTACCAGTCATAGTAAGAGTTATGTGGTGAGCTTTGTACCAGTCGTAGTAAGAGTTACCCAGTGAGCTTTGGATAACTCTTACTACAATTGGTGCATTCTCGTAACAAATAACTGTGCCCCAAATCAAATAGAACACTTAAATTTCCTAAAGGAAATTAAATTCTTTGATGTGCTCGATTTTGATTCTTGCTCTCAGACCAAGGGAGTGGTCAAAGCTTACAGAGAAAGCCGAGTAGCAAACCTCCACCTATCCGGTCAGTATGAAGAAAAAAACTAGCATGGAAGAGAGATTTCTGCTCAGAAACTTTATGAGCAGCCCAGCTGGATATTCTGCAATGTCCATCTACTGTCTTTCCTTTACACACTGTGTCTAATTCATCACAAATCCTGATGTGTGAAATGTGGAAGCATGCATGGGATTCTAGAACCAAAAAAAAAAAAAAAAGTTTTAGAGGAAAAATGAAGAAAATTAACTATTGGATTTTGTTAATAGTGGTGTATCTGCTGGCCCTGGCTTTCTAATGCTTGTGGCTAAGAGCCAAGGAGATAGGAATTCTGACTTCATTTTCATGGTTTGACTGGAGGCTGTGACTACATACATCTTCCTTATTCTGAGAAGGATTTGCCTTTGTCAGCATTTGTACACAGCTTTATCACACCTGCAAAAGTTGGTAACCTGAAATCAGTTCAGCCTTTTGAGAATACTTTATTGAATAATGTATCTTGTTCCTGAAGAACTATGTTTTGGAATCCTAGAAAAATAGCAACAGTTCTGCTTTTCAAATAAGATTCTGCTAGAATCCTTCAAATGCTACTTAAAATGGAAAACACTCAGTTTTGTCTTGACTGGAAAACATTGATCTACATTTTTAAAAAAAGAAGACGAAGAAAGAAAGAAAAAGCAAGGGTGCCTGAGGCTGTGGTGGCAATGGGTCCCAGAGGGATTAGTAAAGGCTGAACAAAGGGTGATACTTGTCTGGGTCACGAGCAACTAGAGAGCCGTCTATAATGTCAGTTTTAGTTTGTTGGCAATGTAAACTTTATATCAAGAAAATGTATCTAGGAACAGTAGACCTAGGAAGGTGGTTGCTTTCCTGATGCATCAGGAAGTCATGGTGTCACTCATAAGGACAGTTGGTGAGAATTCCACCTCTATTCTTTGTAGCTACCTGGATATGTGTGCCTTTGACCTTCCCCCTAAACTAGGGGGAGTTGGAGACCTTTTAAATACAATTAAGTATTGAATAAATTAAACAATGTTTGCTAAATGCATTCAGAAGGCACCATATTACATTTGGATCTCTCCATAATCATCAAAACAAATGTGTATGTAACTGTGGGCTCCCATACCTTGCATCCTGGTTGCTGCAATCAGGTCTGAGAGGAGTATACGACCACCAACACAAATCCAGCCCTGTAATTGCAAGGGAACTGAGAGAGGATGGTAAAGGTGATATTTCATCCAGCGTTCTCAATTCATCCTCTCCCTACCTGACCTTTGAAATGGAGCCATCAGCTTTGAAAGGCCTGGCATCTAAAATTAATATTCTTCCCCATCTGACTAAGGAAGCAACAGCTGAGCAACATGAGATCAAGGAGCATATTAGTTTAAACAGGGGCTCAGGGTGGCATTTGAGAGAAGCCACTTCCTGGGGTGGAGACACTTGTCTCTCCAGATGACTTCTTCTCACTGAGAGTGAAGTCTCTTACCGGAGAGTTCTACAATCTGCAGATTCCTGTTCTCTGCTGGGAAGAATCTTCCTCTTGTGAAGTGGTTCAAACTCCAGGATGTCCTCCTACAGACGGTATCACTCTGGCTTATTGTCACTGCCCCTCCAATCTCCCTTTTCCCTCTATGTTGCTCTAAACAACAAGGGGTTCCACACTTCAGACAGAGTCAATGCTTAGTATTTCTTTATGGAATGATTATGTGTTAAACCCAAACTTTTGTTTTAATATGTTAATTTTATGACTTTCAGTATGGCCTGCAATTCAACATTATATCTATTGACAGTTCACCATTAAATAGACATGCATCTGTTCTTATTTTTATAATTTTTTTCAGAGAAGTTTACAAAATAATAATAATGATCTATAATATATCTGTAGAGTTCTGGTTGATGTTATTTGCTTTTTAACTTTTTTGAACCTAAGGCAATATATAGGATTTTGTAGAGTATTATATTTGAAATACTTTATAACTCTAGTAGATTATTTTAATCTATGAATTGTAAAAATGAAAGGTGAAGTTTCACTGGCAGAATTAGAAATGATTGTGAAGTAGAGAAAATGAAGCAAATTTCAGAGAATTTCCAGCAGGGGGCCTCGGGGACTAGCCACAGGAAAGCACAAATGCAAATCTTCCTTAATCTTTCTCTCCCTGGATAGCCAAGTACTATGTGAATATGTAGATGCATTTATGTGCCTAGGATTAAGTGTTATTTTGCAGTGTGTGTATTACCTAATTTGAATGGAGAGTATTTCAGAGAGAGCACGCAAAGCCGAGCTCGGGGCACAGCTGTTAGTAAAGGTTCAGTGAAAGGTGTGGGGCTGCATTCTTCATATGACATGAGTTTCTTTTGAAAGACCCGTACCAAATGTCTGAAGATGTAGGCAGGAGGACTTGCAGTGTGATTCAAAGGTAGGGGTGCTTGCCTAACATGTGTGGGTTATTGAGTTCAATCCCCAGCACTGAATAACTTAGAGACTGAAGTGCAGGCAGATAATTGCTGTGGTGGAGACTCTGCCCAAAAGGAGGTACAATTTCAGAGGAAGAGGGAGAAGCCCTTCTTCCTGGACAAGCCTTTCCTGCAGGACTGTGAGGAGCAAGCCTTCCAATCCCAGTCAAAAACTCCAGTCCTCAAATTGTGTTTTAACCTATCACTTGATATGGTGGAGGAGTTTGAATTTGCTCCTTATCTCCCACAGCTTGGCTAATTTTAGTCTGTGAAGAAAAAAACCTGATAATGACTAGACACCTAGAAAAAACACATGCTCACAGCATGGGAGTATGAAACTCAAAGCAGGGTGCATACTGGTCTTTTATTGAGAGCCTGAAGGGACAGAGTTTGGACTCCTGGGGTGAAAGGAAGTGGGAAGTCTCTAGAAGGTCTAAGGAGGGGTGAACAGACATCAAGGATGTGAATGAAATCTTTCAGGTGGCAGCCACCTGTGGTCATCTCTAGGGCAGGTGTCAGACCTTCTGTCTCATCTTCCTGTAGAGGACTCAATCTTTCTTGGGTTCTAGGAAAGTGGGGGGGAGGGTATATTAGATAGAAATACCACTATTTCATTTATTACTTTTTAATGTAGAAGGATATAAACTTCCTTTTACAAAAGGATTTTCCCAGTCATTCCTGTGTGTACAAAGGTCTGTGGTTTCTTTGAATAATCAACTTGAAATACGCCGCATAAACATAACTGGGGTTGGATGTCTTACTTTCTCTCCATGTATGTCTTGTTTAATGCAGTGAAGGATGTACATAGTCACCTGGGAGGGTGCTTCTTACTATTTAACTTTGTGGGAAAATGTAAAAATAAAAGTTTCTCAATGGACAAAGTTTCAGTGTGAATATCGGCGTTGCTCCTGATTTTGGAAGTTGAGAGTGAGTAAATGACCCCAACTTTTCTTGTTTCTGTCTTTTATAGTCAAGAGAAAGGAGTGCTGAGAAGTCAGGACTGTGTCCTGCTTTACAAGTCGGAGACCGAGGGAGATGAGAACTCCACTCCCGACAGCAGCCTGCTGAGACTCACCACCAGCATGCTGAAGGTCAAGAGGCTGGAAGAGATCAGCTCCTGCCACAGCAGCAACCCCCTGGAGAAAGTGGCCTTCTTCCAGTGCATGGAAGAGGTGGAGAAGGTGAAATGTTTTCTGGAGGAGAATTCTAGTGAGCTGGATCTGCAAGCTGGAGACCATGAGGTAACCACGTTTGCCCTCATCTCATGCCTAGTGCTCTTTATGGGACCCCTTCAAGTTCAGTGTTGTCACATACGTGTAGAACCAAGGAAGCCTGAGAATAGACACATTTCCATTCCCCTTCTCTGAGGATGATGTGTAAACTCTACACTTGAGCTGCGTTGATAGATAAGAAGCCTTTGAATGTGCATTTTACCTGCAGTGGCTGAGAAACTTTGAAGTGTGTTTCTGGGGACTGGGAGTGTAGCTCAGTGGTAGAGGGTTTGCAGAGCATACCGGAGACCCTGGATTCCATATCATCACCCCTCTCAACCAAATATACGTGTACACATACACACATACTTATGGAATATGCTTTAGAAGCACACTTTAGAGAAGGAACATTTACAATATGTGTTGGGGCTGAAAACTCAGAGAAGCATCCTGGGAGGACAACTGTGCAATTTCCAATTTCCCAAAGACCCTGAGCTCTGTGAGAGGTAGAGTTATTGACAGCGAAGTCCAGAGAAGGGGCAGCATTCCTTGCTGACAGCATGATGGTAGAACCCTGTGCTCACTCTGCTGAACAAGAGCTCTGAGTTATACCAAATTCACACACAGAGTTGCCTAATCTGATCAAGGAGATGATAGGTATTATGAGAGTAAGTTGTTTAATATATCCAAAGCACGGTAAGCATTTATCCTGTGTGTGTATGGGGGGTGGGCAGGGCGGTGATATCAACAGTGGAAGGGAGAGTGGTCTGGCACTGCCACCACAATACTGAGAAGACCCCCTCACTCTCACCCACCCCCCAACGCCTTGCCAGGGACCTCCACTCAAGTAAAGGCATATCCTTGACTGTACTGTAGAAAAGAATTTCAAGATGATTAGGGAGAAACAAAGTTGGCAAATTTATTAAATAAGTGAAAAGAGCTAGTATGTGTGTGGGCATCGGTGTGTGTGTGTGTGTGTGTGTGTGGGTGTGTGTGTGAGAGAGAGAGAGAGGGGGGGGTGACAGTACATTTCAAGACATGGGTGTCCATGCACAATGTCCTCCTATATGAGTCTGTGGATTTCTAAGTTACATTGATCAAAAGGCGTGGACTACACAGATGGCTGAGTGTGTAAAGGTGCTGACTATGCAAGCCTGGTGGCCTGAGTTAGAATCCAGGAACCCACAAGAAGGTGGACGGAGGAACTGAGTCCACAAAACTGTCTCCTAACCCCCACACATGTGTGGTCGCACATGAGCTGTACCCCATCTCTCTCACACACATAATAAATAGAAGAAACTTAAAGTATTAATTTACAACAGGCTTAAAGATTAAGCAAAATTTAAAAGTTAAGTAAAACTTATAGTGGCTAGAGAGACGGCTCCATGGCTAAGAGCACATACTGACTTTGAAAAGGATTTGAATTTGGTTCTCAGCCCCCATAAGAGGTAGCTCACAACAGTCTGTGACTCCAGCTCCAGGGGACCAGACACCTCTGGCCTCCATAGACACAGCACTCCAGTGGACACACCCTCCACCTCAGACACATAATAAAAATTCTTAAAGAATTTCCTTTTGCAAATGAAATTTAAGGTTGTTTTACAACGTGTACTGTATAGATTTGGGGTGAGAGGAGTGTTAATGTGGTAAAACTCATGGTCCTAAACCCCTGGGCTCCAGCCATCCTCCTGCCACAGCCTCCCAGATATCTGGAACTATCTAGGTGCATGCAACCATCCCACTACTTAGATCCAGAAGAAGAAATTGTCATAGTGAGATACGAAAGATACCTTTGCAAGGACCACTAATAGCATAAACAAATAAACAGAATTTATTTTCTCCTCATGAATTTCTGAAGGCAACAGAAAAACACTAATCTTTTATCACTTTGCACAACAGAAATCAGCTAATGGTTTATATGGATTTGATTGTCAAGTACACTTGTTCTCATAATTCTGTGATATAATTTTGTTGCTATTGTTGTTTGGAATTTTTTTTTGAGAGAGAGAGGGCCTTGTGTAGCCCAGGCAGTCTTTGAATTCCATGTGTAAGCTTAGAATGACCTTGAATTTCTGATCCTCCTGACTCTACCTTCTAAGTACTAAGATTACAGGTGTGTGCCAAGGTTATGTGATAAAAATTTTAATTAACTGCCTTTAAAGTGTGAGGTAATGGTGAGTTGGACTATAAGCTTTCTTAGGAAGAATTACTTTTATGATTACCAACTGTTTTAGAAAGTTCCAAACCTAATTTGGAAGTTATATATTTTGGGGTTTGTGGGGGAAAGATTGAGTCTGCAGAGACCCTAAAGGAAGTAGGCAAACACTTTGTAGCAGGGCCTTTCTGGCTTCCATGCTACAGTTGACACCATCGAAGGTAGAAACCAGTGACAAGGAGTGCCATATGTCCCGTTCAGTTTTTTATTTATAAATAGAGAGGCCCAGGGATGTCAGCAGTCAGGACCCCTGTCCATCTCTGGCCCTGTGGAGAATGGACAGGTACAGGTGTCAGTGGCTCAGAGCTCTTTCTATGGTGGTCAAAGCCCAACCTGGGGTGGCAGCACAGGCAGCAGGCCCGGCAGCTGCCAGGTAGAGCGGCCACCTCAGCAGCTCGGGTGTGTGGACGCAGCTGGGCTGCCATGGCTCTCTCCATCTTCTGCAGGGCTGCAGCAGACCTTTGCCACGTCACTCTTTTCTCTCCCGGGACCATTAAAAAGACCTGTCCACTTTCTCACTTGACTCTCGTCTCCCCCTTCCCATTCTCTTTCTGAGAAGATTAAGGCCGCTAATGGTAGAAACATTTGCTAGCTGCACTGAAAGGCAATTTTCACTGGATTTCAGACACTCTGGGGACACAGCTTTGTTCTGGAAGCTTGGAATACAGTTTCTAAAAGCAACTTTATCTGCTCTCAGTCCCAAGAGCAGAAAAACTGTATATAAATTTAACAGCCTGTATTTGTTAAAATAGTTCAGTGAAACTTGGATTTTTTTTCTTTTCCGGCTCTTAAGCGGGATTTTTCTATTTCATTTGTTTTCCCTGCGCTGAGTTTATTTTAAACTATCTTTTTCTTCCTCTAGTTTTTTTTTAGGTGGATTGTTAAATACTTCATACTCTACTCCTCTGTGAAACATTTAATTTATTTTATAATTTTAGCTTTGTTCCTTTAATTTTTCTTCATTTTCCATTTGGTTCTGTTTTCTAATGTCCTTTTCCCTTAAATAATACTGTGGATTTTAAAAGGTTTATGACTTAAAGGGGCAATTCATAGGCTTGCTTTTATGTTCTCTTCTTTTCCACGCCATATATCAAAATTAAAGCCTTTGAAGGGTGGCATAGGCCTCTCCCCAAGCAAGGAGCTGGCGATAGATAGGAAGTGACAGTCGCCTGTCCTAAGAATAAGGCCATAGCTCAACTTCCCTCTCCCCAGATGTTTTTTCCTCTTCTTCCTTTATACCACACTTAAAGCTCTCCAATTCTTCAGCTCAGTCTCAACCTCCACTGGGCCTTAAATCTGTGCCATCACCAACACCCTGTAGTCATCACTTCTGGGTCTTCTTCAGCCTGAATCCCCACCAGCACGACTATCTTACCTGCAAGATTTCACACAGGTCAAGGACTCTCCTCTCCTCTCTAAAATGCTCAGTATGAAGCCTAGATTTTATATTTGTCCCTAGGCCATGTCCTTGTCCCAGCCCTCCCATGAGGACATCCGCAACACTCTTTCAAAAGATCATGCATATATGGAAATCAAATAAATGGATGAATAAAATATGTTTTCAGCAGATAACCACATACCACAATACGCTAGATCTAAACTTGTCCAACGCATGCATTGAAATCAAGCAGAACTTAGCAAAGAGTTGATCTGAGTGAGGAGCCTAATAGCCACCATGTACATACTATGATGTTATAAATGCTAAATAGTTCTCACAACTATAATTGTAATTACTTTGATATAATTAAATGCAGAGTTTTAATTAAATTCTTATAGTCATACTTTTGGTGCTATGGACACGACCCAAGGTTTCAAGGATATGCTATACCCCCAACCCATACAAGGATATGCTGTGTCCCCTGTGACATAGTTCTACATTTTATACCCAAGATGATTTATGCTCATCTCCCTTGGTTTTCCCCGCCTTCCTGTGTGATCCTATTTGCTGTCATTTCCCCACAAGGCTTGGTCCCAAGTATAAAAACTAAGGGGGATTAGAGTATGGATGGTCCTTTTACAAAAATATGTCTTTGTGGACCACTCCTCCAGAATTGTGCTTATAGGGCTGAGTCGAGGTGGATTACTTCTGATTCTACACTTATCATGATTTGTATGGAAAAGTCTCCTTTAGTAAGCTCCAGGTTTCAGGGCTGGGAATGTACTACAGTTGATGGAATGCTTCCTTAACATGCAAGAAGCCTGAGTTTGAGCAGTAGCACCACATAAACTGGGCATGATGACCCACTCTGTGCCTGTAATGCTAGCATTTGGGAGGTAGAGGCAGGAGGATCAGAAGCTAAAGATCATTCTGAGCTACACAGAAAGTTTGAGGCCAGCTTGGGATGCCTGAGACCTTATCTCAAACACAAAAGACAAAAAACACAACAAAACAAAAACAAAAACTCAAAATACAATACTACCACCAACAGAAACAGGTTCAATGCTTCCCTGGTACCATCTAGAAGAGAGATTAGGATGGCCCAAATAGACACAGGGTCTCACAGTTCCTGGGATGTTTCAACGCCTCTCACAGATATTCAAAGACTGAACCAAACCAAAGTATTTCTTAGCCGGATGGGCGAAAGACAAGAGAGGGTTGGGTAAAGCATGGGTGTCTCTATTTTGATTGAGTTGGCTGTTTTAATAGCAGATGACATTTCCTGACAGCTGATGTGAAATTTTACCACCAGCCATGTTCATAATGACTATTCTTAGATCTCAAAATAGCATAGTCAAGGATGAAGGTTTTTAATTTTTGAAGTTACATTCTTCCACTCCTTTTTTTTTTTTTTTTTTTTTGCTCTTTGCCCCGAAATGGCAAGAGAAATCTTCCTAGCTGGCATTGGCCCAGCAGAGGCAGCTGATACCAGTTACGACGCAGCTACTAGTCCTTGACCAGGGGACAAACACATGTGTGTCAGTATAAATTATTGCCAGCGATCTCTCTCAGTCCCTGCACCTGTCTTGGATCTGTCACAAAGAGCCATCATCTGTTTCCTTTTAAAGAAGCAGAGTATTAGTTGGTCATGTAACCAGAGACGCCCAGTGTAGGACTGCACAAAAAAAAATCCCATTGCAGTCCACAATGCCCACTCCTCAGAGCAGAGCAGGGAGCACAGGGAACTTGGAAAGTGGTTTGCTAGATCAAGGCAGGGAAGCTGCCCACAAAGCCAGGGACTTCGCAGCTGCTCCCAGGCAATGGACTCCATACTTCAAAGAAAAGACTTCTGGATTGTAGGTAGCATGTGCCTTCTGTCGTCTTCAGTCTTCTGGCGCCTGTTTCGGTCAGTGGTGACATGGGGAGGCCCCAAGCAGGCCCCTGCACTTGAGGATGCACAGGTAGTGAAATCCTTTTGAACGAGGGCAGATTTATTTTGCAATTCTCTTTGAACATCTCCAGCCCAGAAGTGGTGCTCACCAAAGGCAGTTGATCCATGCCTTGCTGGATCTTTGCCCAGGACTACTGTCTTAGGAGGGGCTGGGATAATAATAGTGACATGTGGCACCTTTCATCATTTCTAGCAATTGGGCCAACTTTCGGGGAATCTTGAAGCAGCTGTATCAGGAATTAATTTAAGTTGGTGATCTGTTTGGGGTAGGAGAGTTAAAAATAATGTTGGCATCACTTCATTTTTTTGTCCTTTTTATGTGTCATAGTTATAAAAGAAAAACATAGATTTGTCCTGTTCATAGGAAATCTGTTGTAGGCTCAGCAATGAAGGGTGCTGAGTACTTGAATTGTCTCCTCTCATGCTTTGAGCTGCTGCTCATATGGTTTTTCATCAAACACAGAAGCTATTTCTACAATGGAATTCTGTGGGCAAAATACAGTTCTAGAAGAGAAGTAGTTCTCAGTCTGAAGAGTGTAGTCCTTTCTGAGAGGTGTTCATTTCCAGGAAAACAGCTTTCTCTGTGTGCTTGAATACTTTATTCATTATCATCTGCAAAGTCACTTTCAAACACTTCAGACAGTCTAGCAAACACTGCAGAAGACCCTGAGGGTCAGCACTCCGATATATCGGAAGGCAGGCTCCCAGCAGTGTTTCTCAGCACCTTTATCCTCCTCCAACACTCCCTTCCCCCATTGACCTCTTCCATGAAATGGTATTTCTTTTCCTTCCTCCATTTTTTTCCGAATGGCTAGAAAGAGGGCTCAGTTGGGGAAGTACTTGCATTGCAAGCGAGAGGGCATGAGTTTGACCCCAGAACCCACGTGAAAATGTCGGGCACAGTGACCCATCTTGTAACCTTGATGCTGGATCTCAGTGCTTACTGGCCAGCCAGTCCAGCCTAATAAGTGAAGTCCAGGTCAGTAACAGACCTTGTTTCAGAAGGAGGTAGGTGGTGTTCCTGAGAACAACATCTAAGCCCCCAACCCCCCAACACACACACACACACACTTACATAAAATTGTTTGTGTGCATACAGTACTAGGCATCAGTCTCAAAGCCTTGAATTTCCCAGGTAAGTGTTGCTGGGCCACATTCCAGCTCTTCCCATGAAATTTATTTCTACAGATACCCTGTTTGATGTATATATCCTTGATGCATTATATGTATGCACATCCTGTGCATATATAAAGAGTAAGATTTTCTTCATCTCTTCTCCTCAGAGAGCCAAAGCCCCACTCGGGTGCTCTTGCTGTACTGGCAATACATGATTTACAGTTTAAAAAATTTCCAGGAGAGGTGGTTTGATAGCAGTACATACATGCATGACTTACATCTTATCCTATGAGAACCACAAGTTCTGGCTCTTGGTGGTATTCAGATGATACAGCTCTATGCTTCCCCAATGCCTGAGCCTTTCCTGGAGTCCTTGCTACATGGACACTTCTGTGATTATCAAGTTCATGTTCAAATGAACAGCTGAATCTTGGAATAATTTATTAAATTACTTTATCTATCTTAGTTGAGAACAAGGTAAAATTAGTGGGAGAAAAACAGCAACAGAAAAAAACCAAACAAAACAAACCTGAAGCATATAAAAACCCATCTTTAGGCTAGTCCTGACATCATGGTTGTCTATCTATTCAGACCCAGTAACTGGTACCCAAGTACTAATCATGTCTGGCTGTTTAATAAATTTTTTATGGGAGCTATCAGAAGGACTACATTTCTTTCATGAGAAATGCTATGAGAGATTTCAGCTTCTGTGTGGAAAGGAATGGTATTCACTGAAGCTCTGGGATGAGCACCACTGGTACTTCTACCTCTGGTATCTGACAATGAAAAGGTTAACAAGCATTTAGAAGTACCACATACATTCTTTTAAAGGTTCTTATAGCGTTTTAACTATAAAGAAAAGCTCATTTATGTCAGATTTACAACATAACTCTCATCTTTTTTCATCACTAATGATCATTTATAATGTTGACAACTAATTATCTTTGAAAATTGTCCAAGCACAACAGTTTAGAGATTAGCTTTCTCAGAGATGCCAGAGAATCCATTTGTAATGTTAATATGTTGTCTACAGTGAAGAGGTAAAGGCTTTCTGATGCACTGTGTACAGATGCCTGCTCATGTAAAGTTCTATATGCCCTTGAATATACAGATGAGTAACCTTACAGTGTATGTTGTTTTGGTGTTTCTGAATAATCAAAATCATGATAATTTTATATAATTTCTGTTAGTTGTTTTAATATGAAGAAAATATCTTTATTTTCTCTCTTTCTACCAAAGTTAAAACAACAGAATTCAATATATATAATTGTTGCTAGTTATGTCTATGTTTCTAGGTAAGAGAATGCTTAACACATGTCTTAATGAAATTCCTAAATATAATTTACTAAACTGTGTTTCTATCCATTTCCTCAAACCATTATGGTCGTAAAATGTACATTTATCTATCAGCATTACCCAGACCTCCATTTTTCAGACTATCTTCACGACTTTCACTGTACAATTGACCCTCTGTATCCATGAATTACACATCTGTGGATTCAGCTAGCCATGGAGAAAACATTATGTCTGTACTGAACATCTGCAGACATTTTTCCTTATAATTATTCCCTAAATAATAGAGAATAACAGCTATCAACATTCACACTGTGTTAAGTATTATAAGTAAGCCAGAGATGATTTAAAGCGTAGGAGAAGAGGTGCATGGTCATATGTAAACCTCATGCCATTTTATATAAAAGGCTAAAAGACTTGGGAGGGGTTCCGGGAACATATCTCCCAAGCATACATGCCAAAAGATGTTCTTTCACGTTACTTTTATTTTTATTAATATGCCAACCCATTTAAAACATTTTTAGCAAAAGCAAAAATTGCAACAGTGTGCTAAGTATAGATTTTTCAAATGCACAGCAACACACACACAACATAAATTTTAAAATGATTTGTTAGTGCACGACCTCAGAGAACCTAGAAAGCTCTCACAACTAAGGTGGTCCCTGGGGCACCTGCAACAGGAACTCTTTCCAGATCTTTGCCCAGGGGCATTTATTCCTCATTTTCTGTCTAACATATGGTAACAAAGTCCAAGGGAACCGAGGCAAGCAGGTAACAGAGTCTTCTTTCTAGAGAAAAGGGGGGATTGATAGTAAGAGGCCTTTAGTATAGAACATTGATATTGGGGAAGTTTGCTTAGGGTTTTTATGTGGCTGCATGTCTAGTGTCCCCAAATTGCCACTCCCAAATTCCCATCAGAAAGTAGAGCCTGTAATCAGGGCTTACGTTTGGATCCTTAATTTGAGGATTGACTCCGAGGAATAGGCATGGAACCTCTGTGTAGGAAATAGTGAAAGGAGGAAGCTCCAGCATGATGCTGACCGCTGTATGCAGGGCTCATAGTTTTGCACCCCTGTTGTAGGACCGCTGTATTCAGGGCTCATAGGTGCACCCCTGTTGTAGGACTGAAGGCCACCTGGCTCTGGCTCTTTTGCTAAGTTTAACAGGATCTATGGCATCTTCAGTTGCCTCTGGGTAAACATGATTCACCTGGTGTTCTCCCAGTGAACTCTAGGGAAGTGGCAAGCTGCAGTAACTTGGAGGGGGACAGAAAGAGACCCCATTTAGTTGCCTCAACAACAGCTGGAGCAAAAGGTAGACCAGACTGTGCAAAGAACAGAGAGAGGAACACATCCAAATACACTGAAGTTTCAGAGTTTAGCCTCTGAGGTGTTGCAATCAAGACAGCGTTCTTTTGCTCACCTGGGGATTGAATTTTATTGTTGTTACCAGCTCATTTTTGTTTTACCAGTTCCCTTTTTGCGGTGTTACGAGCTCATTTTTGGTATTGTTGGCTTATCTGAGGGAAAATTGCTCAATTTGCGATGAAAGTCATGAGGATAAGGGTTCACTGGAGACTGTGGTTGAGCCTAAGGGAGACAGTGCATGGCTTTGGGTTCCAGGATTGCTTCTTGAGACTTGGGGAACAAAGCTTATATATATATATATATATATATATGCAGCCTAGTGGTGCACGCCTTTAATTCCATTACACAGGAGGCAGAGGCAGGCAGATCCGTGAGTTGGAGGCCAGCCCAAGTTACATGGTTAGACCCTGTCTCAAAATAAAAAGTTCATACGTTAAGCCCTCACAGGGTGGGCTTACCAGGTACACTGTTCACTGTTGCACAAAATCCCAGGATATCGGCATACCTCATCGATTCTTTCTGTTCGCATATGGTTTTGCACTTGATGCACACATAATGTTCACGAACATTGGGTCTTCCTGCACCAGGCTCACAAACAGTGGTGGAGGTGCTTACCATTGCTCCCCACACCTCTCTGGGGTACTTGTTATGAGGAGGGAGTCAGCTCTCTGAACCTAGTCATTGGTGGAAGCCACTTTCTGGAAGCAGTTTCAGTTTCAGTGGGAATCTTCGGTGGGCATCAGGCCCTCCCCTGCTCTGTTTCAGGTGCACACTAGTATTTCTGCAGATAGCTGGGGTCAGTTAATCTGCTGCACTGGTTGGTTTTACCTGTCAGGGTGCCACAACATAGACTCACCTGGGAAGAGAATCTTAAAGAGGGATCATCTAGATCCGATTGGCCTGTGGTCGTGTCTTTAGGGGGTTATCTTGACTGTTGATTGCATATGAGAGGGACCCTGGACTGTGTAGGAGTGAAGAGCACTAGCTGAGAATAAGCAGCAGCCAAGCACGCACTTGCTTTCTGTTCGATCTTGACTGCCAATGTGGTGTGACTAGCTGCTCAGGTTCTTGCCTTGCCTTCCCCAACGACAGATGTAACCTGGGATTGTCAACAGGATAATCCCCTCCCTCCCCTGTGTTGCTTTTTGTTAGTGTGTTTGTCTCATCAATGGAAATGAAGGACGGCTGACCACTGTCCACATGCAGTCAGAGGTGAACTCAGAGTGGCCCCTCAAAACCAGTGCCGAGGATTGCCTTGAGGACAGAGGCAGTTTTCAGTCCGAACCACTCCAGGGACATTCTTCATGTTCTTTGAATAGCGGTGTGTGCCTGTCCCTTTCTGTCATACCGGCATACTCTTTGGGTAAAATAAAGGAGCATGCATATATGAAGATGCTTTGTGAAATGTGAAGGCTGTCACTGTTACTATTTCCAGTGCATTGCTTTCTTAACATCTGGGCCTCAGACCCTTATGTCTTTGTACTGGCTGGTTTTGTGTGCCAACTTGACACAAGCTAGAGTCATTAGAGAAGAAGGAGCTTCAGATGAGGAAATGCTTTCATGGGATCCAGCTGTAAGGCATTTTCTCAGCTAGTGATCAATGGGGGAGGGCCCAGCCCATTGTGGGTGGGGCCAACCCTGCACTGATGGTCTTGGGTTCTACAAGAAATCAGGCTGAGCAAGCCATGGGAAGCAAGCCAGTAAGCAGCACCCCTCCTCGGCCTCTGCATCAGCTCCTGTCTCCAGGATCCTATCCTGTTTGAGTTCCTGTCCTGACTTCCTTCAGTGATAAGCAGTGATGTGGAAGTGTAAGCCAAAAAATGCTTTCCTCTCCAGCTTGCTTTTTGGTCGTGGTGTTTTGTTGCAGCAAAAGAAACCCTAACTAAGACAGTCTTCTTAACACATGGAGATGGCCTTAAGCATGGAGACAGCCTCTGTATGTATCTGCCTCCTAGTATTTATTTTAATAATTCTCTCAACTTGTCTACTGTTTTTCAGAGAGAAAAGTCACTTGATTTATGAGTCCATTTTATGGAATTAAGATGATATATGCTTTTTAAAATACATTCATAAATCTTCAGTATTAGTCCCTGGCTTGTGGCTTCACCTAGATGGAGGTTCTGCTGCTTGCGGATTATGGTGGCACTTTTTGGTAATTTTTTTTTTTTGGTATGTGTTGTTGCAGACACCCTAGAGCACTGTACTGTGGTTGTGACTCAAAGATTGGAACTTGGGATACAGCTCTATGGTCAAACATGTGCCTACGATGCACAAGGCTTTCGATTTGACTTTTGACAGACAGACACATACACACACACACACACACACACACACACACACACACACACACACACAGACTTAAAGCATAGATTCTTGGAGGCCAGCTTGTCCAAATCTTTGAAAGGAGGGTTCAACAAATGGACGTGTCCATGATTCCTGACAACGAGGGAGGACTCTTCTGAACATCAGGGTTCTCTCCAGGCTGATCTTCTGGACTGCCAGAGCCAGCTTTTTTTTTTCAGAATTCTTGTCTCTGTTAGGGTCCCCCCGCCGCTGCCGCCACCGCCGCCGCCGCTGCTGCCTCTCTGGTTGCCTTCCACACTGGATCAACATCTGGCTCAGTTCCTTGAGTCCTGCAGGCCCTCCTCCAGCTGGTAAACCACCAGCCAGGCCCTGGCTCTAGCTCTTCACTGAGTGTCACTGGTGCTTAATTTCCAAGGGTCCCAGCACCACGCCCATTCTCTGAATGCCTCAGCATGGGAGCTGGAAGCTTGAACAGCAGGGGGTGAGTCCAGAGACTCCTACTATAACAGGTGTGGGGTTAATGATCTTGTCAGTGGCCCAGGCATCAGGAAATTCTAAAAAAGGAAATAACTAGGCTAGAAGCCAGTAGTTAGTGCACTCACATTCTGACTTGTCCGTTACCTTCTAGTATTTGTATTCCACACATGAACAAGCTAGGCCTATTCTTACCTTTCCTATGTAGCTTAATGCTCATATTAATGAAATTAGGATAAGGGGTAGGCATAAAAATGAAATATTAATGTAAACCTTTAATTCACAAATGTATCTAATCCACCCATACCAGAGTCTAAGTATTCATTTAAATCATTACATATAGATTTTATATTAATTAAAAAGCAACTCCTACCAAGCTAAAAAGGTACAGTGTTGGCTATGCTTAGATGCCAATAAAAGTTGTCAAACACATGAAAAATACATGAAACTCACTGACCAAAGCAATTTCATTTGCTCATGGGCACTGATCATCTCAAAAAGAGACAGAAGCTGGCAAAACAAGACAGTTCCTTTAAGTGTTTAACAAGACTAGATTCTGTGTGTGCATTCTTTTCCTTTTAGTAGAGATGTTTGGTTAGGGGTCCCGTTGAGATGACTTGGCAGGCCTTGGTATTTAGAAACATAAGAACTGATGGCAGTAGGTCTCATTTGGTTCTGAGGTTTCTAGAACAAGCCTATTACACTAATACATTATCCCTCCCCAGGGCTGGGGATGCAACCAGCCCATGGTACCTCACATTCTGTGCACAGGTGCTGCACCCCACTCCAATTTTATGTTCTTAGGGTTGTGTTTGCTGACTACCTACTTAGGATCAATGCCTTTAACCTGGTTGTAGTTCTTTATTTACCCAGGCATTTTATTGTAAACAGTCCTCCTTGCTGTGTGTCTACTTGTTCTAAGGACTTTATAAATAGGGTGTAGCTCAGGGCCTTGCCTAGCACTGTAAAGCCTTGGGCTCAGTCTCTAGTAATGTAACAGCAAAACCTCTGTGACAACCTAAGGAGACCGATCCGTCCCTGACTGGTCACTAGCATTGATGCTGCATGTTCCAGGCACTGTGCTAAGGACTTCCCACACAGTGTGCGGTACCCGTCACAGTAGCCCCATGAAGCTCTTTGTCTACAGGCAAATAAGTTAAGACTTACTGGGACTAGGAGCTTGACCAAAGTGATACAGCTGCATGCACACTATGGTCTTTCTTTCTGAATAGATTCATTTGCTCAACATTTAAAACCACTACATAGGCTTAATTGCAGAAATTTTTACTAGCGTTTCTTTAAAAATGTAATTTGCTCCTTAGAGAAGTTTTGGGTCCTGAGCAAAACCAAGAGAAAGCTAGAGTTATGCATACATAACACATCTCCCATAGTTACAGAGCTTTGCATACATAGTCCATCTCTCCCACAACACAGACCTATGAGCAACTCTTCTAGCGTAACAGTACTTTTATTCTAACAAACAAACCTTCACTGATACTCTACACTTTATACTGAGGCTCATCGCTAGTGTTGTACAGTCTGTGGGTTTGAACAAATGTAAAATTTCAGGTATATACCATTATAGTAATTTAATTAAAAAAAGACGTTAAGTATTTGTAGACAGAATTTTCTAAATCCTTATATGATCTGAAGTATTTTTCCAATTTAATGACTGTTTCAACTGTTTGCTTTTCAAATACAAATACAGGGAGCAAGTAGGTTTTAAATGTCCACGTTGCCAACCAGCAAACCCAGGGTCTTGTTCGCAAATGTAAGGTAACAGCGACCTCCAGTGGGAAAAAGTTGGAAAGGCTAGTGTGGGTGTAAGGACCTTTCAGGCTTTTTGGGTTTTCCCGGTGCTGAGAATGGAACCCAGGGACTTCTGCATGCTTGGCAAGTGCTTTACCACTGTGCTGCACCCCAGGCCAGGGCATCTCTGTAGTTGTTCAAACCAATGCTAGCACTTTCTCAACTCTGCTTGAAAAAAGACGCAGTATCCTGGGTCTGATTTGTTGAAGTATGCATAGTAAGGGTAAATTATAACCTAATACCACCAGCTCTTTAATACTCTATTTTTTATATATATAAATAGCTCCTATGAATTCAGTACTTTGTCAACCCAACATAAGTCTTGACTATCAGATGCAACTGACATTTTACCAAATCCAGCTTTAGGAAGGCAGGTCGTCCCAGAATATTCTACTTCTCTTTTTATAGCACGGCTTGATGTTTTCTCCTTGCAGCCTTGCCTGTTTGTATTTCACTTTACCATAGTTGCAGGATGAGACATTTTCACTTTGCAATACAGCCTGACAGATGTGTGGCCACATATTTGAATTTCATTTGGCCTCTTGCTACCTCTGTGACACTAAGCATGTTCTGTAGACCCTTTCAGTGACCTTCAATGCCTGAGATGAATACTACTGGCCTCACAGAGTCATTGCCTAGTGCAGTTTACACAGAGGTTGGCACAGAGAACATGAGCAGCTCGGTAAAGAAAACAATACACTTCCTTGTGTGTAGACTGGACATAGGACCCCACACAAGCCCTCCTCTCTACCACTTAGCTCTGCCCTGGGCCCAGCTTTCATTACCAGAAGCCACCAGGCCATTCCTCAACTGGGTGCGTCTTCTCTGGGTCCTGTTCTCTTTCCTGCTCAGAGCCCCACATTTACTTTCCGGGAAGACATTGCTCCTTTCATGTATTTTCACGTGTCACTGTTTTCTGTGGATGGAGGTTTCCGTGTTCCTGAGGCATCTAGGCTATGATCTTTAGACATCTTGATACTACACTTTCATGCTTGGCTTTTCTCATGCCCACCATCACACCCTATCAGACATCAGTACAGGATGTGATTTATTGAAATATGCCTTACATTTTTTTCATCCCTACTGGAGTTATGACAAAATGAGTTATTTTGCCCCACCATCATGTAAGGATGTATACAGAAGAGTTGCCATCAGACACCATGAAGAGGGAAAAAGGAGTTCCAACAGGTCCGCAGTACCAAGATCATATACATGTGAATATGCAAATACTGTGTGATGGGATCCTGCTGTCTGATTGCATAAGAATCAAGAAACACGGGCTCCACAGACGTGAGGCGAGGCAGAGACTATTGCTTTACTGGCTACACACTACTAAATATCCCTTAGGAGCCAGGAAATGCACACCTAGGTCAAACTTGGAGCACATTGTTTATAGAAATCATCAGCTCTGAAATTTTGACAGTTAGTATTGTCAGCCTAACAAAATGAACAGAAGAGATTCTTTTGGTGTCTAGAATCTTGTCTTTTCAAGTGATGCAGAGCTGTACCCAACATGAACCTAGCTGGCAGATGCAGAAAACGCTCTATTCTCCACTCTCTGCTCTTTGTTCCCTGAGAACTGTCATGAGTCTCCAGCTTAGGAGCCCAGTTACTGACATGGCATTGTATTCTAATGAAATTTTCTGGGAATAAATTGAAGACTGGAAAGTCAACAGCCATAGCTCTTAATTTGGTCAAGCATGTCCAATAGAATATTAAATCTCAGCCTTGCCTCGTGTTCTGTGAAGCCTGCACTGTTCGATTCTTACATATCAAATGATAGGATCCCACCACTTAGCATTCACTTCTTGCTTTTGGTTTTATAAAGACACATTCACATGAACGGAATTAGTTCTAGTTCAACATTTTATTCATGCTGACTGCTATTACAGTCCATAAAATAAAGATTCATAGATAAAACTCATTAAAGTTTATTTTCAGTTATTCTACTTCAATATTGTTTCCCAACTCATAATTAAGAGCTTAGGGAGCTGTAAGATGGATGTGGGGGTTCATTTCTTGATTCTGGCATTTTTTGTACCCAAATTCATGCCCCTGGGGTCTGTCTGCTCAATAACTGTATGATATTACTCATTCAATTTTTCTTTGTCTCAGTTCTTGTGACATCACATTGGTGAAATAATGTCAACTTTGTCAAATTATTTGGGGGAAGAATTTCATAAGCCAGTGGCTTGGTTCCTGGTACAGAGATGAAACCTCCACATTGACCCCTGTTCCCGCTGCCTGGTTATACTCCACACCTTTGGTCATTTTCTCCCCTTGAGACAGCTTCGGAAATCCTTGAAGACCAGATTCAAATCTCATCACGGTTCTAATCAACTTGAGTCATGTCACCTTTCATATATACTGTTTTAGTACCCCATGCCAGGTGTGTGGCTGCTTTGGGTGTCCTTTATGGCCATTATTGTGTTGCAGGTAAACTCTTCCACGCCCAGAAAGCTAGAGCTCTCTCTCCTCATGGGGATTATTCCCTATTTGTTTATTTTTGTAGCGTATCCTTCAGTGATATAAGTTCATTTGCATTTGTGTACTGTTTATAGCGTTTAGGTTTAATTTCCTTTTTCAAGTTTTAGAAGTGAAGGTGATTGATACCCTTACTCAAATATTGAGACAAAGTAATGAGTATGGTCAGTCAGGATATTTGAAAAACTTTGGGTTTGCCTATTTTTTCCCCCAAGATCTTCAAAGAGGATATACTGGAGTGAATTTTAACATGGTCAGTGTGGCCTGACACACCCTGACTATCAATATCAGCAATAAGAAAGACATCTGTTGTTCCAGGTGCCTTCTGTCCCTGCTGAAAAAGAAGGCAATCTATTTCTCCTCAGTCAAAATGTGTTAACTTTTACTCTGCAGTGGTATGAGCACATTGGAAATTGTTTCTAATGACATCAGTAAGGCATTGCCCAGCTTCTGGTGTCCCTTTTAGACTCAATCTAGAAAGATTAAGCCAACTTAAATTGTTTTATAGGTTCTACTCTGGCAGTTACTTTTTTATGGTGATGCAAAAATGGCCATTCACCACATACATATCTCATTTCTCAACCCCCCATGCCTGCCAGCCAGTGTTGGTGTGACCAGGGGACTTGTTCCGGATAGAAGCTCTCGGGCCCACCCTACGTGCTCTTACCTAGGTGAATGTTAGTGTTTGAAAAGCACCAGAACATTAATTACTTCCTGCAATTGAAAATGAGAGATTAAGTTTTTTCCCATGAAAAAAATGAAATGTGATACTAGTAAAGTTGTGCATATATGCTTATTCTTATCTAGGTAATAGATGCATGTATATTCACATTTATATATCCACATACGTATATTAAGTATATGTATTTATAGTGGTGTGTGTGTGTGTGTGTGTGTGTGTGTGTGTGTGTGTGTGTGTGTAGTGTGCTCCCAAGCTTCTCTCAGGCTAGTCCTTGAGAACTAGGCAATATCCTTTCTTGAACATTTTAAGAGCATATTTTTCCTTGATAAAATAAATATGTCTATTAATAGTTGTTTCCATTAGATTTCCCAGGCAGACAAAACACAGAACTTGTCCCTCAGCCAGTCAGATAAGCTGGGGTGAGGGGACATGTGAATGGCAGCACACTCTGCCTTCCCTGGAAGGGTCACATTCATCCCCAGGGAGGTGGTCTGGACATCAAGTCCTTTACCCATTTGAAAAGAGGCGATTGTGTGACAGGACACCAAGGGACTGTGCATCATGGAAATTCCTTGGTCTGCCCTTGTCAGCAAGGCAGCAGGTGGTTTAATTGAAAGCCATGTGTGTGCTGGGTGAAAGAACAGGCTGTGAGAATCTCTGTTGTCATCGACTCACTCCTGCCAGGGGCTCGCTGGCAGGCTTTGTGAACCCAAGTGCCTGTGTCAGGGAGCTGTGGGATCTCGCTGCATTCTGTCAAGGCTAAAGTTAGGTTCACAGTTCCTAGGGTCACATGGAAAGGTCACTAGGGTCTGGAGCTTACGACTCCATCTGGGCTTTGCTACTTTGTTAGATCAGCACCTTGACTTCTAGTGCATTATGAGACACCCTGATGTTTGTTACGTGTTAGGGAGAAGAGCCACTGGAAATAAGCATCCCTTGGGGACTCCTAGGCCCCACAAGAATCCTTCAGCAGAAACTGCTAGAGTGGGACTTGGGAGTCCATGTCTTTAATAACCCCAAGGTTCTAATGAAGAGCGTTGTTAGCGCTCTTCTTGGGCAGTCATTGGCTCACTATCCAGATTCCACTCTTTTTCCCTTTATGCTTGCGGCTGGCAACTAAAAAGATATTATGTGACTTCTGGGGATTTGTGAGGCTATAAAAACCATTAAATTTTAAAATATTGACCTCTTTCTGGGCTGACTACTCATTAACCCTGCCTCCTTTTATTGAGTTAGTCTTTTGGCTACTTAGGTGTCTTTGCAGAGTGAAGCTGAGAATGAACGTACCTTAGATGGCCTGAGGAAATGCTATAGGCCTATGAGCCGATTAGGTTCTTCTTCCTTCTGCTGCTTGCTTGGTTTCTGTGGTCTTTGTTTACAGGGGCTGTGACATGGGCACCTGTGGGGACTGGAGTTTTCACACATTAACATTTCCTTTTTCTGGTTTGGTGCTGGACATGGAATTCAGGACCTCACCAAGCCACATTGCAGCCCATGTCTCCCACCTGTGTGTGAGTTACAGCAACACTGGAATAAGAGACATCCGTGGGATTAAGAGTTGGGTTAAGGCAGGTCCAGTCCCCTCCTCCCTTCACCCAGGCTGAGCAAAGTGTCCCAGCATAGGCCCTAGGTTCCAAAAAGCCAGCTCATGCACTAAGGACAGGTCCTGGTCCACTGCCTGGGGGCCTCCCAAACAGTTCAAGCTAATCGACTGTCTCACTTATCCAGAGGGCCTGATCCAGGTGGGGGCTCCTCAGCTATTGGTTCATAGTTCATGTGTTTCCACTAGTTTGGCTATTTGTCCCTGTGCTTTTTCCAATCATGGTCTCAACAACTCTCGCTCATACAATCCCTCCTCTCTCTCTTTCTGATTGGACTTCCGGAGCTCCACGTGGGGCCTGGCCATGGATCTCTGCATCCGCTTCCATCAGTCATTGGATGAGAGTTCTATCAAGACAGTGAGGGTGTTTGGCCATCCAACTGACAGAGTAGGTCAGTTCGGGCTTTCTCTCGACCATTGCCAGTAGTCTATAGTGGAGGTATCTTTGTAGATTTCTGGGGACTTCTCTAGCACTTTGCTTCTTCCTATTTCCATGGGGTCTCCATTTATCATGGTCTCTCTTTCCTTGTTCTCCCTCTCTGTTCTTGATCCAGCTGGGATCTCCCGTTCCCCTAAGCTCTCTTGCCCCGACCCTTGCCCTTCATTACCCCCCACCCCACATCCAGTTTGCTCATGTAGATCTCATCCATTTCTCTGTCATTGGGTGATCCCTGTGTCTTTCTTAGGGTCCTCTTTACTAGGTAGCCTCCCTGGAGTTGTGAGTAGCAGTCTAGTCATCCTTTGTTTTACATCTAGTATCAACTAGGCTGAGCTGAATCCCCAGGGGAGTCCTTGCCCTGGAGGAGGTAGGAATTGGGGGGTGGATTAGGGGGAGGGCAGGGGGGTAGGGTAGGAGGAGGGAGGACAGGGGAATCCATGGCTGATATGTAAAATTAAATTAATTTTAAAATTAAAAAAAAGAATTCGAAGAAGATATCAGAAAATGGAAAGATCTCTCATGCTCATGGATCAATAGGATTAATATAGAAAAAAATTTTAAAAAAGCAAAAAAAAAAAGAGTTGGGTTAACTCATTGCCTATTGAATGAGACAGCTATCTTTAACAGAAGGCTAGCTTCTTCTGAGGTTTAGTATAAGGGAATTAACAGGTAGTTGAGGTAGCAAATGTGATAAGGGCAATAAGTTAAAAATAATTCTGAAGAAGAATATAGGCTATGGTGGACATGAAAGAAGACTAGAGAATCCCTTTGCTCTAGGTGAAAGCAGGTAGAAGGCATCTTCCTGAACAATTATGAAGCAGTACATCTTTCTGACATCTACTGAGGACCGACTAAAATCCAACTCCACAGCATTAGCTTAAATTGCATCTGAAAATAGACTCAGAGAGCAGACAGGGACAGAGGTCAAGGAAGGCTTCGTGTCTGGGAGGAAGAGCCAAGACTGGGTGGAGGGAAGCCCAAACTTTATGCAACATGGGTCACTCCCAGGAGAACTGAGGCACCAGCCCAGTCCCTTTGGCCTTTCTTGCAAGAAACTCTAGACTTTCAGTTTTAGCACTAGTAGAAGATTGCAGTCTCCTGAGATGTTGACTTGACACTTTCCTGGACCCATCAGCTTGGCAGGCCTCAAGTCTCGCTTAGCACACGTAGCATCGCATCGCATTCCTA